>NW_024038977.1:1440000-2040000 GCF_016077235.1 Cyprinodon tularosa | reverse complement strand
GTGATTTGTAGAATAAAGTTAACACTGGTCATCAGCATAGAAACGCATCCTTACTATAAAACAGTATCATACTGTGGGAATGGTTATTTTAAAAGGATAACAATAACCATGCTGCCAGAACTACAACACATTGATTTAGGTCATCCATGAAAAGCTCTAAATTAAATTCCAGATTTACATTGGATTTAGAATTATTGGTAAAACTTGAAGTTGCTCTATCTAGATACTGTACATCCATTTTGATTGATGTAGATTGATTCCCAAAAAGTAATAGGTAAAACTGTCAATATTTAGAGTTAGTTAGTTAGTTAGTTAGTTAGTTAGTTATTTAGTTAGTTAGTTAGTTAGTTAGTTAGTTAGTTAGTTAGTTAGTTAGTTAGTTAGTTAGTTAGTTAGTTAGTTAGTTAGGGTCCAAAGTAACTGCTGCAAAATATCATTCAGTAAACCATTGACACTGAAATGTTGAATACAACAGAGCACCTTCTGATTATGGAACACCATACATTCCTTTTCTTTTACCACATAGTTATACACAACCTTAGGATTGACCATTTTATGAAACCCTGTAAAATACTTGAGGTTTTGGTCAAATACCAATGGAGCATATCCATCCATTTTCCGTCACGTTTATCCCATTTGGGGTCACTAGGGGTGGTGGTTCCCATCTCCAGCTGTCTATGAGCAAGAGGCAGGGTACAACCTGGACAGGTCCCCAGTCCATCACCGGGCAACTTAGAGACAAACAGGACAAACAGCCATTCATGCGATCACTCACACCTAAGGAGAATTTAGAGAAGCCAATTAACCTAACAGTAATGTTTTTGGACTGTTGGAGGAAGCTGGAGTACCTGGAGAGAACCCACGCATGCACAGGGAGAACATGCAAACTCTATGCAGAAAGACTCAGGGCCTGGAAAATTAGTTTAGTTAAAAAAATGTAACCAAAAAAGTTTTATATTTAATTATTCACCCATTTGAATTAATCGGCTTCATGGTAAACCATTAAAAGGGGAATTATGGCAGTTTTACAACTGCAGTTTCAAAAAATGTAATTTAACCTGGAGGGCTTCATATGACTCCCCGATTTCAGCCTGAAATAATATATCATTAGTTTAGTCATTTAGGTAATTTAATGATTGAACTTTAAATTTAGTAGAGCATAAGTTATAGCCCATGTTTGGAAAAGGTTTATTATAGGTGAGAGAATAAGTCAAAGGTTCAATGCTTAACTCACTGAGGTGCAAAAACTTTATTATGAACAATTAAAGCAGGCCAAAACTCATCTCTGAGTTCAATCAATACTTTCAAATTGATCATTTCTTTTTTTTCAGTTTTGTTTATGTTTCACTATTTTTGTCTTGATCCTCATTTATAAAACGGATGTCTAAGCACTTTCTGTTTGTACACTTTAATAATGTTCTGTTTTTAAAGTGATAATGGTAAGCTCCCCTGGAGATGAGAGATTGCAAAGTCTGAGAACATGCACATCAGGGCATGATTCCTGGTTACACTGCATGTGTCAGCAAGACATGAAAAATGCCCATCAGGCTCAAAACTGTTTTCCGATGAAAGCTGAGGTCCAATGAATAGTGAGAATGAAACAGTTACGTATCAATGTCAGCAAAGGAGAAGGATGATGACTAATAATACCAGCTCACAGCCAATCATACACATCAGCCTTGTTAAAAGCCTCAAATCCATTCCCCAAAGGTAAGTTTTTTTATTTATATGCCTCTGCCTTGGTCATCTCCCTTGTGTGGTCATTAGAAGAGGTTAAGAAAGCCTTCAACTTTCTACCAGTAGATGGCGTGGGTGATCTGACTTGTGCTGCTGGAAATGCCGGCTAAAGATGGAGGCTTTCTGCCTTCTCAGACTGTCATCATAATGATGTTACTGAGTTACATAAGAGTGCAGTATCTCTCAGCAGGCTCTCCATAAGAAATTATGTGTTAGATCTCAACCCAAACTCCATGCTTTTATTTCCTTTTGTTGCTGTGTTGCAGTGTAGAGCTGTAGCAGGGAGCCAATAAAATGCATTTTCTTCCTTCTTTCAAATGATAGAGAAATCCTGCTTTGATCACTGACCTAATTAATGAGGCAATTGATGAATATAAATACCAGATTAGCTATGCAAATGATCCCAACAAAGAAAAAAAATGAGAAAATACATTGCCCCATTAGGAAGTTTTGAGGGCACAGAAATTGTAAATGCATAAAGCAAGGTCTTGTTTAGGATAAACTGTAAAAATACAGATAAACAACTAAAAAAAGACTATGACAGAGGTTCCAGGCTAAATGGCATATGTAAGCTATGCAGAAATAGGTTTTTGCCTATGCAATCCATTTTTCTTGTAAGTAGTGAAGTTAGTTCATTAAAACATTATACTTTAAAAGCAGTACGTTATGATAAACCATCACTCATGAAATATTTAGAATACTGTATCTGCTTTAACTAGTCAACATGAAGATGGCAGCAAAAAACTTTCTTTTCATTTAATTTTTTAATTTTTTTTTAACGTATGTTCTCAACTGAAGATTCACTACCGACACAAAATGTCACTGTGGAACAAGGAAAGCATAATCATGTGCAAATGTTGGTAAAACGTTTTTTTGGGGATGTATATTTACTAGGTGGTTATCATCAATATTATACTGTATACATTTTGTTATCTACCATCTGTGCCAATTACATTTTTTTGCCATTACTAATCCTATTTATTCTTCTTTCACACTAATTCCGTAAAAATTCAAAAAATACCCACTGGACTTGGTTTTCAAGATTTGAAGACGTTTCGCCACCTCTCCAGGAAGCTTTCTCAATTCTCAATTCACATTTGAATTTCGTATTTTGTGTGAAAGAAGAATTAAATGTTATTAGTAATTGCAAATACATGTACTGTTTCACAGATGATAGATAGCAAGACTGCTACTGAGTGTGAGTGTGCGTGTGTGCATGGTTGTGTGTCTTTATGTGTCCCTGTAACAGAATGGCAACCTGTCCATAGACTGCCGGAGATAGGCAGCGGCCCCACCGTGACCCTGACAAGAACTAAGCAGGAGCTGTGTTTACAATTACACACATTGATACCAGCAACTATGAATAGAAATACAGAGCAGTTAAAGTTTTTTTTTTGTTCCAGAATATAACCAAGTTTCCTCATGCATTTTAAGAAGAGCTTTTTCCCATTTTACAGTACAGAAATGAAAGTTTTGCTTGTTTTACTTGTAGTCAATTTAAAACAAATGGACTGGTGGGTACCATTTTATAACTGCAAAGGTATCACACTATCCTATCGCTCTTTGCTTTTCTTTTAAGTTTCATCTTAACAGGGGGTCTATAATGAAGATAAATGCACAGCAACAATTGTATTATCTGGTGCTCCTGAATCCAAAAAGAGAGGGAGCTGTGCTAGTATAGAGCTTAGTGCATTACCCTTATTAACTCCTGTGCTGATTTAAACTTGTTATTTTTCACAGAAGAAATCAAAACAAGTTTAAAGCTGTTAGATATTTTAGTAAATACATTTTGTGCGTATTTGGTAATTTTAAATTGGCTGTAAATAAGAACTTATACATGCTGTTTATGTACTTGGATGGTCTGATGTGGGGAGACAACTAGAACATGTGTGCCTATATACATGGGAGTATAATCATAATAATAATGACTAAGCGTTTCTGCTCAATGTCTAAATGTATATTTCCAGAGGGTTCACTAGGCCTGTTGTTGGACGGATTATATTTTTTACTTGTTTTTCAATTATATGCCCTTGAGTGTAATTAAATCAGCAGTGGTAACATAAAATAAATGATAAAAAAACCTAATCTTAGAACGTGGGGTATTAATGTCTAAAGAAAGCATATTCAGTCAAACTTGCCACAAAGACTTCGACAACATTTATTGTTATTTTGCATACACAGAGAGTATACAATGCGAAATTTCCTTTTGTACACCTCTCATGACATTTCCATTTATTAAAGTGCAACAGTGATCAGATGTAAACATTGTGGGAGAAAAAAATGGTTCAAAAAAGTGCATTGGTAATGTTCTCTCTGGTCTCAAAATGGTCTCTTGTTAAATTGCTTAAATGTTGAAAAGAATAAAGATAAAGTAACCTTGATAATGTTACTTGTATATATCTGTTTGCCTTACAAGGGTAAATCCTGAACATATTAACTGCGTAATTTTCACATTGATTAAGAATTTTGGTTAAAGGTAAGCTGTGCCAATACGGGAAAAAATAAGTAGCTTTTTGTGTCACTGTGTGCCCCTGATGCCCCTCAAAAAGACTGATGACCCCTGTTCAGAGTGTTACAATTTCATGGTATTTGATATGAATGCGGTATATGAAACATTTCTGTCAAGCTGAACCACATCAGATTTATACACCATGAGCTTTTTTGTAGGAGATTGATGATTGAAAGTTTGCCCCCTTCATGTTTGTTACACTTAAATGCTTCAAAACAATAAACTGATTTATATACCTTTCATAAATAAAACCAGCATACACAATAGATAGTTTTTAAATGACGTTATAGTTATGTGAGAATAAAAAGGAAAAAAAAATGTTTGTACCTCCTCAAAGCTGTAGAACACAAATTAAAATCTATTTTACTCAGTAAAAAAAGCTTTACAAAGAACTTCTATTGCATTTATTCACCACACAAGGCTAGCCTTCTTAAATCTTTGGTAGACTACTATACCATTTCCTTTATTTCCTAATCTATTAACTGTACTTTAAAGATTTTTTTTCAGGTGATGCTGGCCTTTATTTGACAGTTCGTAGACAAAGACAGAGAGAAAGGTCATAGACTAAGAAATCGAACATAGGCTGGCCTTACTCACTTCTGCATTCAAGCTGTGCTAAACCTCAAGAGGCCTGCTCTTTTCATGGAAAAAAAAAAAAAAAAAAAGTGAACAATTTTTTTTTTCACTTTTATCCGATGTATTACAACATCAGACTGCCATGCACATGGGCATTGTCAGTTTAACTAGCTTTGGTGAATTTCAATAGTGAAGTCCTCTGGAAATCTTCAATAATATTTGTTGATTGCAGATGTGTCTAGTATTTTCTATTGATCTTGCTTGAAAAGCGGGGAGAATGGTGCTAGGCTTACCGCACTGTGACGTCACTGCCGGAAGATGTCAGGATAAAGGCGTTACTATATTTGGGCAAGAATTGGCTGCTCCAGGGCTCAGTGATCATGACCAAAATTATATATATATATATTTTTTTACTGGTTAAAGCTAAATCCATTAAATAACCACAAATGTATTAGTTTTAGGTATAGATAATGATGCTGACCAGACTTTTTCTTTAATTGTCATGTTGGGATTCAGGTTTCTAACCCACATGCAGAACACCCAGGAGTTAGAGTAAAAGTTTAACAATTTATTAAAGGTTTGCACAAGGTTGTTTAACAGATTCTTGAATCAATGATAAACACAAGGTTAGTTGACAGGTGCTGGAATCAAATCCGGGACTGGTCACACAAGGCTCTCTGCAGAGAGGGACAGTTAGGTTAGCCAGGCACCTAATGATCATGTAGCTGAGAGAATGTGCAGATCTGTACCTGTTCAGAGATTCAGGCTGAGCAGCAGAGGGAGGGAACCAGGAGGGTCTAGAGACTGACTGATGGCAGAGGGCTTGGCAGCGACAGAACTTAGCTTCAGGCTTGTGAGTGTTCAGAGCTTCTTCAAGTTGCTTCTTGAAGGATGGTAGGCAGATCCAGACAGTTTGATCTTCAGGTTTGTTACTGAGAGCAGGCAGGCAGGTTTCAGTTGAGTTGCTCCTCCAGAGCTCCAGGTCTCAGTCAGATTCTTCCTAAGAGGCAGAGAGGACAGAAAACTGGTTAGGTTCAAGTCAGGCTTTCAGAGAGTCAGAGAATCAGGCAGGCTGGTTGGCTCAGGCTTGCTAACCGTAACTGGCTTAACACTCTGGCACTGAAGAGTAGTTTTGCCGCTGCTTATATGCTGGTCTCCCTGATGAGCAAATCAGCCGCAGGTGTGGTAGTCAGCTTCAGCTCCAGGAGACCTAGGGCGCCCCCTCTGCTGAAGAAAGGTGGACAGATCTCCAGATCCCAACACTGATTGTTAAAAGCAATTCAGTATTGTACCAAAATAGTATGTCCAGTGTTTCCGACTGTAAGATCATGAAGCAGAGAACTTTAATAGTCAATGAAAAGCAAAAAAACTTTGAATTAATTTAGTTAAAAGCCAACAGCATATTTTCAATAAACAATTAGTTTGGAGCCATGTTAGTGTGTGCTATTTCTGTGTGCAGTTTCTAAAATCAAGTAATGTAGAAAACAACTGTAGATTTTCATGAAACAGATTTTCAGCCTTTCTGCTGGGTCACTTTGTTTCAAAGCCATTTTCTGTTCCTCAGGTGCTTGTAGCTCTTAATTCTTACTTGGCAGGGAAGGCTAGTTTAGAAATGTGTTTTCAGGTCGAGTTGGCTGACCTGAGAAGTAATTATCATCTCTAGACTGCAGCAAAACTTTAGAACGTGCCCCGTACTCAAAAGCGGACAGCCTGACTTGACAAAGTCAGAAAGTAAAAATGTGGTTGGAAATTTAAAAGTGGGACTTAGTTTACAAATTTTAGGCAGTCTACTTTTAAAACACAAAATTAAAAGTAGAGTTCAAAATTTACATTTAAAAACTCTTGTATTATACTACATGAGCAGAATGGTTTTCTTGACTTTTGTTTCACATTTTGCTCTGGTCATTTATTTGACAAATAAACCTGCTTTATACAAAAAGCAAGCATAGTAAAAATGTTGACATTTGTGTCTAGATTTATCATGATTAATTTTACAATAAATCCTCATATAAATGAAGTTGTAAAATTACCATCATGGTGAGTAAACTTCACATATGAGGAATGTGACGTTTATATATAAGGAATATTCAAACATTTCTGTGATGTGTCACAATTAATTTATGTTTGCCAAGTTGCATCATCATGATAAACATTTCATAATCCAGTGTGAATTCTAGCACTCTAGTAATTGCCTTCATGTGGTTTATCTTGTAAGTGTTGTAAAGTGTTGTTTGTTATGTTTCTCTCAAATTGTCATGCAAATTTTAAGAGATAAAACATATCACCAATAAAGTACAGAGAAAAAGGAAAATGTGAATTGTGCCTGTTTCCAACTACTGGTGTCGAAAAACTGGCTGACAAAAAGCGACATTATAGTATAGATTGAATACACTGAAAGTAGAACTCGCAAATTAGCATGGACCACACTTTTGAGAGAAATGGAAAGATGTTTTCTGTAATGTTTTGCTGTCAGGCAAGTTGTAATTTTTCTGCCATGTCAACAAGTAATGGTAATGATACATGCTGTCTAAAAACATAGAGGAGGAAATTTATATCTAATCGGGAAGATGCTAGAAGAAGAATCAGCTGTTGTCAGACCTTGTTTGCCAAATGTGTTTCCATCTCTCGCTTAGCACATTATCTATTTTTTGGGTCAAAATAGTCAAAAAATTTTAGTTTTTTTTTTTATCAAGAAAACACCTCAAACAATTTTAAAAACATTTTTTACAAAGTTCTTTTAATGTAAACACAATTTAGGACTGTTAAGTCAGAATTCTTCCACATGACTGAACAGACAATCTATCCATTCATTTTCCATCACACTTAATCCCAGTTGGGATCCCCGGATGCTGCTGCCTATCTCAAGCTGTCTATGGGTGAGATGCGAGGTGCACCCTTGACAGGTCTCCAGTCCATCGAAGGGCAACACAGAGACAAACTGGACAAACAACCATTCACGCACACACTCACACCTAAGGAGAATTTAGAGAAGCCAATTAACCTAAACCTAGATCCCGGGCCGGGAATCGAACCTTCCTGCTGCAATGCGGCAGTGCTACCCACCACGCCACGACTGAACACACCATAACTTATAATTCATAAATTGAAAAACATTAGGTTTAAATTATCAAAATAACTATAACTATTTGTAATGAATGTATGAAAAAACCTTTAAACTAATTACTGAAATAGATTAACGTTTGGATAATACTTTAATGAACAAGCCGTTTAAACCCGGGAACAGTCTGCTTTTAGTGGCTGTGGGAACAGCTTACTGAAACGTATCTACCTAAGCCAAATGACTCGGCAAGCGACCTGTGTTAAAATCGCCTCAGCTCCTATCAGCATACTCTGAGAACACCAGAGCTGGGTTGACCCACTAAATTACGTGATACAATTGAATGCAACGTACAGACGTCAACACACCGTGCCAGCCACGTCTGCACTAACAAGCTGAAACAACTCTGTTTACATTCGATAAATATGGCGCAGCACTGGTAGGAGAGATTCAGACAGAAAAAAGGGCAAAATAATAAAGAATACTGACTACACTCAGGCTCCCATCCATGTTGCTCTCCATTATTTACTTCCCTACTCGTACTGTCAACATGATCAACACCCACCCAGCATGATGCTGTCATCAGACATGCAGGGGTGGGGGACAGTGGCCGCGCAGCTTGCCAGCATGGGGTCAGACTCGCCTTTTCGGTCAAATGGAAAAGAGCCAAAAGCCGATTGTAAGGGGTTTGAAAAACCAGTCATGTGACCAAACATAGGTCACATGAATGGCTTAATTAAAATTTTTCTATTAATGTAGGTGAGAAAATGAGCAAAATATGTTAAGTTCTAAGCTGCGCTTTAATAGCCGGTTATCTCCAGGGGTTTAACCAATATTTATAATTTATTTTGTCACCAACCAGGTGGACAATAAATTCAAATTCACTGACCAGTGGCATCCTGAAAATTGTTTTTGAACACCTCTTTCCTAACACTGCATCAGAAATCCCATTTTAATTTTCAAACATTTTTATTTCAGTTTAAGATAGGTGCTAGGAATTAGAAAATAGAAGTTTATGGGAATTTCATGCCCTTGGAACATAAAGGCATCACCAGACCAGAGCAGCTTGCTGGTGGGAGTCACACCCTCCAATGAATCACTAATGATCCACTGTTCTTTGTTGGATTGTCTGTTGTAATAATAGTGACTTGCTTGTTATTGACACTTGTTTCTCAAAAAAAGGTTCTTGCCTCATTTAGTTAGTCATTCCTCATCATGTTGTCTGTCTAGTAACTTCGCTCTAAGTCCTTAACAGTGAATTAATTTCTTTTGTAGAGTCCTTTGAGGCTCCAGCAATGCTCAACTGCCTAATCCACTAATTAGTCACACCGAGAACCCTATGACATACCTTTTTAAGATATACTTGTGTAATTCATCATGTATTGCTCATTATTTTTATTACTGCACAAAATACTCTCTTTTTCTTTGCATATGGGCAACCTCTCCATCCTGACAGAGTATATGGACCCTCTACGGACCTTTGTAGCTTCTGTGATTTAAAGTTGCTAATTCATGCACAGTAGAATTTTAATCATTTTCACCTTGATATCTGGTAATAGTTGGGTTGTTTAGATCAGACTATGCTAATTTGTTTTTCTTGACATTCACATTTATCGACTACCGTAGTGCCTTTAAAGAAGCAGTAAAAGGTTTTCATACTGCACAACCACCCAGTAAGTGTGTTGTTACTGTCAGGTCAACAAAATTCAATCTGTCATCATTACCGCAGCAATATTCCAGCTGAGATTTCACAGTGAGTCAATGGACAATTATTATGACTGATTCTGTATGAGTTAGTAAGTTAGACCAACAAGCCGTCATTTTTTATGACCTGGACAGAGCCATTTTTGTAATTTGATAAACAGGGCACAGATAACAGAGCACAATTTCCCTCCTCTAATATGACTGCTGGTCGCATTTGGAGATACTGGTAATCTTTACATGGTTCTCCATCTCTATCATGGACTCTCCTGTGATGCCCAGAAAGACAGTTTTTCTCCTGATCTGCTGACATCCCCATTAAACCAATCCATCTGAAAAATGCCAGACAGATAACAAACAAGGGTGGTTTCATTTAGATGTGCTCTTTGGGCAGCACTCCAAGAAAGGCCAAGCCTCTGTCCCCCGCCTTTTAAATTATACCCTGTTTCTTCAAACAGACAACGCAGACCCCTCGACCTATGAATAATGCATGAGAATAATCAGGACCTTTCAATGAATGCACATAGAAAGAATCGGTATATATATGGTATGGATTTGGTTCTTGTTTACAGGAAGATTTCAAAAGCAAAATACTACATAGTTGGTTTTGAAAATATGCAACCACTTAATAGCTTAGGTTCTAATTTGGTCCTAACCAGAAATAGGGATACTATCTTTTAATGCTATGTTCACATAAACATTTCTGGAGCTTAGGAATCTTTTGGAATCGGAATGCATATAATCAACAAACACAGTCATCTCTTAATGTTACACAATCAACTGAATAGTGTGGAAATGATATGACAACAGTGAATAAATAATAACCAATTAAGCCTGACCAGTGAAGTTCGAAAAAGCCTATTTGCTGATTTCCAGCTGAAGCTTAAATTGGTTCAGAGGCCATTGTTCTCTAAATATATTTCAAATGATTGAAGTATTTTTCCGATGCTAATACATAATTACTAGTGAGTTAACGACAGTACTGTATGGCTGATGTTAAGCAAGATAAGTAGAACCTTGTGAATACAATACAGTACACAATAGCAGCCATTCCAAATGTCCATTTCCAGTCAAAATGGTATGGCAGCAAAATCCCCTTTAACCTTATGGCCATTCATATTTATTTTACTCTGACTCCACCCTTTCTCTGAATTACAGGGTCAGACAAGGAGAGGACACTTCTCTTTAGATCTTAATGTCCCCAAATCATGACAGAAAGAATATTTTAGATGTTTAAAAAGGAATTGTAGGGGACTAGCCAAGGACCAGCCAAGTGCCCATCAAGGAGAGTGAGGAAATTTTGAATGGCTACTACTGTATATATCTGGGAAGATGTTCCTTCTGTGTCAGTCTGTGATGGGGTCTGAGGTGTCCTTCTGACTGATCCATCTTCAAAAGCAGTTTGCCAATGTTCTCTCACTAATGCAACAATTTTGGCGGAGACTCAAACGTAGCCAACTGAACGAGAGTGCATCGACTGTCACACCCTTTTGCACGCCCAGAGAATCCGACCTAAATTACTCACTCAAATACTGACTAATGAGGCCTATAGAGGCAACTGAGGTAAATAGAGAAGATCTCATTTGTCAAGACACCTTTAATGTTTTATAATAATTTTACCACATTACACCACGATCGCATTCTGGTGAAACATTGAGGAAACAATAGACAACAGATTTGATATGATGAATACAAACTAGAAAGTACTTTATGTAGTGCTCTTTGCCTTTTTTGTGTGAAGATTTTTTATTTTCTATTATGGCCTAAAGCCGTCCCATGCTCAGGATTACCGTGCACAAGGTGGTACCCTTACAGACTTCCTGGAGCCTTTGGTGATATTTGGGATACCAGTCCTAACATTATTGTATCCTTGCATTGGGTTATGAGCCTAATGCCATGTGCTCTTGCACAGAGAGCGTCTCCTTATATCTTCTAGTCTCAATGCTCAGTCTACTGACCGAAAAGAAAAGCTACCTAATATCAGGGCAGACGATTCCACAGGGGAGTGCACAGAAACACTGGTTTGGGCTGCGGCATTGGTAAGTCCATCCATCCTAACACGCTTATCCCAAGTGGGGTCGCGAGGGGTGCTGGTGCCTATCTCCAGCTGTCAATGGGCCAGAGGCGGGATACACCCTCGACAGGTCACCAGTCCATCGCAGGCATTGGTTAGTGTGGCCTTAAATTAAATAAAGAAATGACCACTCGGCTAACTCTGACACTACGTTTGGGATTATATTACGCAAAGAACAGCACAGGGACAACGTGATTAAACCTCATCTAAGTCATATTTGACTCTCTGCACCGTTGTTGTAAGAGATTTCCTCCTTTTTTACTTCTTAAAAGATATCTGCCTTGTTTCCCAGCTGTTCCGGGTAGAATTAAATTAGAATTCTATGGAATAGATTTTTTTTTTTTTTTTTAGATAGAATTTCATCTCAAGCTGCCAGATTTAACTTTGGTAAGAATTTCTGGGTAACCTCCTTGATTTTTTATTTTATCTCATTTCAGATCTGTTTCATATTATAGAGTTCCTGCTTTCCAGTACTCTTCTTCATGTACCTCTGGTAAACCAATGGAAGACTCATATTCAAGTGCCACTGCTCAGCCACAAGTAAGGGTATTAATTTTGTTAGTATCTTTTGGATGTAGAAAATGACAAGTAATCTAGTAAGTTTAGTTCCAAATGAAGCGACACCCTATATTTCAAGACGAGAACAGAAGCTCATATTAGCTCTGGAGCTAAATCAGTGAAGGACCTTGAAGAAGCCTTTAGTGTAGGCCCGCAAAGATGAAAGTAGTGACATCATACACTGAAATAATCTTTTGTTGAAAAAAGAGCTGCTGCTAAAAATTCTTTACTTGTTACTTCTATGCTTTTATAGAGGGAATTTTGAATTTTCCATTATTGAAATTTAAGTCCAATCTCTCATGAACTTGGCACTTAAGGCTGGGTTTGACTCTTTTCTTTTCTCTCATTGCTTTGCTCTGCCCTGCACTCATCATCTCTAATCATATCTGCTTTTATTTTGGCCACCTGTCCCCAGCCATTTGTGCCACATTTTTCAAGCGTCTAGCGAGACAAATTCTTGCGTACCTTGTTGTGTTTAGTTCTGCCTGTTCCTGACGTGTTTTTGCCCCCCAGACTTCTGAATTTTGGCCGCCCATGTTTTGCTCTGTTTGCCTGTCCTGTTTTCTGGACTAACCTGGATTCCGCCTGTTGTCGACCTTGGACCTGTCTTCTATCCACAGCTTGAATTTGTCCTTCAGGATCCTTTGGTTTAGTGTTCTGGCTGCTGCTGTTTACTGCTTCTCTTCTCTTCTGGACCTCTGGTTCTGGCTTAGTAACAGGCTATGGAGTACCCCTCCTCTGGACTTCACTCCTTCTGGGCTCAAACTGAACTTTGAATTCTGGGTCCAACGTTCTGAGCCACCTGACACAATCTAAGATTGTTTATATTCCATTTGTACATAAGGGTCAACAGATAAAAAGTAATCCAGCATATCCGTAATAAAAACATTCCTTGATGAGAAAATCACCATATAGAGTCTGTTTTTTACCATCACAAAAGTTTGATATCTATAGCTAATGCTAACTGTCTTGGCAATTACCCTTGCCTTTTCCAAACATTTCTGGTTAATGAGGCAGCCCTGGTGGTAGATCTCTGTTCCCATGCATAGAGATGTCTGTGGCATGCACTCACTTAACATTGCCCTACGTAATCCCACAATAACATATTTACAGTTGATTTATTAAAAATGCTTTTCAGTAAAAATAAACAACAATAAATACAATAACAAATTATAATTTTATTCAAAATGTATTTATTAAAAAATGCTTAACAATTCCTGTGATGAATGAATAGCACAATAAAAGAAATAATGTCTCATCTAAACATCCCTCACTTAACAATAAAAGTTAACAATAACTCTCAACTCCCAATAACAGATGATACTCAGCCTTAGTAATGAACGAAATAATGTTTGTTCTGTAGGAAAGAATTGGAAATTGGAAAAAGTAAATTAACAAATGAGCTAATTAACAAAAAATACCTCTTGTGTAGCAAAAACGTACCAAAATGTACCAAAAACGAACAAACATATCAATAGACTATCTTTACTTTCGGTGTCCAGGTGGCTTTTCAGATTCCTTGCACCTCCATTGGACACCGAGACATATGTGCCTGCTTTGCACACTGTGCAAAAGGCCTCCCATTTGTCTCGACCTGGTCTGAAAGCGGGGAAACTCTTTTGTAAATTGTCGGTAAACATACATTTGCGCTTTGGCATGTTGTTGGCGTACTGACAGCCACGCTATCTATCTTCTGATTAAGAACAGGGCTGCCCGCACTGATGCGGCTCAGGGATTACTTCACATGCAGCGCCGTGCGCAGTGCCCTAGTGCCTGTAAATTTAATGGTCCAATGAAGGTAATTTAAAAAGCAGGAAATTCCCTCACTTTCTAAAAAAAACACGGGACGCCCGGGACAGGACGTGAAATACGGACATGTCCTGGGAAATACGGACGTTTGGTCACCCTAACAAATACCTAACCCAGAAGTGTAACGTCACTTTGTTTGTCAAACAGAAAATCCATGCTAAACCGTGCATCATCTAATTAATTGTGGTTTTCAACCACATTTTTCCTTCTTCTTTGCACATAATAGCTTAGTTTAGTTAGGTTCCACTAGTTTTAGCAATTTTTCTTTATTTACTGAAATATGTTGGGCTTGGAGCTCAGTAATTGTTGCTAATAAGGCTTTAAACCTATTTTTAGACCACTCAAAGAGTAATACAATGCTACCAATCTCTGTGTGTTTAGAGATCACAGCAGAAATGCTTTGATAAAAACTAAAAATGTCATGATCTAGGCACTGATGACTGGCTTAATTACTAATTTCATTAACCTATCTTACTCTGCCCAGTTTCCATTACTGCTCATTTGATCTGCCTGCGCCTGCCTCTATTTAAGCTGCCTGCTACCAGTCATCAGGGCCAGATTATTTTCCCCAGCCAGTGGTGAGGGTGAATGAGCATTACATTTGCGTTTCTGATGTCCTGGTCTTTTTCTCGAGCTTGCCTATTCCTGTTCTGATCTGTTTGCCTGACCTGGCTTCAGATTCCTGGACCTCTGTGTCATGGTCTGGCCTGTTTGCTTCTCCTTAATTGGTGATCTCTTTCACCTGCTGTTTTCTCTCCCTGCCTCATTATAATTTATTCCTCTCTCCTGTTTCTTCTGGTTATATTCAGTTCAGCCAGAGCATTCAGTGCCAGATCATTACTTGTCTTTCTGTTAGTCTTTCTGTTCAGTTTTATTCCTTGGTTCATGTCCTGGATCCTGCCGGCCAGTGGAAAGAGGTTTTTGTGTTTGTCTCGTCTCCTGATCGTCCACTGTTCCTCCCCCGTGGAGTCCTCTGGGTTTTTGGCTCTATATATGGGGAGGTTCAGTTTTTATCCAAGCAATCCTGCATCAAGTTCTGGTTCCACGTCCTGTCTCGGCTACCCTCTGCCACTGAGCCTGCCCGTCTGCACCTGATCCTGTCTGCTCCTGTGCGTGACCACCTGGTCACGCTTTCGGACCCTGTCAGACTCCGAACCCGCCTGGGAGCTTGTGGATGCCTGGAAGTCTGGATCCTGCCACCTGTTCTGTTCCTGCCTGATCTGGATCCTGCCTGTTCTCTCTGTTCCTGTCTGTTCTGGATCCCCTGACCAGGATCGGCTTCCAGCATGACCTCTGGGACTGCAGCACTTGGGGACATTCTTGGTCTGGAATGTTAAACCAGGTAAGTGACCAACTCAGATAATCTTCTGTCAGAAGATTACACTTACCTGTGTTTCTCCCACTACAGAGTGTCTGAGATTGGGCAGTAACCCCCCCCCCCCGCCTGCAGTTGCAGCGTGCCTCACATCCTAGCAGCTCCACTTTTAGTTTTGTTTTTCACTAAATAAACCTTTTTGAACTTGCCCACTGACTGTCTCCTTGAATACTGGGTCCATCTGTCCTCGGTTCATGACACTCTGAGCCTGCCGGTTCCTGTTCAGATCTGTTTGCCTGACCTGTCTTCGGACTCCTGCTTGTTCTCCAGGGCTGCAGCATGTGGGACACTCTCGGCGGTGCCCGCCACATCTTGTTGGCAGCCCATCGGCTGGATCCTAACTTTGTTCTCTGGGCATGGACTGAACTTGTAAACCGAGTTAGTGACTCACATTCATAATCTTCCTCCGTTAGATGAACGTGGTCAGAATCAGATTTATTGCCAAGTAAGTATGCACTTACAAGTGTTGATAGTGCAGACAAATTAGATACATATACAAAATACTGAATCTATAGCATATACAAAATAAAACATCCAATATACTGTATACAATATATTGTGGCAAGAAAGGAGATACGAGCAGTTGAGGGAGTGTCAACTTTTTTCTTTCTGCGCCAACGAAACAATGGCCGAAAACAACGTGAAATTCACATAGGGCTAAAAAAACGTCCCCAAAACTGACTGGGTGAGAGACACCACCAAACATGTTCACCACAATATACAGTAGCATATAGCCATATACTATATACACTAACTTGTTTCCTTTCTGAAGTTTCCTAAGATAGATGCTTTTAATTAATAATTAATTAATTATTGATTAATTAATAACCCAACTCTCTGTCTTGCCTCGGATACTGGGTCCTCTACTCTAAGCTCTGTCAATACAAAGTCTCTTTAGCTTTTGACAGACGAGAGCAATGTCCCGCACTCATAGGATTCGCTTTCTATAGCAGTTGCTATGGTGCATTCTTGGTTTTTGCTGATTGATAATAATGTTTTATTTTTATTTTTTATCATTCGTTAATAATAACTATCCAGTCCTTGCTGTGAAAAAAAATCAAAGCTCTTTATTTCTTATTAATTACCTCTTCACCACATCTTTAAAAAAAGTTAATATACTGTATTATGCCAGAGGGGTTTTACCTTGTTACTTTTTGTAAGCTTCAGTTGATAATAACAGACAATGACAACATGAATGATTGCTTTTTGATGTATGGCCTTTTTATTTTCTTGACACAGGCATCATTCATGGCCACCAGAAGGGCAGTGAAACGGATCAATCATATGCCAAATAGTTGTTCAGTGGTTTGCAGTAAGCTCACAGCACACAGTTTGTTTACAAGCTGTGACAGCCGGTCTCCATGGCTACAGACATTACTTCCATGTTGATACTTTTTTTTCCAGACACTGACAAATGACAGGGCCAATGCGGTAGCATGCACACTGATCTATTCCATACTTCACCCTAAATTTTAAGTAAATGTTTCATAGACGTTTAATTTGTATGTATATGTCTGGTCCAACCCACAGATGTATTTCAAGGGACGAATTAACAAAAGGTAAATGGTGGAGGAATAAGAATACCTTGTTTCTGCATACTTACTGATAGTTGTTCCATCTGTAGATTATTTTTCTTAGGGTTTATAGATTTATTTTCAAGGTTTTTTTTCATGATCGGTTTAATGAATCTGATCCTCATGCAGAGTAACCACTCAGAGAACATGAAGAAAAGTTCAACAGGTTTATTTGTAGTAATGAGAACTGGCATTGAGTCTGGAACTCAATGAACTGGTGAACCGGAACTGGAACTCAGAAGGGAAGATCACAGAGATCAGTTCAGCGACCGTGGAAATCTTGGATGTTGTTAAATTTATGCAGGAGAGGGACTCATGTTTGAGGGGGCTCTTGTCGATCCTTGAATCCAGTCTGTGTGGTTTTATCCAGAGCATAGGGAACACGTTGGAGAGGGGACAGGTGGACAAACGTTGGACCTGGAGGAGTATTGGAGCTGACTGTCACTCGGATTTCTGATGGGAACTTGAATGGAACATGTGGAGGTTTTCCCTTGCTCAGTGTAAACTCAGTTTTTCCTTCCAGGGGGAGAAGGTCCAGGTATCCAGTTATACAGGAAGGCAGTGATTGACCATGGGTGTGAAAAGCCATATGGTGTAGGGCGACATTCAGCAGCAGCTTAATTGAGCAAAGAGAAATGAAAATATTTTGTTGAGTTAGTGCTAATAATAGAGTGAAGTAAAAAAAAGAAAAAAAGTATTTAGTGTTGGAATTTGGAGATTTGATTTTGAGGTTATTCCATAGGCAATATTCACAATTGTAAAAATTGTGAACAACGCTCATACATTTTCCAAAATGTATGAACTGTACATTAAGTAAGAAGGCATTAGGGGATGGCAGTGTTTTAGGGTATTCTTTCATTCAGACACTTTACTGCATAATTTTTAGAGCTGTATTCAGACACTAAAGGCCCCCCACATACTTGAGCAAACCTAATGCATACTGTGAGCCATGTGCATGCTGACGTTTTAGCTTTCATGGTTGTATATCAATTCCATATAATTATTGAAACAAATTCCAATATTTCTAAAATATACAGTATGCATGTAGGAAGAGAAGAAAATGCATAGCAGCAAGTACAGTAAGGTAGTTGAGTGTCCCATGCCATTTCTTCTTCACAAAGCAGCCTTCCAACACCTGTCATGAAGTGCAGAGAGCCCAGAATGGAATATCAGCCTAGTGTCACATATAAAACACTTCAGTGTGAAAAGTTATTGCTGTTGAGCAGTTTATACTCTAAAACCATGTAGGCGGTCGTAAAAATGTTCACTTTGAGTCTGCCTTGAGCATATACGTATGTCTGCAGGATTTAGGTTTGAGAGGCATCAGCTCATCACTATGGTTACAAGATTTCTGCAAGACCAATGAAGGCAGGATTGGTATGCATATGGAACTATGCCAGAAACATTAGGAATTCTTTTAGTTATGGCTTCTGAGGTTTTAGAAGAATGCATGCTTTGATAGAATGACATTTTTATGAACAACCCAATTAATTTGTGTTCCCTTTAGCCTGAAATAAAAATAAATATATTAAAACTGTAAAAATTCTGGGAAACAGATTTTTCTGGCTTCGCTTAGTTGTTAACAGTTTCCCATTGATGTTAAATGTCCATTATTTTGTCACTTAGGTAGTTAGGATTAATATTCACAATTTTCCGTCATTTCAGCCATTTATCATAACCATGACCCATTTCAAGTGATGCTTAAATGCATACAAGAGATAAATACATGTATGAGTCAAAATCTTCTCCATATTAATAGTAATAATTAAAAAAACTGGAATAATGATTTTGGAAAAAAACAAGGAACAAGTTAGCAAGTCACACTGCCCAGCTCTATGTTGTTAGTTTTATTGGTTCCAGTAATCAAAGATAAAAAAGGAAAGTTATCCATTATTGAAATCTATGGACCCATTGCTTTGGCAAGTGTGCTGCCTAAATTTTTAGAAAGAATCTTTTGGATAGATTCCACAATTGAACAATTTGTTTTTAAAAATAAACATGGCACTGATACATGTTTCAATGCTTTGAAAGAGGCAGTAAGCAAAAAGACAAAGAAAATATCCACTATGTTTCTCCGTTTTCTGAATACTTCTAAGGCATTTGGCTAAAATAATTATGGCAAATTGTTTATGAAAAAAACCTTCATTTTTGGCTCAGGTCTTGGAACATGTTTGGTGTACAAACCAAGCCAGATGGGGAAATAAAACATTTCATCGTTTCTTTGTGACAAATGAGGTGAGACAATGTAGGATTTTGTCTCCTGTGCTGTTTAATTTGTAAATGGATGATTGACTTTCAAACCATCTCCTTTATGCTGTGGATTTAGTCAACATATCCCCTTATTCTGCTGGGTTGCAACAACAGCACAAAATCTTCTTAGAGTATGGTGATCAATATGACATCATATTTAACCCAGAATAAAGATTGCTGTTATGATTGATAGGATAAAGGTGGACAGAACACAGACATTCATTATTATTAAAGATTTTTGCGATGATAATGATACCAGAGACAGTATTGTAAATTATCTACACAAGCAAACATGGGGCACATAAATGTCCCTTTTGATCTGTGTTCAAAGTTGCTCTTTTTTAACCCTATTGTCTCCATTTTACGCTGCACATCTGTGGGCTAGTTACAGCAGGGCTGAAATAGATATATTACAAGTAATGTACAATAATGGATTTGGATCCTAGTGAAGGTCCCTGGCTGGAATACTGCCATTCAGCTGTTTGTGAAAAATAATGTACCCACTTTAAATGCTGTGATCAGAAACCTGTAGTACAGATTTATAAAGTGTTTCGAGGACTCAAAAAATGAAATATTGTTTTAACTAAGCCTCAAAGAAGCAGCATCCAATACACCTCTTGTTATTGTAAACAGCAGATAATGTGCCTATGCGGGTTGTAATGTTCCTAATTCCATATTTTTAAGTGTAGTTTTTTTGTGTGGACCAAACAGTGTCTGAAATAAATAACAATGAAATTGATTGTATTTATTGTGCTCCCAAGTGGCCTGTTGGAAACTCAAGGGTGTCAAATGCAGTGTTTTCCAACTTATTGTAACAATTGGGGGAATATATAAAGTATAGAGAATTGGCCCTAGAACTGATCCTTGTGGTGCTCCACAGGTAACCCTGGAGCATGAGGGAGATTTATCAATAACACTAACAAACAAATTGAAATCTGTCAGATAAATGAGATTTAAACTAGCCTAGCGCTGTTCCCTTAATTCCTACAAAATATTCAAGTACTACTAAAAGAATATTATGATCATAAATGCAGCACTGAGATCTTACAGGAGAAGTACAGATACAAGTCCATTATCTCAGGCCAAGAGAATATCAGTGGTGACTTTCACAAGAGCTGTTTCAGTGCTATAATGAGCTCTAAAACCAGCTTCAAACTCTTCAAAAAGTTTGTTATGTTGTAAGTGGGCACACACTTGTTTGGCAACTATTTATACTAAAGAGTTTTGGATAAGAAGGGGAGATTATATAAAAGTATGTAATTGACCAGGTCATCTTGGTCATTAGATGGTTTCTTTAGTAAAGGATTCATTACAATTACCTTAAAAACCTGAGGTGCAAGTTCCTGTAACAGGGATAGGTTAATCATATCCAAAATTGAGGTGGAAGTTAGAGGAAATATGTCCTTAAATACTGTAACTTTGTTGGAAGTGGATCTGACATACAAGTTGAAGGCTTAGATGAAGGTAATAGTTTAGCTAACCCTTAAAGTTTCACTGAATGAAAACAAAAATTAACTAATCATAGGTGGAGGGAGGCCAGCTGACAGCTTTGCTAGGGCCCAGGACAACACAGTCTTGTTGACCCCCCCGCCTCTACACCCCCCTTTTCATCCCATATATGGAATTTAGTTAGGGCTGCAACTAACGATTATTTTAGAAATCGATGAATCGGCCGATTATTTTTTCGATTAATCGATGAATCGGACAAAAAAATTTTTTTATATTAACCTCTTTATTTCAAAATAAACATTTTAGACAGAACAAACAAGCACACAAGTACAGGTTGCTCATTAACTGTACTGGTGCAATATGAAAAATAAATGTTTGTGTAAAAACTACGCAAACTTACATGAGAAATGTAGCTGTACATCCACAAAATATAGGCTACTTTGTTTCATAAAGCGCAAAAAGAGACAGGCATTTTTTGTTTTTTAAAGCCCCTAAGGGGTTCAAACAATAGGTCCCCCCATTTCAACAAATGAGTTTTTTTTTAGACTAGAAGAGTTCTGCCTTTTAAGACAGGAAAGTATAGCAGTTAAAGTTGCTGCTTGAGAAAATACTGAACCACAGAGATAAAAATAGCCCTGTGATTCAAATTATAAATTGTATTTGGAATAAAAATGAGAGAACTAGGGGTGCTAAAAAACACATCCTCCAAAGACAGATATTTACATGGGAATGTGGCAGATAATTAATTGACATATTACTGATCTTGCTGGATTTTGATTCTGCTTTACTTCCATAAATTGCAGGATCTTCTTTTCTTTATCTTTGCCAGAAGATTTAAACTTTAAAAGCCTTGCCTTCATAATTTGCAAGTTAATTTATTTATAAAGAAAATATAAACGCTGCTTAAACAAATTTAAATGAAATTAAAAGTAAAATAAGTAGCCAACCTTATCACTGTCTGTAACCTACTAACAAGGTAAGGAAAGCATCAGATGAGCTACCTGAGAAACTAACGTTACGTTTCCCCTCTTTAAAATGAAACAAACATGGTTACTCATCCTGCTGATCAGCTATCTTCAACAGGCTCCAACGTGTTTTCTTTTCAGGTGCTGCGTCATAACAGTGGTGCTTCCGTGCCATGTTCATTTGTTTTTACAAAAGTTGCATGTTACGACTTTTTTCACTTTACAAAGCGCAGGCTATTTTAATTATTGTGATCAATTTGCGCCGTCAATCCCGGCGCATGCGCGCTTCATTTGCAGTCTGGACGCTGAGGGTAAACTCCTCACTAAAATCCTGCGGCTCTGACTGCCGCGCTGAGAGGGATTCCTGTGGGAGAGGGAGAAAGGCGTTGGGATGGGGGAGGCGCCCCCACGGCAGGCATAAGCCGCCAGTGACACCGTAAAAAGTCGCCAGATTTGTCGCTAGTCGCTTTTTTGAAAAATAGTCGCTGGAGGGGTCTGAAAAGTCGCTGAGTTGGCAACACTGCAACTGCGGCGCTGACTCGCTCCGCCATATTTTTTTTTCTTCCCCCGGATGACGGCGCGGCGGATGACGCATTAATCGCGCGACACAACTAATCGATGATTAAATTCGTTGCCAACGCTTTTAAAAGTCGATTTTTATCGATTTTATCGATTCGTTGTTGCAGCCCTAAATTTAGTGCACTAGTTGATCTTTTCTCTACTTCAATGGAGAACAGCAAGCATGGCAAAATATGGCCTTTTTTAACCTGCTGTATATTAGCCAGTCCCTAACATTTTTTTCCCTTCCACTCTGTCTTTCACACTGCACCTAGACCTCTGTCATCTCTCTGCTCTTTTGGTACTAAGCTCAAGTACTTCTGTAAAATAAAATGTGTTTTCCCCCTTACACTACCTAGCAGTTGCTATACTTTAATCACATTGATAAACTCATTGATTCTTACCTGACTCTCAATGGGCATCTTTTTCTGCAATTGCAGTCCTGGACATGTTTCTGACTCATCCCCAGTTTATTTTTAATATTTACTCATAAAATCCCTCAAGTCATTGATGTCATCTTCCCTTTTTCTCTTCTTTTTTCTGTGCTATGGACTTCTGAAAACCTGACATTTTTAATTTGCAGGGAAACAAACTCTAAAAGTTGCAGTCCGCCATTGTCCTGGTCAAACCATGTTATGTTGGGTGGGGGGAGTTCTAATGGCCCCCTATTTAAAAAAAAAACATATTACATATACCTAATGCAGATATATTTATATGTTTAGATAATCTAATATTAAATATTTTTATTAAAAATATTTTCTGAAAAATTACTTCTGCCTGTATTTTTAATGGTCAGAGTGTCAGTTTTGGGCCCCCTCTGTCCTGGGACATTTGCCCCCTCCCCCCCCCTGTCAGCGGGCGTGGTTAGAGGGATGCTAATGATCCTATTTTTAATAGACACAATTTGATTTACAAAGAATCCCATAATAAGAACAGGGGTTTCAACAGGGGTATATGTTTCAACAGGACTCTGGGTGAGTGGGTGGGGCTGCAGGATTATTCCTATTCTCTTCTATTAATGGGAAATATGCTATCGTGCTTTACAAAGGGTCGTTTTATAAGGCAGTAAACTTTTTTTTTAGACTAGGTAGGGTTAGGGTTAGGGATTTTTGTAGGCATGTAGAGTGCCATTTTCGCTGCAGTTTCCTAGCATTTTAATTCAAAGTGTGCAGCACTGCATGAAACCAGGAAGCAAGCTTTCTATTTTTAAGGTTTTCTTTTTCAAGCAGCCATTAGCAGCTATTAATTAGAAGAGGAGCCTATATCTTCATACCTAGTCGGCCTACAATTAGACAACCTGTAGAACTTTGCAAAATTTGATTAAGCCATGCACAGCAAAGCTTATCATATGCAAAAGAATTTGTTCAATGGATTGCTAAGATTTTAAAAATACGCTGATCTGACTTACTAAATACAAACAGACACACAAAGGACACACCATATAACCAAAATGCAATATCCATGCAAATTCTGAGCATCCTTACAAACATGTTCAAATATTCCAATGACTGTACTGGAGAGCCTCTATTATTCTTCTAAACATTTTGTCAATAAATCTTACCCCTCCTCCCCACCCCACAAATACACATTTGTTTGTATTTCTATCCATATTAACACTTTATATTAACTTACATTCAATCTAAGTCAGGTCACAACCAGTCAAGTAAGTCAAGTCACCACTAGTAGTTAGGGCATAGAACTCGGAATCCTGAGGTTCTGAGTTCAAGCCCCACTCCCACAGACTGCCACTCTGGGTCTCTGAGGAAGACCCTTAACCCCACACTGCTCTCCAGGCACCCCATTATGGCAGCCCACTGCTCCCCAAGGGGATGGGTTAAATGCTGAGGTAAATTTCTCCAATGTGAGATCAGTAAAGTTCAATTAAGTAAAGTTCAATACATTTGTTTAATTTACCACATTTATGCATAACCCTGACATTTACCATATCCCTAACCATTATCATCATTATCATTATTCCTAACCCTATCCTTAACCTTGAGTTACACTATATTGCCAAAAGTATTTGCTCACCTGCCTTGACTCACATATGAGCTTAAGTGACATCCCGTTCCTAATCCATAGGGTTCAATATGACGTCGGTCCACCCTTTGCAGCTAGAACAGCTTCAACTCTTCTGGGAAGGCTGTCCACAAGGTTTAGGAGTGTGTTTATGGGAATTTTTGACCATTCTTCCAGAAGCGCATTTGTGAGGTCGCACACTGATGTTGGACGAGAAGGCCTGGCTCTCAGTCTCCGCTCTAATTCATCCCAAAGGTGTTCTATCGGGTTGAGGTCAGGACTCTGTGCAGGCCAGTCAAGTTCATCCACACCAGACTCTGTCATCCATGTCTTTATGGACCTTGCTTTGTGCACTGGTGCACAGTCATGTTGGAAGAGGAAGGGGCCAGCTCCAAACTGTTCCCACAAAGTTGGGAGCATGGAATTGTCCAAAATGTCTTGGTATGCTGAAGCATTCAGAGTTCCTTTCACTGGAACTAAGGGGCCAAGCCCAGCTCCTGAAAAACAACCTCACACCATAATCCCCCCTCCACCAAACTTTACACTTGGCACAATGCAGTCAGACAAGTACCGTTCTCCTGGCAACCGCCAAACCCAGACCCGTCCATCAGATTGCCAGATGGAGAAGCGCGATTCGTCACTCCAGAGAACGCGTCTCCACTGCTCTAGAGTCCAGTGGCGGCGTGCTTTACACCACCGCATCCGACGCTTTGCATTGCACTTGGTGATGTATGGCTTGGATGCAGCTGCTCGACCATGGAAACCCATTCCATGAAGCTCTCTGCGCACTGTTCTTGAGCTAATCTGAAGGCCACATGAAGTTTGGAGGTCTGTAGTGATTGACTCTGCAGAAAGTTGGCGACCTCTTCGCACTATGCGCGTCAGCATCCGCTGACCCCGCTCCGTCAGTTTACGTGGCCTACCACTTCGTGGCTGAGTTGCTGTCGTTCCCAAACACTTCCATTTTCTTATAATACAGCTGACAGTTGACCGTGGAATATTTAGGAGCGAGGAAATTTCACGACTGGATTTGTTGCACAGGTGGCATCCTATCACAGTTCCACGCTGGAATTCACTGAGCTCCTGAGAGCGACCCATTCTTTCACAAATGTTTGTAAAAACAGTCTGCATGCCTAGGTGCTTGAATTTATACACCTGTGGCCATGGAAGTGATTGGAACACCTGATTCCAATAATTTGGATGGGTGAGCAAATACTTTTGGCAATATAGTGTATTTCACAAAAATCTCTAAACAGACGCTGATAGCTTGAAAAGGGCACATTAGGAACAGCCTTTGGTCCCCATAACCTATTGGTCCTCACAAGGTGGTAAATGTAACAAAATTTACCCATAAGTACTTAACATACATAGCATAAACATGTACAAGCACACAAACACACACACACACCATCACATTTCTCTGTCACACTCATAAAAAAAAGGAGCCAGTATTTGAGATGGAAAGACAGTTAGGACAGGCTGCCAATGACAAGTGGCGGATGCAGCCCTGAGAGTCCCAGACACTGATCTCTGGGAGGTCTGGGGACAGACAGGAAATCACAACCAAGCAGATATAATGAGGCGGGATAATCCAGAGAGAGAAGCCAAAGCTGGTGTCAAAGGTTAAATGAAAAAAATAAATAAATAAACAAAGATGTGCTCGGTAGTCAGTGCCAGGAGATCAGAGGTCTGAAAAGATGCCGAAGGGAAATGAAGAAAGGCATCAAGGACTAGTTCCAGGTTCGGTAAAAAGGCAGGCAAAAATCCAGCAGGAATATAAGGACGGGTCAGACAAAAAGATCAGAAAGGGGACAGGCAGGCTCAGATGTCAAGAGGCAGAACGGGTCAGAATCAGGCAATCAGAAAAACTCAGGTTCGCCAGAGAACTTTCACCAAAGGCTCAAATAATCTGACACGGAAGACTGGTTTGAAGGCTTGTTAAATAGAAGCTGATGCAGGTAAATCAGATGAATGGTAATGATAACTGGGTGGAGCTCCAAGATCATAACATTTCTCTATCCTTGTGGAGACTCTCCATTGACTTCCATTAATTTCTAACCCATTTCCACAGCCTGTCTTTGGCCCTTACCTTAAACCCAGTCATTACGGGTCCATACTTACCCCAATTCACACCTTAGTCCTAAACCTTAGCCTAAAAGAGCAATTATACCATTGGGGAGCAGGCATTGGTCCTGAGGAGGAGCAGTCAGTGTCCACAATGTGCTATGATTTATGGGAAAAACACACATATACACATCACCACCAAGCCCCATGCAACCTCACTTTGTGTCTCTTCCTTATGCGCTATCTTAATGCAGGATTTGTGCATTGACCAGAATGTGTGGGTACAGGGTCACTCCCCTTCTCCCCAACCCCTCTCCGTTCCTATTGCTTTATTTATTCATGTGACATTCTGTCCTTTTGCCTCATCCAGTTCAGTGCTTTGCTGGGATACAGATGCTTCAGATAGCAGACACATTTAGCTTGCTGAAGCACTGATCATATGCCAGCCACACAGACAACACCATTAATCTCTCCTATCAGCATCTCAGTGGGTGCTCTGGCCTCAGACTGGTATGTTCTGCCTTGGCCTAACATTACTCTGTGGATGCTATATAAACCACATTTCTTTGTCTGATATAACCACAGCACTAACTTGCACTCCTACACCGAGGACATGAAAAGGGGCATCACTCTCCCAATGGCCACTTTGTTATTGTTAGTTTCTTCAAAGCATTCTTGGCTTCTTATGCCAGCTACTTGACAATTTTGTAATTGCATTGTGTGATAAAAAGCTAATTAAGTTATGGAAGATCTGTTATCTGTTTTTTATTCCTCTTCACTATCCAGGGGATGACCTTGATAAGATCTCTTGAAAGTTGCCTGCTTCTTTCACTGGTGTTAATAGGGACCTTGATAACTACTGTGGATGGATACGAGAAAGGGCTCCTTGATGACAGTAAGCTCAACACAAGATACACAGATAAAAGCTATGATAAAAAGCCAAGGAGAGCCAGAGGGAATCACCCCCAAATTAAGTTCTAGTTCTTGCGATTCTATAAACAACTGATAAGACTAGATAGCCTAAGGACTTGAATCATTTTATTGACACTCAGATAATGTAGACTGACTGGTGTGAAGCAATGCTTAGGGTTCAAATTTTGCACCAGCAGAAGATATTAAACAGAGAAAAGACTTTAGAAACGTACAGGTTAGTACTGCATTTTCCAGTGTTGGAGATAATACTGTTTCATAGGGTTGCCAGGCAGGGAAATTGTGAACTGCAAGAGGCCAGACACTAATAGACATCAGAAACAGTTCAGGGTCAATCTGCACCAGTCGTATAGTACCAACAAAAGAATCAACAAGGAACAACATTAACATTTTAAAATAAATATCTAATGACCTATTTATGTTTTTCTAGTCTCTAAATTAGTCTTGTATGGTTCACCATTATATATATATATATATTTGTAACATTTAATGGTAGTATAATGTTGATCATAATTGAATTAGTTTATCTACAAAGGTGGTTCACTCAGTCATAGCTGTAAAAACAGATGAAGTTCTAAGCCATGTAGTAAGAGATTATAGAGTTTCAGAGTATCAAGGTGCTATGAACAAAACAAAAAAAAGTTAAAATAGAAGCTAAAGTTAAATATAGAGGCTGTGCACCTGACCTCAGCTAATCACATCACACCTCTGTCTCCTCATCATTCAACAACAAGATTTTGCAATTTTTGCAACATATTACCTTGAAAACACCTACAAAAGCATGCCTCATTTTGAGAAAGTCTCGTCTATTTTGCATACCCAAATGTAAAAGCAAATAACTTAGGAACTGTAAGTCCAAATTAGATGTGCAATACACTATTTAACAGCTAATGCCTTCTAGTTTCTGAATATATAAATTGGCTGAGTAGAACACAGACCAAGCTGCATCAGTTCAAACATGACTCAAAGTTGTTTTTATTCTCGAAAATGATAGGTCATTTTTGAACAGAGGTAAAAAAGACATGCTTGAAAAAAGGCAGGTCTCATTTTATTACATTTGTTCTACATCATGTCAATCACAAATGCAGATTTCAGACCTCTAGCTTACAACAGTTCCAGAGCTGTTGGGCTTTGAACTTTTGGTGTCACCAGCATCTCCAAAAATCTCCAAATGTGCCAAATTGTGTCAAATCATTTTACTATGCTTTGCTTTACTATTTTCATTTTTACTATCTTCAAGAGAGGTTAATCTTGCGTTTTGTCAGGAATCCAGTTTGTGTCGTCTGATTTTGTGTTTCCTTTCCTCCTCCATCAGGTGGTGCCAGGTCCTCATTGGTTCTCCCTGCACACCTGCAGCTCATTGCCTCATTACCTGTGGAGTGTTCTTAAGCTGCTGACTACCACTACCTCGACGCCAGAGTGTTTGCCAATACATGGTACTCTAGCCATGCTTAGTTTAGAAGAGTCTAACCTAGGTCTTTGTTTTGCCAATACTGTGCACTCTAGCCATGCTTTGTTGAGTTTTGGTTTGCCAGTTTTGGATTCTCTAGCCAAGCTGAGTTTTTTTGAGTCAAACTCAGTTTTTGTCAACCTGAGTCTTAACTTTGTTTTTGTCTTTGCCTCTCGGCAGGAAGTCATCCTGCAAACTGGATTTGTTCGGTCCTTCTCTCTCTGGAAGGTTCAACTGAGCTTCTAACTGAGCTGGGTTTCCAAACGGGAGGTTTGGATCCACTTTCCCCAAGAGGTCGTTTAAGCTTTACACCAAGCAAAGGTTTCTTCAGGACTACAGCCCGTTCAAGTACTGCAGGAAATCTGAGTGGCAGTAAACTTCTCCATTCACCAGGGAACAACCGCAGTCTGAGTAACCCAGTCCACCCATCTCCAAGCAAAACTCTCTCTGGTACAATCCTCTCAGTCTGGATTCCATAAAGGACACCTTTCCTTGGAGAAGTGAGTCTGCAACCTTTTCCTCCAATTCTATGATTCAAATTTCCCACTGAGCCTAAACTAACCGCAGTGTCTTCCCCTCACCTTTCAGTCCCTGTTGAGCAGTGTTCAGAGCAACACTGGACTTACTCCCTAGTGCTCAGGGCAGCACAGGATGCATCACCATACTCTTAATAAACCTGTTAAACTTTACCTCTGTGTCTCTCTGCTTGGCTTTCTGCATCTTGGGGTCTTTAGATAAAATCATGACACATTTAGCATATGGGTGTACCAATCTATGAGCAAAGGACAACATCAGATTTCATTGCTTTCCTCAAGACCCAGAGAGATGGGCGGCTGCCGTGAAGAGGCAGCACTAGCAACCAAATACTAGCAATATTTCCAGTGGCACTTATTAAATTATTAGTGGTTAATGTGAAAATGGAGATTTTTTCATTTAAACATTTGGAAATTGCTGCAAGTTAAAACAAGAGGAGAGTTAAATTTTTTAACAGGCATTCAAAGTTTCCCGTAGCATATTATAAGCCTGGCAAGCTTATAATACTTTGGAGTTAACAAAATTCAGATTAACTTACTTTACTTCGAAAAGTTTTTACACTCACTTGGGGTGGTTTTAACTCTTTCTAAAAAGCATTAATGCAATTAATAGGAGATGAAAATGCATTTTTCGAACAAATTCTGACGTAGAAAATAAAAGTGTGAATACTTTGTAAAGACTCATACCATAAAAATTTTCTGGAAGAATGGATTCAGGTGTTTGTACTGGGTGTCTTAATTTGGAATATATCGCACCTTCTAAAGTATTTTATTTTTTTAATGCAAAGACATGTGGCTGATGGAGCCTAGGCAGAAGTTCAACTGAAGAAACTGATCTCCTATATCCACCTATGACTCAGTTAATCAGCTTTGTACCACACCTCCATGAAAGCCAATCAGCATCCAAAGCTCATCTTAAAAGGCCTCCGCAACTTGTCTGCTCCTAGTGTGCAGGAGGTGGTTGTGCTGTGTGACTTCATTCAGATAACCCCGTTTCAACCCACCTCCAGCCCCTCCTCCACCATCATAGCTAAAACTTCATCAGAGTTTCGTCACTCCCATACTCTTACTGCATTCCTTGTCTCCTGTTTATACATATCTATCAAAATTAAGCGCTATGTGTCCAGCTGAGGTCTGAGTGCCAAAGACAAAGTAATTGTATTAATAAATTTCTTCTTTTCTCTTCATGTGAGATTGAACACTAGATGTAAGACCAAATTTATTTCAGTCTGAGATGCTAAACTGGACATTATGTGCTGGCAAAGATATTGTAAATTGCTTATTCATTCAGAAATACATATTGGCAGTTATTTACCCAATTTTTCCATATTGTTTTTAACAAGAACAGGACTTAATATTACTTTGTTACATGTAGAAAAAGGTGATATTATCTTTCTGTTATTTTTTTTTTAAGAAAGTGGTGGTTGTTGTTTTGGGGTTTGACAGTGCTCTCACCCGGCATTACCTAAATGAACCGTTATCCTCAGAGCTCCCCCAGACCTTGTTTGGTATTAAATAATTCAAGAAGTTCTCTGCTTCCAACTTCAGCTTCATGCACATCACGTCTCTGCCTGCTGTCTCCCCTGTTTCCAGGCCATAATATATTACAGGGGCCCATGATGCAGTGAAGACTGTTGCACATGCTCTATGCAATGTGTCAAACTTGCATTCACCTGCCCAGGGGTGTGGTTAGGATGATGGTGAGTCAACAATATGACTCTATATCATGTTCTAATGTTTTAGTAATAGAAAAGTGAATAAGCTGTAATACGGGGCAGAAATTGTTTTAAATGGGAGAATAAGAGAGGAGAAAAAGTCCGTAAGTCAGCTTTAAAGAAAAAAAAAGCTAGTTAAATGTGCTACAACATATTTTCTATCCTTGTCAAGAAATTTGTTCTGCCACAACAATTTTATCAATCAGGACTCATTTTCATTTCTTTGCCTTTCCAACACATATCTTTACATCATATTAATTAGTTTTTTGACATGTTCCGTAATTTCTTTACAGAAAGAGAAAATTAGAGATGTGTTGTCACAGCTTCAGGTTGACCTGCTGACAGACATTGTCACAGACCCCCTTGCCATCAGTGTATTGATCAGACAGGGTAAAACCCCATCACAGAAGGACTTGGTTGTATGCATATAGGCTGCCCTGAGGCTTGGTATTCAATTAGAAATGTATATCGTAAAAGTAACAGAAACATAATGCTAAAGGGAAATATGAAAAGGGGATAAAGTAGTAACACAAAAACATCCAGGAAAATGTAATAAATAGTTCTGGAGATGCTTTCTGTAGTTCAAATAATCAGAACTTCACCTGCCAAGTTGATGTAGCCTATGTTTAGGTTGTGAGATTGATCACTCAAAGAGCTTTACAGTTGACACAGCATGGAAAATGTGCCCTTGAATTGAATGCCATTGGCAGTCATGGTATTTGTGCTTGACAAACAGACTTATTATTGGATGACTTAATGAAATCCTTCCATTCAGAATAGATCTTGGTCCAGGAAAAATGATGCACCCATGGCAGCAAGAAATTAGCAGTGTGGAGAGTAAAAGTATGGCTCTGCCACCATCTGCTACATTGAACAAATTCCTGTATCCTGAAAGGGTAATGAGCCTCGATAAACAGCAATTGTAAGTATGATATTGTTTTGATCAATTACTCCTCGATATTGTTTGGCTTCAATATGATTGATTTTACAATACTATACTTCCATGAAATAAAACCAACATTGGACCTTTTCACATTGAGCTTAATGTTTGATTATACCTTATTCTGCTTTAGTAAAGTAATAATGAAGAACATAATGTGGGGAAAATATTGAATAAACTGAAAATAAAAATAAAGGGCTGAGGAAGCATCCAGCCCATAAGACAAAACAAAACACAATATTGGGTTTAGGTAAAAGGCATTTTATGGATAGATAGATAGATAGATAGATAGATAGACAGACAAGCATTTTTTTTTATTTTATTTCTAGATGGCAATAGTGAATTCCTTTTATTTTTCTGTATTTTTTTTATTTCCTAATAGGCCAGTGAAATTCACATTGAACTCCAACTGCATGGTCTGTTTATAAACAGTAAACCTGTCTTGTGCTAACGACATTAAGTGATCAAAGGGTCCTGTTGGTGAAATAATTGTTTGGGCTAAAAATGTGCCTAACTTAAGATAGAATAGGACGTCTGAGCCTGAACATGAAATACCCCTTAGCTGAACACTGCTTAGGCTGTCAACAATAATTTACTTTCTGATTAAAACAGGCAAGTTCATTTACATTAGCTTTACATTAACTTTACATTAGCTTTTTCTTTGGATGACACACTTTGCCTTAACAGATATTTTTGCTTTATCGCCCCAAAGCCAAAATATGTTTTTGATTTCTCTTCCTCCTAAATTTCAAGCTTGATCAGCATGATCATGTACAGTATGAGATAGATTTAGATCTATAAATTCAGTGAACAAAAATATGTAAAAAAAATTTTATTAAAAATCTACTAATAATCTACTGTCTTTCAAGATTTGCTGCTAAAAATCCAGATACAGTACCTTCAGGTAAATGATTTCAAATCATTTATTTGAATATAGGAGCCCTATTTGTTCAAAATTTATATATATAATTCTGGTGCCACCACGTTTTTTATGGCAAAATCTGTTGGGAGCTGGAGAAGTTCCACCTTTCTCCAGCAGAGTCCGCCGTGGATCCTCTGAGGGAGCCTCCTGCACAGCTGCAGTTCATCAAGATCATCAGAGGATCCACTACTTAAGCTGTCTTCAGACCTTGCCTCAACGCCGCAGTGTTGTTCCAGTTGGTCAGCGCTTAAGCCTAGATCCTCAGTGAAACTTATGACTTTGAATCCAGCCTGGATTCTAACCATTGTCTCTGTCTTCCAGGAAACCAGTGTCTCCTCTGAGAAGCTCAGGAAGAGCTAACCTGCCGAGCCGACCCTCTGAGCCAAACCTGAAGAATCCTAGAGAACCTCCAAGCAGCTCAGGGCTAAGAGCTGGAAAACCTAAAGCCAAGGTCTGTGCATTACTAGAAGTGAGACGCTGAAGCAGCTAGCGGACTCTGCTGATGAACCCCTCTCCAGATCCAACAGAGACTCTCCCAAAGCTAAACCTCAAGAACCCTCAAGGTACAATCAGTTGGCTTCAGGAAATCAAACCTCTGTTGGCAAAGCTAACTGAACTGTCTCTCACGCAGACTCCGGTGAACCAGTATCCAGGCCCCGAACCCGAACCAGTACATTCTGTGTGCTTGAGCAAAATAAACTTGTTAAACTTTCATCCCTGTGTCCGTCAGTGGGGTTCTGCATACTTGGGTCGCTTTTAGTGAACCCATCATGACAAAATCAAAAGAAAAATTAATAAAAAAATAAAATTTTAGAGACCACAAGCTGCTTGATACAGAAAAATCAAATATGCTCGCAAAAAATTCTAATAAAAGATTGTAAAGCATCTTATGGACACAGCTTAGGACTGTGAAACCCTTTTGCGCATAGATGGTACAAGCTCCTATCCCTTTAACTTTTGCAGTCCATAGTCCACATATTATCCAGGGCTTGAAAAGAGATCCGGACTGCTGTGCAGAATTCGGACAGCCTTCAGCCTGATGGATCTCTTTAAATGACAAACACATTCATAAATGATGCTTTCCATATTTGGTCTACCGCCTTTTAGAAAAGACCCATAAAAAACAAATGTTCCACAAATGTAACAGACATTTGACATTTTTAAGCCCAAAACATATGAAGGTGTATACATTTGCATGTATTTCATAAAGTACAGGTAAAAAAATGATGTACTGTAAAATATTGTCTAGATAACTGTTTGGCTTGGCAGAAGCTAGGACCATCAGGAGGGTCCTATGCTAATTGAATTGGCAACAGTAAACATACTACTACTTTTATTCGTTTATAACAGCCAGCGCTATTCATATAGCCCCTATTAGGGCAACCGTTGATGCCATTTTGCTGAGGCTTAAGTTTCCTTACCATTTTGAGGTATTTGGATTGAGCCCCGAGCTAAATTCTAATATTAACTGGATAAATGGATGCATTAACATCCTTTAGAAACATACTAAACATTTTCTTTCTACAAAATTCTCTACCAGTTCTCACCATAGAACCTTTAGATTAAAAAAGCATACCTTTAGAGTAACCTGAATTGTGGTAGAAAGAAAAATATTGCAAACAGATAAGAAAACTTTCCATGAAAAAACTCAGCATTGATGTCAAAACAGCACTTTTTTTATATGTTTTACATTAGCTGGTAAGATTAGCCACAATTTGATTAGTGAGAAAGTAAACACAGAATAGTGTGGGCTTGTTAATTTCCCAAAGAGCTTTTGTGCCAAAGTTAATTTTATAATTCCCAGAAAATCCACTTTTTACCACTATTTTAATGCAGAGGCTTGGGAATCATGAAACGTTCTTTCTTCTAAAAAAACAGTATGAGACAAATAAAATGGCACCTGAAGTATGTACTGCAAATTAATTATTTTACTTATTGATCAACTTAAAGAAAAAAATGACCCTATGGTCAGGCTGTGGTACAAGGATTTGGAATGGAGTTGATACAAGTTGATTAGATACCCAAAAGTAGCATTTTTTGTTTTTAGCAAATAGTAACTTAAATTTAATCGTTTATAAATGCTTAATGCATGTTACACAAAGTAAAGAGCAGTGACTGTAGGAAAGGTTTCTACCTGTATCTACTGTACTGTGGAAAGAAGCATGGCACCTTTTGCAACTGATGACTGAATAAGTGTTGTCTGAAGCATTTGAAAAGTGGAGGGCACATGGCTAGGTGAAGAGAGCTAAAGTGCAGTTTGCCAGCCACATGCAACTTTTCTCTCCATTCTTTAAGATTCATAGTGACTTTATTCATCTGTTGATGCTCTAATTTGGTTGCAAACTCTTTAAAATCAAGTCAATAAATGGGTTCATAAGAATCAGTGCAAGTAGACATAGCTACTTGCAAAAATAACTACAAATATGTCCAGCATTGCAGTTATTCAGTTTAATTAAATTCAATTAAGCTTATTTATGTAGTACAAATCAAATCAAAACATATGTTATCTCAAATTACTTTAAAAAGACAATTTAACCTGATCATGTAGTCAGATCGGTTCAAAGTTTTCTAAGGAAAACCAGCTGATTATACCAACTCATTTACTCAAAAGTAATTCCTGACACCAAGTATGTATGTAGGAAAAGCTTTAGAGCCCCTACAGTTAGTCACACTAAGAGAAACAGGACTCCACTGAAAAGTAGGCCAAGCTCCAACATCAATAAACAAAGGTGTTTATAGCGGCAACACAGCTGACATTTGTCCACAAGATGGTGTCACAGCCACACGAGAACAGAAAAGCTACTATGATGAGAAGAAGCAGTGAGGCTTCTCCCATTCTACATATCCTGTAGAATGGGATAACAGACATGGAATGAAGCAGAATAATGAAAAGGGGTTCCTATGTCCTCCAGTAGTCTAAGTCTATAGCAGCATAACTATAGAGAAAGCACTAGATAACCTGAGCCTCTATAACCTATAGTTATATTTCGATATTAACAATTTCGATAATAAAGGCTTTAAGCCTAGCCCTAAAAGTAGACAGGATGTCTGCCTCACAGGCTAAAACTTGTAATTGGTTCTATAGGAGAGAAGCCTGAAAACGAAAAAATATGTCTCCCATTGTATTTTTGGAAATTGTATTTTTGGAAATTCTAAGGACCACAAATAAACCTGCAGATTGAAAGAGAAGTACTCTTTTAGGAACATAGGGAATGATCAGATCCCTGATGTAAGATGCAGCTTGGCCATTTATTATGTGGCCACTTTTTATGCGAGAAGGATTTGTTTTGGGTTTTTTGGAGGATTGTAAATTCTACTGCATGTTGTGCCAAGTGTAAAGTTTGGTGAAGCAGGGGTTATGATGTGGGATTGTTTTTCATGAGCTGCGGTTGGCCCTGTAGTTCCAGTGGAACTACAGGGCCAACTAACTGAAAGTGGAACTAACTGAATGCTTTAGCATACCTAGACATTATAGACAATTTCATTCTCTCAATGTTGTGGGAACAGTTTAAACACACAACTAAACCTTCTGTACAGCCTTTCCAAATGAGATGAAGCTGTTCTAGCTGCAGATGGTGGACTGACATCATATACAACCCTTATGGATTAGTAATGGGATGTCACTTAAGCTCATATCTTAGTCAAGGCAGGTGAGCGAATATGGTACTTCTAAAAAAGTGCTACAGGATGAAAACTCTAAAATGCTGCAAAGGGTTCTCTCAACCTCAGCTAATAACGTTACCAGAAGGCTGAGGCAACATTTAAGTAAAAAAAAAAAAGCAGCCAAAATATAGTTTTTATTATGTGGGATGAACACGTAACAAAAAAAATACCCAAACTTTTATTGCCACAGGAAAGCGTGATGCAAGAACTCAACAAAATGTAGTCGGGAGCTTGAGTACTTGAGACCGGACATCTCAAAAATCTAAATACTTTTCAGAAAAACATTTTAATAATATGGTAGACACACATAAGTTAAGGAGGGAGAGGTATCACAGAGTGTGAATGTTATACCTTTAAAAAATATGTGATTTCCAAATTGCAAAGGCAATTTTTGTTGTTCCTGTATCTTTTAATAAGAGTGAGACATTTTTTTTTTATCCTGCCCTTTATACTGTATGTGGCATTAGTACACTTGCCGCTAGACAGAAAGGAAGAGAGTTTATCAAATGAAGGTGGACTCTGGACGAGACAGCATTTGAGGTCATATAGACAGACATGTATCAGACATATATTTGTGGTTAGCGCAGAAAAAACAATCACATTGTTATTATTTTTTTTAATAGCACAGTCCTGCTTCAGGCTATATTTTTGCTCCTGTTGAATTTTCCTGAATTATGTGCACAAAATCATGTAAATAGAATGTTCGCATCCCACTTCTAAAACTGTAACTGGAGCGTGTAACAAAAGTAATTTCCCTCTGGGATTATTAAAGTATTTCTGATTCAGATTCTGATGTAACACACTATCATTGTCAGGTTGAGTGGATGCTTTGAGGACTAAAATGCAGAGATTAGTAGGCAGGGAGGATTTAATGAAGGACTAACAGGTAAATGAGGCAGGATTCCAAAAATCCAAAATAACGAATACAGAAAAAAACAGAATCTAGTTGCTTATTATGTTTAATTTCTATGCTTTACACTCTATGAGGCCTTTATTTCAATAAACTTAAGTGTTTGGTATATTTACCTTAAGAAGTACTGAAATTACTGCAAGCAGATGGACACGGTGTGCAACGTTGGGTATATCTGCTGATACTTTTCAGGCTTTAAATTAACTAAGTAAACGCTTTCTTTTTTAAGTTTGGCATATGAAGCTTTATATGAACATGTGTTTCGCTTTGTGGTTTTTTGTATAGGTATTACTTGACAGGGCCACTTAAAAAAAAACTTTGCTATTGATCAAAGAAAATATTTGATCATTACCAAAAAAAAAAACCCAAAACAAACCAACAACAACAAAAAAAACCCCACCAAGATGTCTTTCCATGACTTGATTATAATTGACAGCATGTGAACCAAGCTTTTCTCCACTAGCTGTCAATTTATTAGTCAGGTATTACAGAAAAAATATACTTCTTTATCAAGCTCTACTTTTTCATAAGGTGAGTCATCACAAGATTGCAGACGAATATGTCTGTTAGTGTCTTATATTTGCTTTACTTATGAACAAAGGGAGAAACATAAAACCTAATAATTTTCCTAACACACATGGATTTAGAATGATTGGATCAAGCCTCTGTAAAGGATTTTAAGGAGAGACTATGATTTATTAAGCATTGTGATGAAATGGGATGCTGCCCTATTTTTTTCTCACAGTGGTAGACAAAGAGATGAATAGGCTGCATTAGAAGATAAAAGAAAGAGAACATAAAGTGAATATAAAGGGCTACAGGAGCATAGCTCCAGAGAAGATGTTAAAACTAGCCCTGATGTAAAAATTGACATGTTGTAATATTCTTTGCTCAGTGTTCTCCGTCTGTCATTCTATTTGCACCTTTCCTTGGCAGGCCTTTGGATTTCTGTACAGGAAATTCATCAAAAATCTATTTTTCATTTAAAATACAATGTGTCTATCCATTCATGGTTAGCCCTTTATCAGTGCTCATAAATGCATCTTCTTTGTGATGCAACTCAATGCTGCTCTGGAAAACAGTATGTATTCATGTGTAAGACATTATGTTTTTCAGAGTATTTTCTTTCATATTACTTATCTGAGAACTGATTATGTCTGCTTGGAACCTCAGCTCTGACTAAAGGCTGGGAACACATTTGATTGTAATCTGGCCCTTTTGCTCTTCACTGAGCACAAACATACCAACATAGATCTGACCTCACATTTCTTTCTGTAGTTTCTCTTGGTGCAAAGATTCCTTCTTCAAAGTACTGCATTAAACCGTGTGCCCCGAGGCCTTAATATCCCTGCACTGGTCTGGACAGTAAGTTTGTTTTCTCATGGTTTTTCCTTCACCTTGAATCATGCTGGAAGAGACAACAGATTACTTGTAACCAATTTACATCAGACCAACAGGGCACACTCCTTTCTTAATGGGATTGTCACACTGCTGGTGACGTTAATCTAAAAACAGTGCTTTTTCAGACTGTTCATTATTCTTCAGTAAATGTCTTTGGTTATCAACAGTGATGAAAAAAAGTGGCTCAAATAAAGGCCTCAATTGTAATATTTTTGATATAAGGATTTACTGTAATTACATATTGCAGTCGTCCTGTTTAATGTATGCAAAATCTGTCATGATGGGTGTCACAGAGAGTTAGCCCAAGATGCAGAACACACACAGAGGCACTGGTAAAAAGTCCAAAGAGTTTATTTTAGGAACAAGCACATGAATCACAGTTCAGGCAGGGGACTGATTCGCTGGGATCTGTGCGGGGAAAGGGAGAGGGCTGGATTCGAGCTTCCAGCTTACTGCAGGGAAACAACAGGGGAAATCCACATGGGAACCTCTTAGGGAAACTCCACAGGGGAGTCGACAGGTAGCATCCACGTAGAATTCTTGGGTTGGCTCACCAGGGCAGATTAGCAGGTTAGCTTTCCTAGAGCGTCAGGCTTGGGACTGGCTTCCTATGATGCAACTCTCCCAGAGCTGCAGGCCAGAGACAGGTTGCCAGAGAGACAGTTCTTCCAGAGCTTCACAAGGAAACAGGAGGTTAAGCTCATCCAGAGCTTTCACGAGGAGACAGGTGGTTAAGCTCATCCAGAGCCTTCACGAGGAGACAGGTGGTTAAGCTCATCCAGAGCCTTCACGAGGAGACAGGTGGTTAAGCTCATCCAGAGCCTTCACGAGGAGACAGGTGGTTAAGCTCATCCAGAGCCTTCACGAGGAGACAGGTGGTTAAGCTCATCCAGAGCCTTCACGAGGAGACAGGTGGTTAAGCTCATCCAGAGCCTTCACGAGGAGACAGGTGGTTAAGCTCATCCAGAGCCTTCACGAGGAGACAGGTGGTTAAGCTCATCCAGAGCCTTCACGAGGAGACAGGTGGTTAAGCTCATCCAGAGCTTTCACGAGGAGACAGGGGGTTAAGCTCATCCAGAGCCTTCACGAGGAGACAGGTGGTTAAGCTCATCCAGAGCTTTCACGAGGAGACAGGTGGTTAAGCTCATCCAGAGCTTTCACGAGGAGACAGGGGGTTAAGCTCATCCAGAGCTTTCACGAAGAGACAGGTGGTTAAGCTCATCCAGAGCTTTCACGAGGAGACAGGTGGTTAAGCTCATCCAGAGCTTTCACGAGGAGACAGGTGGTTAAGCTCATCCAGAGCCTTCACGAGGAGACAGGTGGTTAAGCTCATCCAGAGCCTTCACGAGGAGACAGGTGGTTAAGCTCATCCAGAGCCTTCACGAGGAGACAGGTGGTTAAGCTCATCCAGAGCCTTCACGAGGAGACAGGTGGTTAAGCTCATCCAGAGCTTTCACGAGGAGACAGGGGGTTAAGCTCATCCAGAGCCTTCACGAGGAGACAGGTGGTTAAGCTCATCCAGAGCTTTCACGAGGAGACAGGTGGTTAAGCTCATCCAGAGCTTTCACGAGGAGACAGGGGGTTAAGCTCATCCAGAGCTTTCACGAAGAGACAGGTGGTTAAGCTCATCCAGAGCTTTCACGAGGAGACAGGTGGTTAAGCTCATCCAGAGCTTTCACGAGGAGACAGGTGGTTAAGCTCATCCAGAGCTTTCACGAGGAGACAGGTGGTTAAGCTCATCCAGAGCTTTCACGAGGAGACAGGGGGTTAAGCTCATCCAGAGCTTTCACGAAGAGACAGGATTCCTGAGAGGCAGAGACAAGGAAGAATTAGAATCTGATCTCACACGAGAGATAACAAAGATTCATCTGTAAGAGAGACTCAGGAAGCTAACCAACTAAGATCAACACTGCGGCGTGGGATCAAGGTCAGGCAGGAGCTTATAAAGGAGAGGTCTTCTAATGAGAGGATTAGGAACAGGTGTGCAGGAAGGTTCCAGCTCCAGAAGACCCACAGCGCATCCTGCTGTAGACAGAGGGAAATCTCCAGATCCCCACAGTAACTCCAAACCTAAGGGAAAAACAAAGAGAGCAGAAGAGGCCTGAGGATCCCAACAAAATCGATATAGGATATCATGATGTAAGTTCTGAAAGCATGCTACAAAACAGTCTTACTGATACTGATTCCTGTATACATTACCAAAAAGTCCATGAAAACCTAGAAAAATCACCTGGGAGACTGTTTTGTCTTGAACTGGAGGTTTACCTGAAATATTGTATGTTTTAGTTTTCATATTAAGAAATTTGCATCAACTTTCAATCCTTTACATAAAATTCAGCTCTAAATTTTTGCTTTTCTTTTTTCAAAGGTTTCCCAATTTTACATAGAAGGTCTTTACTTCATATTAGACATTTTTATTCTGTACGCCTCAAAAATGTTTACCAAGATCTAACTCAGAAGAAACAAGAAAATCTCTAAAATCTAAATAATGTTTCTTGCCCAACTTGTACATCAAAACAGGAACATTAAAGAGGGGATTTTTAAAACATTGGCATATCCAGGGATAGACCAAAACCTTCAAAGGATCTTGGAAGAACACCCAATGATAACTTATAAAAAGGGATAAAAGTCTTATAGAGAAAGTTCTTGGAGCTTATCTTGACCATAAAATCTGAGTAAAATCTCTAATAACCCATAAACTACAAGAACATTTTAAATGTGCATAAATGCATAAATGATCATTTCATTGAAAATTTAAAGCCTTTAAATATGCAATTTCTAGCAATATCACTGATGTAAAAGCATTACCAACCTACAAAATCAAAACTTTTGTCTACATGATACAGTTTCCATGTAACAAAATACTGTATATAGAAGAAACATCCCATCCTCTGAAACAACAAAGTTCTCAAACAAACACGGTTCTCTGTAAAGCATGATTTACCAGCCCTGTTGCTAAACATCTGTCTGTCTGTCTGTCTGTCTGTCTGTCTGTCTGTCTGTCTGTCTGTCTGTCTGTCTGTCTGTCTGTCTGTCTGTCTCAGTTCAGTTCAGTAGCTTTTATTTGTCCCAGTATAGGCAATTTTGTGCAGTAGTAGTACACCTTTCACACACATGTTCACATTTCACAAATCACAATAAATATTTAAAAGATAAAAGTAAGGTGGATAAAAGAGACGGAAATGTAAAAAAATAAAATAAATAATAAAAAGTAAATAAATATGTGCAAATGAGAGCATAGACCTGAATGCAACATATGGCTGTCTGTCTGTCTGTCTGTCTGTGTCACTAAGGCCACACAAAGTGGAGATAATAACATTAGGAAAAGGAGAAATAAACTTACTTCATTTGAAGAGTTTATTTCTATAAGTTTTTGTAATAGAATGTTATTTAATTATTTTGTTTCTGATTGTATTTTACAGTATTTATTTTCCTATACAGTATGTAGGACTACTGTAAACCTTTACTGGTAATGTAAAGAGTTATCATTTGGTTCAAGTTTTTTATCCTTAAATTAACACTTAGAGTTCCAGTGATTCTTATTTGTGCTTTTAAGTTGTCTTAATTTTACGTCAGAACTTGCTCAACAAATGTGTTTCCAATTGCTCTTTAGTGCATTCCTTTTTTCCTGTTATTTGAAAAAGAAAAAGGGGTGGTAAAAAAGAAAATATTTATATTATAAGGATATTTTGTATGACAGGAAGACAGTAAGCATACGGCTACTGTATCTACATGAAAACTGATAGATGCACAGTATGCATTTTCTGAATTGTTTTTTTGGGGGGGCTTTATGTGTATATGAAGAGAGAACACAAAAGGGCTGCAAAATAATACACTTATTTTGAGATCTTGCCTTGATGCAAAATCTTAAATGTACATCCCACCTTAAAGCTGAACAAAAACAAAACTGAGGTGATTGTTTTTGGAGCTAAAGAGAAACGACAGCAGGTTGTTACAGAACTTCAGTCCATACACCTAAAAACCACCAATCAGGCCAGAAATCTGGGTGTAGTGATGGACTCAGACTTAAACTTTGAAAAACACATCAAAGCGATCACTAAATCAGCCTACTATCACCTGAAGAACATCTCAAGGATAAAAGATCTGATGTCTCAAGAAAATCTGGAAAAACTAGTCCATGCATTCATCTTCAGTCGGCTTGACTACTGTAACAGTGTCTTTACTGGTCTACCTAAAAAATCAGTTAAACAGCTGCAGCTCATTCAGAACTCTGCTGCTCGAGTTCTCACAAACACCAGAAAAGTGGACCACATTAGTCCAGTTCTCAGGTCTTTACACTGGCTGCCGGTCCATCAGAGAATAGACTTTAAAGTTCTGTTGCTGGTCTATAAAGTCTATAAAAATACATCAGTGACCTCTTGACCCAGTATGAACCTACTAGACCCCTCGGGTCATCCGGATCCGGCCTTTTATCAGTTCGCAGAGTCAGAACCAGACATGGAGAGGCTGAATGCTCCACATGCTCCACATGTCTGGAACAAACTCCCAGAAAATCTTAGATTAGCTGAAACACTTAGTTTATTTAAATCCAGGCTGAAGACCCACCTGTTCTCAGCTGCATTTACGTAGATTTTATTCAAAAGTTAAAATTCGCCCGTCTCTGTATTCTCTCTTTTTAATTTTAAATGTTTTTAATTTTGAATCACGCTTTTAATTGTTTTTAATTGTTTTCTTTCCCTTTTGCTTATAATGTTTTATGTAAAGCACTTTGAATTGTTCTGTACATGAAATGTGCTATGCAAATAAACTTGCCTTGCCTAAAGCATGCATTAAGTTGATTATTATTGTGTTTATTAAGGTTGTCTCTAGAGCGTTAAAAAACTTTAAAACACATAAAGTTTTGATACTTTAAAACATATCTGCATAGGCTTAAAGGAATAGTACACCCAAAACATGATTAGCCTTCATTTTCTACTCACCCCCATGCTGAACAACACTCTGGAGTACTTTTTTGATATCTCAAATGCATCTGGAGATCTGGGAGGCTTCTTGCTGTCTGCTGACATTCAAATAATGGAGGTCTATGGTGACCGAGACAGAAAGGTCCATAAAAGTCCACAAAAAAACGTGTCAATATTCCTCCATACTGCTCGTCCAATGTATCGGTCTTTGTCAGACACGTGACTGACACGCCCCCTAGCGCCATTTTTGTGGTGAGCGGAAGAAAAACAAAACAGCAGAAAACAAGAGGAGAGCGCTGCCAGCAGTGAGGATTATCAGTTAAATGGAAAAGAACAAGAAAACTGAACGGATACCCTACCCAGACAAACTTTCTAAAGCTGCTAGGGAACGATATTATATATTATTATTACAGTGACAAGGCAGATGTTGTGGGCAGTTGCACAGATAGCTGCAGTTATTAGAGCAGTTTGTGCTGCTCATCAGACTGAACGAAAAAACTTGTCATAATTTTTGCACATTGATAAGTTGCACACTGTATTTGCTGTTCACTTTATCCAGGCCTGTTTTCACTGGGATCTGCAGTCTTCTTCACAGATATCACCTGTTAGGTAAGATCTCTACGGAAGACCACAGACCACAGTGAAAACAAGTCCTGGGAAAATGAAAATATTCTAATTTAATCTAAAGAGCAATCTGCTATATACGAGGGAGGAAGACAAAGTAAAACATTTGAAGCTTTGCACTGTTCTGCATTATTTATGTATTTGAGATTTTGTATTGCATTTTCATAAATTCTCTGCTTGATTGAAAAGATAATAACAACACTTGTTTCAAATTTTAAATCCACTCTTTATTGTACACACATTTTTACAACCTCAGAAACATTGTTAATATTTGAAGTGATGGTGAAACTTATATTTGTTTTGCTGTTATTTTTCAAAAGTAACTTTAAAAAAAGCAAAATTCTATTTGTGTGAAAAGAAGAATAAAAAAGAAGAAGAAAGTTGAAACAGTACTTGATCTGGCATTCATTTATTAGCTGGTTTCTCTGTGAAAATTTCAAAACAGTCAATAATCACTGTGACTCTATGTCCAAAGGCATCCACAAACTGATGAGGCATAATTTTGTGCAAAGTGTCTCTATCTGGCCACACAATTGCACGCTTTAGATTTGCATATAAAAATGACAGCATTTCATTGAATGTTCTGTACACTGTCTTTGGTGAAACACGGAAGAGATAAGCAAGGTGTTTTGAGGGCAGATCCAATCTCAGACGCATGAAGGTTAACAGAAGCATTTGAAATGGACTGAGAATTTTATTTTGAGCAGACATGAGAGGCAGCAGAAAATTAAACAAAGCCATAAAGGTTGCCAAGTTTGGTAGACCCGTATAGTACTTGACTTTTTCATTACTGTCTCCAAAGAAGCAATCAGAGATCTGCAGCTCATCAAGTTCACGCCGCAGCTCTCTGTTTTCTTCCAAAAGACGGTTCATCTCTGCACACCTGAGCACACACAGGTTACATTCTGTCTGTCCTTCCTGACGACCACCTTCTGTGTCATCCTTGGAGTTTGGCCGGCCAACGTTTTCAGCAGCCTTCTGCGTGTCAGTCTGTTGCTGGTTAGGGTTCTCTGTCACCTCATGTGTAACTTCATCCTGTCGCTGAAGGATTTCATCAGCCTGATGGAGCCCCGTTTCAGTTGCTTGCAGGGCATTCTTTTTCAGCTGTTCCCGATAACCACGTCTTAAAGAGCGGTCTGTGTCTGTTGGTCTGATGTCAGTGTGGCCCAGATGCAGGGATGGAGCCCAGTCTGGGTCAGTCTCCATCATCTCATATGCGGGTTGACCTGCAAAGTAGATGAAAGCTTGAGTGTTTTACACATCTATTCAAAACACTATATAAAGCACCTTAATAACAGAGCCCATTAGATTAGATGAGTTATAAAATAAGATATGCTTATGTTTCCCACAGTGGGGAAATTTGCTATACCGAAACAGCAGAAGTACATCGGACTAGTAAGGCCAGAGGTAAATAAATAAACTGAAAAGCTTACAGGACGAACAAAGGATTATAATAAATAAACTTAAGTAGATTGCACAGGATGAATAAATGCAGTGAGTTGGCTGACGAGTGGGTATGTACAGTGTTTTTATATGTACACTGACACACTAATACTATATATTTATTCATAAAAAAAATATATTTGTATTGCAGATTGTGTAAATGATTATATACAGATAATGCATTATTTATTAAATTTTAGCGGTCTAAAAAAGAAATAAAACAAACATCACTTTCCGCTTCTCTTCCACAGCATGTTTCAGTAGGTTTACATGAACTCCTGCAACTTTATAAGCAAACCATTTCAGCGTGTTGATTTCTATTAGTGTATATTTATAAGGACTTACCTTTGTGAAAATGCCGAGAGCAAACACGAACATGAGGAGATATTTTATGAAACGTGATGTCTTTCCTTCTCACAGCAGCGACCCACGGAGCCCGACGCCTCTTTGTTAAGTCCTCTGTCTGCGGTCCGTATTTTTTTTCCAAGTGGGGAATACGAAAAACCGTAAGGCCCCATCGGCTGTTTTCTGTTTAGAATTACTATTGCATCCTTTGACGCAGCACCAGTGTCCCATTATTCCCAAAGAAGCAACTAGAACACGTCTGCTCTCTGTTAGTTTTCTTTTGTTTGTTGCTGCTGTCTCTTCCCCACAGAAATGGCGCTAACTACCCTAAATGAATTGCGCTTTTGCGGAAGTGACGTACACTGTCACAGACCGATTCCAAGTGTCCTGAGTGGGTAGCATCCAGAATTTACTCGAAACGAAGTCATTTAGAATGTTTTTAGAGCATAAACAGTAGTGTATAGGATTTCCTGAAAGCGCGCACATGCGCGCTCACGAGCCTACGGAAGCCGGCAGACCAAGGATGCCCTGTTGAGCAGATGTGTTGCCTGTGTGTTGAGAACATATCGTTACCCTAACCTAACCTCATGTCAACACATTCTCCACAAGAATTGTTGCAGGATCTTATCTTTACAACATATAACATGGCTCTATGTGTTACTATGGCTTCACAAAGATCATTGTTATCTTGCAGTAAAGGGTACACATACAGTCACCATGTCTGCAGGCAATTCATGTACCAGTCGCAATCTTACTGAATATTGTGTGTCATGTAACCCAATGAGAATATCCCATGTGTGTTCATAGAAATGGTGATTTTTTTATTGATTTATTTATTTTTTTTACATTTCTGGCATCGTTTTTCATTTATAATGGAGATAACTTGTATTCTAATTGTCATAATAATATTTCCTTTTTATTTGTTACTGAAATAAAAAAAAAATAAATAAATAAATAAAATGGGACTCTGGTTGAGGTTTTTCAAAAAAAAAGAAATTAGTTTTAACGAAAGAAGTGGTCCCTCAAAGGCTCTAGATGGAGGCACTGTCATGTTTGGGTTTTCAGACTCTGAATAGGAGCAATCACGGAGACAATGATCAGTTAAGGGTTTTATTGAAGTTTTATGGTGAACAGAGAGGAGTCCGGCAGGCAGGGTTGTCAGGATACTGCTGGAAGAGGTTTGGTGACAGGTGAGAAACAGTTCGGTGCAGGTAGAGGAGTGAGGGATGTGTGAGACTCACAGAGAGGAAGGCTTGGCGTCTGTTTGGGAGGATGGTGTCCAGTGGTCCAGGCTATTGGTGCAGGTCCGATTGGTGAGACCAGATGGTGGTGTCTGAGGGTGGACAGGCAGGTGAGCTCAGGCAGGAGGGCTTCTTTTGGTTCTGAGGCCAGAAGCCTCACTGGTTCCTAGAGGCTGACTGAAAACGCCTCTAACGGGGGTCCAAAGCGCAGAGGTCTCTGGAGTGGTTTCTAGGCTTGGGTTCCTGGATTCTAGGAGAAGGGAGCAGAGAGGACAGGGTTAGATTCAGGCAAAGCTAAGATGCTAGGCTTGGTTCTGGATCAGTTGTACCAACGCTGGAGCATTAACAAACTGACGCCCTCCTCCTGGTTCCAGCTCCTTAAAAAGGGTGGGAATCAGCCTGATGAGGAGCACCTTCCCGTCCAACCCTGCAGAGAGAGAAAAAAGGACAAACCCTTGCCTGCACCAAGGACTGGGAGTATGACAGGCACAGACAGGATCAGCATGTATGTGGAGATATTGTATATTTCTTAAGTCATCGCCAAAAGACCTATACATTTTGTGGATTTGTTCTGGTACACAGTGACTGTAAATTAAGTTTTTGTCGCTGTTTCTTATCTTGCCAACTCTGGGTCTATCAAAAAGGGCATGTTATTCACACATGAGAAAGTAAGGCACATGCTGTGGATTCTTAAAACCAATAAGACGAAAATATGTCTGTCATTTTTTGCATGTCTGCATTTTGTATATATGAGTTTATTAGGATGAAGTTGGAACAATTTGTAGCATTCTACCCCATTTGTTGTACTTTTGCTATAATGTCTCTCATGATTGTGGCCAAATAAGAACCGGCTAATTAGGTAGAAAGCAGGTCAGGATAAACTATGCGGTTCTGGATCCAAGTTTGCTGTTGTGGTAAACCACTGCTTAATTCTCATGCTTTTTGGTGGTCTCAACTGTAATAGGATTTCCTACTGCATGTATTTAGCTCCATGCATCTGTTTAACAACCCTGGCCATTTTCCATCTACCTACCAAAGAAAAACATTCCTATAGCCTGAAGCTTCCAACAGCATATTTTACAATGAGGATCATGTGCTAAGGTGATATATTTAATTCAATTCAGTTTATTTCTATAGCGCCAGTTCAACCAGCTACAGTTCATCAAATCATGCAAGCAGATTGGTTCAAAGTTTTCTATGTAAGGAAAACCAGATGATTGTATCGATCCATTGACTTAAAAGCAAGGGCGTAGGTTTGATTTCAGCTTTGGTAGGGAAACTATTGCTCTTCAGTTTCATTGGTCTGATGCCAATTTTCCTTTGAAAAAATATGCATGCTCTTTTTTTCGCTTAATGTGAGCATCAGGGCACATTTTGTTTAAAGAGAAAAGCAGCATTTCTTGCTACATTATTACATATCTTATAAGCACTACACACACTAGATGATGTTTATCAATGTGTGAAGCATCACTGGCTCTGATGAATGTGGAATTAGGACTTTTTTCCAATTTGAAAAGTTTGCATTTAAACTAACCAGCCACTAAGACAGTAGGTAAATATGTGTCTATTTAACCAAATATAGGCTAAATATGTCTGTTATATGTGGATTTATCCGTTGTTTCCTTTTGAAGATATTTATTTATTTTTTTTATCTAATATGCTTTCTCTGTATCATGCTAAATAAGACATTCAAGGGACAGCAAATAAAGGTATTGTATCATATGTGTACTGGAACTACTGTATAAGAGGAACTAACACTGAGCATTTAAAATATTAACTTCACTATACTACGGCTGAAACAATTAATCATATTAATCGATTATTTAAATAATCGTCAACTAATTTAGTAATTGATTAATCGTTAAATGGAGTATAGGGCCACTAAAATGTGCATTTAGCTGACAGAGCGACCCACTTAGAGCAGGAATTATACCAAGATTGTAAAAAAATGTGTAAACATTTTGCCTTCAAGATAAAAAAATAAAAATAATTCTGTCAATATTCTCCATCCAGAACTCCTCAAGAGGAAACGTTTCTGTTTCACCTGGTTTAATTTCGTAAAGAAAATTCTTTAATGAACCTTTGGCTGATCTGATTATTAATCGATTAATTGAAAAAAATAATCGACAGATTAATCAATTTGAAAAATAATCATTAGTTGCAGCCCTAATTTTATGCTAACATTCTAAACACATTTCTTCCATAATACTGAAGGGCAGCTGCTTCAACTTGAGGCTGCCCTGCATTATTATATCTTCGTTTCCTACAATCATATAATGTTTCTGTTATACAAATGGGTTTTTAATAGTAAAGGATTAAATGTAACACAACCTTTTATCATCATCCTATATTGTTTACTGTCTGACTGTTTAAATAGCTCCTTATGTCTATTTTCATTTTTAGTGGAATCATCTACAAACACAACACCAAGAATAAGTTTATTCAAATATAAAAACACTTTTAACAATTATGAAAGACAATATAACACTATCTTATCTGTAATGTAATAGTATCCAAAATAAACAGCCAGATTCAAGCATTATTTACCAGACATTAATGTTTGTACTACTTTACTTATGGACCATGTGGAAATCTAGAAAAATAGAATCAATGTAAATAGAGTTCCTCTGTTTGTCTTTATCCTATTTCTAGAAGTAGAAATCAATTAGAAATGACTATTTTGATGTGGAAAACAAAAATAGCAGATCTTTACTTAATTTATTTAATAACCATCTGCAGTTGAATCAGAGAGCTTCTTCTTCAGATTAAACAAGAACAATACATGTAAAATATCTATTCTACCTATCATTTGCTTAAGCAGAATATTTATTAAGCATCAAATGAAAGAGGGGCGACGATATTTACTTGTTTGCTCAGTGGAATGGTGGGGGTGGGTGTTTGGTTCCGTCCCGGGTCGACTTAGTTCCATCAAGTGGAAACACAGTCCGGTCATCCAACAGGTAGCTCTTGAAGAGAGTTAAGTCACTCGGATACGAACAACAGAAGGGAACTTTGCAGGGCTTAACTTTGTCACTCACAGTAGACGAGGGGGTCACTTCAAGGAGGTGGACAGTTCTGCAGCAGAGGTTCAGACGGCTGCAGCACAGCTCCATACAATAGTGATGGGTCATGGTCCGGTGGTTTCACAGTTCAGTTCAGTTCAGCACCAGCAGAACCGGTGTGGCACAGGTCGGCGGCTTCTGGTGGCTTCTTGGCAAACAGCTATTTGAGCCTGGCTTTTTTGTAGGACGTCCAACCTGGAGATTTTATCATCTGCTTCAGCAGCGGGTTCACAAAACACTGCATTCAAGTTGGAAACACAAGACACTATGATCTGCTCGTCTGAATCGTAAGCAGGATGCAGTCTGATTTTGCCCAGAGGGGATTTGATGCCTACAATGTACCCTCAGCTGAAAACTGGCTTGTGTTTCCCCTTTTGAGGCCCTAAAGCCACAAAAGAAACAGCATTTGCATCGAGTCAGCTCTTGAGGAAACTCTTAGGAGTAGGGATTATAATCATTGGTAAGTTAGTTTGAATTCTGCTTCCTTCTCTATCTAATGTTGCTGTTCCTGAGGAAAGCAGTTAAGCTTAAGTTTGTTATGCACTGTTGTAGTTGAAAGTTAACTTCTCCTAGATGTAACTAAATTAATCATGCAATAGCTATCAAAGAAACTTTGGACAATAAAAAGTGCCAAAATTAAATAAATAAATACAGCATTAAATAAATAATTAAATGTGTCAATAATTAATTAAATGTGGAATTAAATAAATAAATGTGTCATTCATTACTTAAAACCACGTCACTAATATAAAGTGCCACAATTAAATAAATAAATACAGCGATAAACAATTAATTAAATGTGTAATTCATTAAATAAATAAGGAATTAAATATATAAATGTGTCATTAATTTAATAAAATATGTCTTCATTTTATTAAAAAAATATATATTTATTTCAGTGTGCATTTAATTATTTCATGGTCCTGTGTTGCAGTGCATCGAAACCATTAAAATAATCTGTCAAACTCACCCATCAAAGTTAGGGGCGGGGTTAACGCGGGGTTAACGCGAATCGAGTCTCTGTAATCGATTTGCTTCGCCTTAATGTGCAGGGTGACCAATCAGGTGTTAGATAACCGCCCCCTAACCTCCATAAGAAACAAGCGACTCTGCAATTAATTGTATAATGAATATGAATATGGTGTCTATAAAGGGCGGTGGGATATGGTTAAAAATTAATTATAATTTCATTCCAAATTTAAGTTGCAACCCTGACACTTTATAAACATGTTTGTAAACCTGGCCTGTAAGATTAGGTACCGGTAAGGCCTATTTTTAACCTTCTTTAACTTGGCTGTGAAAAGTAGAGAGAATAATTCCTTTCCCCTGCCTTAATCCCCCAGAATTCCAAATGATTCTGGTTCAGAGTTCAATGAAATTGTAGAAAATTCTGATATATTTTCTGTTGATACTGACCAGGTTTCTATCATGATGTATTTTGTTTCTCAGTGAAAGTAAAACATGGCTACATCTGGTTTGAATACACTATTTGAATTAGCAGGGCTGTCCATCTCTGCTATAGTATGTCTTGATACTTTTCTCATCTTGTTACTGCTTTCTCAACCAATCTGCATCATATACTCTATGACCCTTTCTTGTCACTGATGCTTTCACTCTATACTAAAAAAAAAATTCCTGTAGGGCATTTCAGCTGCAACAGAGGTGTTTTAATAAAATGTTGCTCTAATCTATACAGTTGTAGTAAGGTTAATTGTAGGTGTCATATCAGTTTTCTTTGAAAATGTAATATAATTAGCTAAGTTACTCTGTCGCAAAAAAAAAAAAAAAAAAAAAAAGAAGCTGGTAATAACACTGTTATTTGCCAATGCAATTATTCCACTGTTAGTTACTGATCAGTATATCTGTGCATATCAGGGTTTGTGTGTGAGGGGGGATTTGTGGGCCTAGTCTAAAGCATTAGGGTTTTATCTGTTTTTAAAAGGCAAGAAAACAGATTTTTGTTTTGTAAATGTTTTGAAAATTTATAAAAATGTGTGGTATAAGAAGGGAGCTAAGCCCAAGAACACCCTTCAGACCCATTTTACTGACATTAAGGCTTCTTTTTTTTGGTTTAATATACTCACTTCAACTCCTCGATTTACATTTTATCTGGTTGAGCAGCTTCCATTAGTTTTAATGGTTTTAATTAAATTTATAAAAAAATCTTGTGAGGCAAATCTATAAATAGCCATTTATAATAAGGTTTAACCATATAATCCACAATTCTATTTTAAAAGAATTAGAATACCACTATTACTTTTTAGTAGACTGGACCCTGGGTTAGTAATAATGCTTTACGTTTATGTAAAAAATATCATAAACACATGTATTCCTTATTTTTAGTATTTAAAATAAGCTTTTAATTTATCCTAGGACAAAACTAACTCCTCCTCTTCCTACAGTTTCAACAGAACCTGCTGCATATACATAACTTTTACCTTCAGGCATAATCACCAGCTTCTCACACTCTGCAGTAAAGCCGACAGCTGTAGCTGCATTGAATCCACCTGCCTACATTAATATATACATCATGCTGGATAAGTTGGAGTTGGGGAGCAAAACACACATCACATGATTTTCTCTGATGCAATTAAAGAGCAACAAACCATGAGCAGTAGCTTAGTCTGTTCCATAACCATGAAGCGAAATATTAGATTTGCCAGCTCCCTTTGCTTGAGCAGTGTGGATGTGATAAGGAGAAGGGGAACTCCCCGTAGAGCTGGAATCAGGCAGGAAACCAAGTCTAAGAAGCAAAGATACCATGACTGACTGTAGAACTCAGATCAAATTACTGTAAATGTTTCATGCACCAGAAATGTGTGCTTTTATTTTTACCTGACACTTAAAACAGAAATTTGGTAAATATATTTTGGGGCCAATCCAGTAGACTGCTCTCTTTTTAACCACCCTGGTTTGTCACATTTGACTGCATTTCCTATTTTCTTTGCAAAAGCTGAGAGATTGTATTTGCAAAACCCTAGGCATTTTAAGAATAACCTTGTGCCGAAACACTTTCAAACATAATCACTATAATATACATATGTAGATATATATGTTATTAATAATATCATTACTTGTATAAAGTGTTTATATGTTTTCATTTCTTCATTTTACTAGATTGTCTGAGATAAAGGTATCTATATATTTTATAGTTTTATGGCAAATCTATACAATTTGCTTTTTTTAATATAATTTTTAGTTTAAGGAGAACATGTTACACTTTGGAAAGGTTTTATTCAATTCAATCAGTTTATTTATATAGAGCCAAACCACAACACATGTTATCGCAAGGCACTTTACAGTTCACCAGATCATCCAGTCAAATTGATTCAAAGTTTTCTATCTAAGGAAAACCAGTTGATTGCGTTTACTCATTGCCTCGGAGGCAATCCCTCAAACTAAACATGCTTGTAGCAGTGGAGAGGAAAAACTCCCTTTGAACAGGAAGAAACCTCCAGCAGATACAGGCGCAGTGTGAGCAGCCATCTGCCGAGGCCGACTGGGGTTCAAGGAGACAAAATTATGAGTTCAGGACCAAATGAAATGTTATGAACAGATTTTATGGAATTTTTTTTTTTTTAGAAAAAAATAGGTCTAAGTCACAATTTGGGGTAATTTTTTTTGATTGGCTGATGTCTAAGCCCTTCAAGTCCTCTTCTATAGTTCTTGTATTTTTTCAATACCTTCTTTTGGTTCTAAAAAAGTAGTTATATTTAAATGCTTATTATTATTTTTGGTGCAAGGCTGCTGTATTTTGTCTTTTTCACCCTTTAGCTGTTGAATACAACACAGTTTGAAACGTTGGCAGCACATAGAGTGTGTACAATTAATCGTCATGGTTTTGGTTATGTTCAAGTTTTATCTCTGAGTTTTCATTGGTCTTTTTTTCATTCTTGTTCTAGATATTTTTTATTGTATTTGAGTTCTTATCTGAGTTCTTGTATTTGAGTTCTTTCTATTTCCTGGTTGCACTCTTGTGTCAGTCTCCTTTTTCCCCAGCTCCCTTCTTGCCTCTGTTCACACCTGCTCCCAATCTGCTAATTAGCCTGGTCTTTGTTTCTCTCTATTATATTTTTATTCGCCTCCTGCTTAGTCACTCTTTGCTGGTTTATCGTCATTACTTTGTCCCCTTCGTGTTGTGAGTATTCCTGGTTTTCAAAATTTTTGGAATGATGCTTTTGGATTTTTGCCTTTGTTGAACTTTTGGTTAATTTAAACCTTCAAGTAACAACCTTAAGCTTTGCATCTGCATTTGGGTCCTGTCAAACTTCCACCCCCACTTTGACAATAATATTCCTAACCACGCTGGCCGTGTTGATTTCTAATATAGGATGGTAATGTTCCAATGTTTTCATTTAACTAACCACTGTTTTAATGTTAGGAGCCTCTCAAAATTCAACAAATATTATTGTGACATAGACTGTCCATCTTGTTAAGCTTATAATTAGTGTTGCACCGATGCCATTTTTTGGCCCCGATAACGATACCCGATACCTGGCTGTGCAGTATCGGCCGATACCGATACCATAATAATGTAAAATAATTGCTATCATGGCTTTGTTAAGCTGCTGCCTACCTTTGTGAAGCAGGAAAAAATCTAATACAAAGTGAATCCAGTAGAACCTTTTACTGCCTACCAGGAGTGGGTGACAATAGTTGAATAAACTTATGGTTCTCAAAATGGTATCGGTGCTCTATTTGTTGGTACTCGCCGACACCGATACCACCATTTTAGGGCAGTATTGGGGCCCCGTCCGATACTGGTTTCGGTATTGGTACAACACTACTTATAATTGCTTGGTTTGTATAGGGATTTTGATTCAAACTTCTTGAGACAATGATGGATCCTTATTTTGTGTTGTTTTGAAGCCTTTCTTGTGACATGTAAATTCAAAATGGCGTGTTTCAATATAAATTATCAAAACAAGCAGAGGGCAAGGGCAAAAAATACTTGGGGAATGTAAGAAGTACTAAAAAGATCTGGCTTCTTATGTTGTGGTTATTTATTTTATATTGTTAGACTTTTTATCCAAATTATTCAGTCTTAGATAGAAAAGGTTATGAAGCAACATGTTCACTTTGTTTTCTCCTCAAAAGTATAACCTTAAACCACTGTGGGTTTGCCATGTTTATGAGCCTCACATTGGGCTTTTTTCCCGCTTCCTTATTTATTTATTTTTGTTTATTATAGCAACACGCACAAGCACACAGCTGCAAGCTGCAATCACCCTTTTCCAAGCACACACGTTCTGAGCTGCCACAGCGCTAGTCTGATGAAATGACAGGAAACTCTGGGGCTCTCTTCAGAACAGTTGTCGTGCTGCTATTACATTTTGTTGCTTAAGGGGCCTTTCAGGTCCTCTTGTTAGTCTGTCATGTACTTACTGATACTGCTTTGAGATGTTTGCCGTTACAAAAGAGCTCACAAACAATCATCAGCATACATGTGATATTACATTACACAAAGTCATTTTCTTTAAACTTCTTTTCATGCAAATTTATATCCGCTGATTCTCTGTAAAGTGCACTGTGACAAGTAGGTTGAATAGGTTTTATAAATAAATCCAAGCAGTATCTCAGTGGTACTCATTATGCAAAGCTGTGATCAGCTGTGTTGTCACTGTGGGGCTCATTTGCATATTTTGCAGCAACTCTTTGAATAATTGTTTCAATAAATTAGTGTAAAAGATATGATTTATTACACTATTTTGAGTTACTATATACGAGGTCAGTCATGGAGGTCAAATAAAGAAAGAAGATGGTTCTGTTGTCAATTTTGTGGATGATCATTTATTATGAGAGCTAAAACAAATTGCAAAAGTTTAGTATGACAAAGAGAAAGCAAAGAAGACAGAGGTTTCATTTTAATTTAAATGGTAATTATCATAAAAATGTCATAAAACTAAAACCATAAAAGTTAAAACTTTTACTTAGATATTGTCTTCTGATGTGAAGAAGTTAGCCACTTTCTAAAACATATCTAAAACTAGAGAAGCCCCAGAGGGTGCATACCTCTGCCAAGCAACAAACTTTGCCCCAACTTGTGACTTACACCTATAGAGGAAACTTGCATAGGACTATTATTACAAAATTTAAATTAATTGTTCCTTGACATGAGGCGCACTTTTGGTAAAATAAATTCCATAAAATCTGTTCATAATTTTTCGAATGATTCTGCTAATAAACCAACAGCCTCATGTTCACTGTCTAGTGAGAAAGTTGAGACTAAAATTGGGTTTTTACTTTCGAAATAAGCTGTGCTTTTCTTTTAATGTAAAAAAACGATTGGTGGCATCCACTTTTTTAACTGTGCTGGACTATGGTGATATATTATATATGCATTCATCTGCTCAATGCCTGCAGATGATTCACGCAGCCTATCACGCATCAATGAGTTTTATTACTAATTGTAAAGCTCGCACCCATCACTGTGAGCTGTATTCTCGTGTAGGGTGTTCTGCCTTGGCTACACGGAGGCTTTGTCATTGGTATATATTTATATATAAGGCTATTCTTAGTGCGCTTCCATCTTATTTATGTTCACTTCTTATGAAAAATAGTACTGGTCATTACTCTCTCCGTTCTCAGGCTGTTGTCTTGTTTTCTGTCCCACGTGTCAGTACTGAGCTGAGTAAAAAGGCCTTTGCTTACTCTGCTCCCTTTACATGGAATTTGCTGCACAATAACTTGAAACTTAGTAAATTGGTTCCTTTGAATTCCTTTAACCTGAAAATTAGCTGTTTTGAGTTAGACTCCCTCACATGTCAATGTTTTAATTAAAATTTTATTGTAAGTGCATATTTGGCTTTTATGTGTGTGTCTTGTACGTATGTAATGATGTGATGTAATTTTGATGCCTATCTTGGCCAGGTCTCCCTTGCAAAAGAGATTTTTAATCTTAATGGGTATTACCTGGTTAAATGAAGGATAAATAAAATAAAACAAAACAGCATTTCTGTCATTTTTTTTCTTCATTAAAATACCTCCAGTCTTGACTTTGAGTCCGATGCAGAGCAATGGTCACAGCTGGCAGCCTCTGGTTTGGTGGTAAACTGCTAGTTCTGCCAAATATCCCTCTCACAATTTTAGAGAATCCATCCATCCATCCATCCATCCATCCATCCATCCATCTTCTTCCACTTATCCTGGGTCAGGTCGTGGGGGTAGCAGCTTCAGTATGGAGGCCTAGACATCCCACTCCCCAGCTACTTGGGCCAGCTCCTCTGGGGGAATCCCAACGTGTTCCCAGGCCAGCTGAGAAACATAGTCCCTCCAGCGTGTCCTGGGTCTCCCCCTGGGCCAGGAGGCATCCTAATCAGATGCCCGAGCCACCTCAACTGGCTCCTTGAGATGTGGAGGAGCAGCAGCTTTACTCTGAGTCCTCCCCCCAGATGACTGAGCTCCTCACCCTATCTCTAAGGGAGAGCCCAGACACACTACGGAGAAAACTCATTTCAGCCGATTGTATCCGGGATCTCGTTCTTTCGGCTATGACCCAAAGCTCATGAACATAGATGAGAGTAGGAATGTAGGTTGACCGGTAAATAGAGAGCTTTGCATTTTGACTCAGCTCTCTTCTCACCACAACAGGCCTGTACAGTGTATAGAATAGAATAGAATTCAACTTTATTGTCATTGCACTGTCACAAGTACAAGCAACGAAATGCAGTTAGCGTCTATCCAGAAGTGCTATACAGGATATAAATATGCATTTACAAGTGTACAGAGGGTATGTATAAATAGACTATAAAATGTATGTTAAACAGTATAAACAGCATTGATAGTAATCAGCAATGAACAGTGATTGAGGCTGTAAATGAATATAAACACTATATACATGTATACAACTATACAGAGATGTTACCTGGATCATATAAATATATATATAATGTATGGTACAAGTTGTATGCTTCACAGCAGACGCGGCACCAATCCACCTATCGATCTCCCGCTCCATCTTTCCCTCATTCGTGAACAAGACCCCAAGATACTTAAACTCCTCCACAAGGGGCAGTACATCCTCCCCAACCTGAATTATTATGATTATGATCTGGATTATAACTAAAATGTAAGAGATTGTTCCTTGGCATGAGGGACACCTCTCAAGAACATTTTATTAAAATCTGTCCATACCTTTTCAAGTAATCCTGTACATAGACAGACAGGCAAAAGCACACACAAACTCCACCACCTTAAAGCTGAAAGGTGTGCTAATACTCTTTTTGTCATTATCTAGGCACTAATGATTGGCTTCTATTCACCTGCCTTGCTCCATCCACTTTCTCATTACTGTTCAACCTTGTCAGGTTGTGTGGAGATTTTAGAAGACCAAAATGCAGAGATGAGGAGGCAGAGATAAGTTTAGCTGATTTAATTGAGGTTCCAGGGGCAACAGGCAAAAATCCAGGAACAAAATAAGAAACCCCCAAAAACAGAGATGCCAGGGAAAAAGAACACACAAGGAGTAAGCAATGAAGCAACAAAGCAACAAGTAACCAATAAAGAGGAAGTACAGAGGTGGTGTATGTATGGGGAACAGAACAACTGATTGGCTAATGAGCTGATATGGAGCAATGTGGATAGAAGTAATTAGAAGGGAGCCAAGGGGAAAGGAAACTGGCACAAGGGGGTAACAGAGAGTAACAAACAAAAAAAAAACAGATTATTGCAGTTATTTCAATCTGAAAAACTCACACAGAGAGAAAAGATAATTAGAAGAATTTATTGATAAGAAAGTATAGTCTTTGGCACTCAGACCTCGGCAGGAACATTCGTGCTGAATTATGCTTTAACATGCATGAGTAGATGAGTGAGAATAGGGATGTTCCCCCCAAAAACCGAGGTAGAGGCCGGAAGGTCCGTATGCTCGTGGGGCATACACTAGGGACAGAATAAAGTGTGCGTAGTGAAATGCTGAGAAGGTTTGCGAACAACTTACCGTGCCAGGTTGTTGATGAGGATGGTGACCACGGTTGACGCTGAAACTTACTACTGATGATGACGACGACGACGACGACGACGAAAACTTACCCATGATGACGATGATGAATCCATGGTGACGATGATGACGATGACGAACCCCCATGATGATGATGATGTTGACAAACCCCCATGATGATGATGATGATGACGAACCCCCATGATGATGACGATGATGAATCTTGCGGATGATGATAACGATGAACCCATGATGATGATGATGACGATGAACCCATGATGATGATGACGACGATGCTGATGATGACGACGATGCTGATGACGATGAACCCATGCTGATGATGACGATGAACCCATGCTGATGATGACGATGATCCCATGATGATGATGATGATGATCCCATGATGATGATGATGACGATCCCATGATGATGATGATGACGATCCCATGATGACGATGATGATGATGATGATCCCATGATGATGAACCCACGATGATGATGATGATGATGACGATCCCATGATGATGAACCCACGATGATGATGATGATGATGATGATGATGATCCCATGATGATAAACCCACGATGATGACTATGATGATGAACCCATGATGATGATGATGATGATGACGATGAACCCATGATGATGATGATGATGAACCCACGATGATGAACCCACGATGATGATGATGATGATGATGAACCCATGATGATGAACCCACGATGATGAACCCATGATGATGATGACGATGGTGAACCCATGATGATGATGAACCCATGATGATGATGATAAACCCATGATGATGATGAACCCATGATGATGAACCCATGATGATGATGATGAACCCATGATGATGATGATGATGATGAACCCATGATGATGATGATGATGATGATGATGATGATCCCATGATGATGAACCCATGATGATGAACCGATGATGATGAACCCATGATGATGATGAACCCATGATGATGATGAACCCATGATGATGAACCCATGATGATGATGAACCCATGATGATGAACCCATGATGATGATGGCAATGATGATGAACCCATGATGATGATGATGAACCCATGATGATGATGATGATGATGAACCCATGATGATGATGATGATGATGATGATCCCATGATGATGAACCCATGATGATGAACCGATGATGATGAACCCATGATGATGAACCCATGATGATGAACCCATGATGATGATGAACCCATGATGATGATGAACCCATGATGATGAACCCATGATGATGATGAACCCATGATGATGAACCCATGATGATGATGGCAATGATGACGGTGACGATGATAATAATGAGGATGATTCTTGCGGATGTGTTTGATAATGATCTTGCGGATGAGTTTGATAATGATCTTGCGTATGATTCTTGCGGATGATGACATATATGAACAAAGACATGACGAAATACAGACGCAGACATGGTGCATATTGGTGCATTAGGGAATGCATCAAAATGGCGTAAAGAGCATGACGAGACGCAGACCAGACACGACGAGACACACAAAGGAAGGCATGTGCTGCCTGACATAAAGGTGGGATTGATGATGAATCTTGCGGATGAGTTTGATAATGATCTTGGGGATGACATAAAACATATATCTTGCGGATGATTCTTGCGGATGACATAAAACATATATCTTGCGGATGATTCTTGCGGATGACATAAAACATATATCTTGCGGATGATGACATATATAAAAGACATGACGAAATACAGACGCATGACGAGACGCAGACATGGTGCATATTGGTGCATTAGGAAATGCATCAAAATGGCATAAAGAGCATGACGAGACGCAGACCAGACATGACGAGACACACATGGGAAGGCATGTTGCTGCCTGACAAAGGTGAGATTGCACGTATAAGAGCCAGAATAAAGACAGCATGAGTATAGCAAGGAGATAGCATGAAGGCTGCAGAAAGCAAGAATAATGTAGATAACTGATGAGTAGGAGGAGGAGAAGACGAGCTAGGATGGACATGGTTAGGTCAGGTAATGATGAGAAATAGTTCGAACCACCACCAGTATTTGTGTTAGAGTTACCTAGAGGCAGAGAGAGTGCTGCGCTGCGAGAATTTATGAGAGTCTGGGCGGAAAATGAGGTATAGGCCGATGACCATCGGCCCAGTACTGAGGGAAGCCTCAGAAACCCCGTGAGTAGCTGACTACGTAGCTGCTCCAATCGGACGGATGCCCAGGATACCCCCTGGAGGGAAGCCGCATGATTCTAAAGTATCCTGAGGTGATGAAGAACCATCGAGTGACGTGGGGTAACCCTCGGGTGTAATGAAGTGCTTTAGAATGCCTGAACATGGTGCGCTACATGATGAAATGTTAGTGACTGCTGCCGGGTGATGCTCTGGTGAGGGGCATGAGAAACGGGAGAAGCGACCTAATAATGCTTCTACTACTGCAATATATCGTGGTGGGCGGATATGCGTTTCTTCCCAAACGGCTATGGAACGGGGTAGCCTCCACAGCAGATGATTGGGTGTAGAATAAAGGCCGTGGACCACGAACACCTAACCTGAAGACCCCCCAAAACCTAAGGATGGACCAGCATCCATAAATGGAGCATGCAGGAGATTGATAATATCGCCATGAAAGGGTTTTTTATTTATTTTTATATTATTATTATTATTATTATTATTATTATTATCAAACGACAGATTATGAGGAGACAAGACGATAATCAGAAAAATAATAAGGGGTGGTAAGATGACGGGCTGCTGAGACTGAGGTACAATTTATGTGAAGCGTGCACAGCGGGGATAGACTGATATTGAATGGGCCTCCTGCGGAAGCTATGGTCATGCGATAGATGCTGAATGCGGCAGGAAATTGCCAATAGAGGATCTCTGAATAGACGGAGATCGCATGATTAGAGAAAACTGTACGTCACCTGCTGATGCGACCTGCTGATCGACTAAGGCCGGCCCAGGGCGGGCGTTCCCTAATGTGAATGAGGGGAGGGGGAGGTCCGTCTGAGCAGACAGCGGCAGGGATGACGTGGCAGTGCAGGGATTTCCACGTTTGGAGCGTGCGGACAGCGTCGAAGGATTGAGTGAGAGAGTCCGGTGGAGCGGAGGGAGGCTGAGAGCTGTTAAACGCCAGAAGGACTAGACGGGAGAGCTGCTATGAATCAGGAAGCTGAAGAAGGTCCAAGGCTGCATCGAAACGATGAGAAGGAGCGGGCGTAGCGGTTACTGCTGCTGGGACAGATCCGGGAGGCCTTCTGCGCCTAGCGAGGGGAGCGGAGGACTTGCATGTTTTTTGCGGCCAGGAATCGGAGCATATTGAAGAGCGGAAGGCGAGGGAGATGAATCACAACGAGGTAAGAGGGAGGCTCGTTAAGGCATCTGAGCATAGTCTAGGTCGGAGCCTGGCAATATACCCTTGGAGTGTAATGCGGAAGAAGGAGATGAGAGCGGCTAGACGGGAGCTTCTCCGAGCAGGGAAAATTGAATTGTCGTCTGAATCGAAATCCGACATGCGATTGCAGGATAGCGGCTGGGGTGAGATTTGAGGGAGTTTATAAAGTGGAAGCAGGACGCTGATTGGGCTTCATGGTGGAGTAGTTCGAAGCTGATTGGCTCGCTTCAGAGACGGATCAGCTTCTGATTGATGGAGGTAAGTCAGAGTTTCTTCAATTGAACTTCCGCTAGAGCTTCATTACAGAAAAGTCCAACAGTAAAATTAATATGTAGTACTAATACTTTTATTTTAGAAAGAAAAATCATGAGAGTTTTTACTACTAATGAAATTATTATTTGTGAATAAATTATTTAGGCAATGTCAGAAGAGCGCCCCACCCCACATGTTGTTTTGTCTTTCTGTGTTTTTATCTGCTTGGACAGGTTGTAACAAAACTTTATTTCCTTCTAGGATTAAGAAAGTATTCTTGAATTTAATGTTTCAACTGTCAGCTTTATTAATAACTTTTTTCAGGATAAAATACACCTTTTTAAAAAAAGATTGTGTCTGTTTAAAACTATCTGGAGCTAAGTGTCTCATATCTGATGTGTTTTATTCTGTGAACCATCCACAATCCTCCCCTACCCTGAACAGACAACATGCAGAAAGAAAAGCTGATGGAGGCTGATACACACAGCTTCATCTCAGACAGAGATAACCATGAATTTCGCTTAGAGAAGGATTTCATCACTAAAGGTCTTGCCATCAACTTCTTTAGGACAAATGGAGCCCCACATTAAACCCCCCTCCTCCCAACCCACACCATTAAACGTGTCAACTGAACCTGACCCAGACAAGGGTTCCCTGCTGAAACTCAACAGAAAATGTGGACTACACCATTCAACTTCCCTCCCTCTAAAACCATAACCTGGCAATCCCCCCATTTAATCCCCCTCACCCCTGATTCCAACCCAGAATACATAGATCTTGTTCATCTCCACACTGAGCCCAGTTTGCATCACTTAATTTAATTAATGATACAAAAGATTTTTTTTAAAGAATGAAACCCAAATGACCTTGATTTCCTCCCAATACAGTATTCCCAATACAGCACCCCCCATGGACCAGGCCCTGCTACTACTCCAATATCTTCCACAGGTTGCAGAGCATCTCCAACACCTACACGATCTCCTTCAAAATCAGAATCTTTGAATCACTTTTATGTGATACATTTTATTCACCAACGTTAACCCCATCAGAAATTCTCTATGGAAAAACTTAAACACCTGATGTGAGATAAATAAATGTGAGTAATACAATCAAATAAAACAAACAAGGCTAAAAGGATAAGATACAGTAACCAAAACCATAAGCTAGAAGAGTATATATCAGCTAATAAGTCTTATAAACTGTGTTTATTGGACATTAGAACTCAGTCAGGAAAATCCTTTTAAAGCTATTACTTAATTTCTGATCATAATTTTGATGTTATGGTTTTAACAGAAACATGGTTAAACAATTTTAGTGGGGCATCTACTCATATACTCATCGCCTCCAAACTATAGTTTACTTTGTGAGAGAAGACAGCATAGGAAAGGTCAGGGCAAAGCAAACTTGTTTAAAGATTCATTGAAGTGATAAGGGAATTTCTGCATAAGTCTAAGAGCCCAGCCTGAACGCTATTTCTGAATATCTACAGGCCACCGAAGTCCACAACAAACATTTTAAGTTTAATAATGATAATACCAATAATCAGCACTTTTTCAATTCAGGGTTTTGATCTACGTAAGCTCTTTAGAATATATTCAGTCATTCATCTATTCACAAATGGAAATGAAGTCATGGCGGCAAGCTACATTTATCTGTGATATGTGTTGAATATGACGGCATAGTTTTTGTTGGAGATTCCAAAATTCACATTGACAATTCTTAAGAGAGATGTGATAAAAACCAGGCCTTGATATTAACACCTGCAAACCCAGCTAATGTGAGTGATTCACACCTGTGACAGGTAGCACAGCCACTCCAGCTAATTGATAGTTTTCTAAAACATTATCTGGTATAATAAGCAAATCTAATCTCTCTTTAGCACCGCCTGTGCACAGTGTTTGCTCATTGTCCCGTTCGTCATTGATGTCACTTTAGAAAGGTGGTCCCTATGGAGTGCAAAGTTGTAAAGCTGTTGTGGCATATTAGAATACAAAGTATGGAGAGCAGAATAAAAAAAAAAAAACAGATGAGGTAAGGGAAAGGGAAATCCAAGACTCAAAAAAGCATTTTAACCCACTGTTGCCAACTTAATGACTTTGTCATTATATTTAGAGACTTCTCAGACCCTTCTGCCCTATCTAACCACCTTTCTGCTATTTTTGAAAAGATTGTGTTATGAAAGAGGTCCAAGAAACCCTCCTTCAATTATATCATCTGAACTCCACTCAACCAGGGCGTGCAGCAAATTTGCAAACGTCTTCACTGAGAAATTCCCCCGAAAAACGTAGATTAGATGATTAGAGGAAATTATTAGATGGGCAGTCTGCACATCCATATCTAGTCCAGTACCAAAGTTGTTTCCAACTGTAAAAAAAAAAAAAAAATGTAGACAACATCTTTCAGTTTTACCAATTAAACTACAATTTAGAAGGAATCATATGCCAACAAAGGCTGCACAGTGAGGCTGTGGGTAGCACTGCTGCCTTGCAGCAAGAAGGTTATGCATTCGCTTCCTGCATGGAGTTTGAGTGTTCTCCCTGAGCATGCTTGGGTTCTCTCCGGATACTCATTCCACAGTCCAAAAAACATGAGTGTTAGGTTAATTGGCTTCTCTAAATTCTCCTTAGATGTGAGAGCGTGTGTGTGAATGGTTGTTTGTCCAGTTTGTCTCTGTGTTGCCCTGAGACCTGTTCAGGGTGTTCCCCGACTCTCGCCCATTGACAGCTGGAGATAGGCACCAGCACACCTCGCGACCCCAGCAGGGATAAGCTTGACAGAAAATGGATGGATGGATGGATGGATGGATGGATGGATGGATGGATGGACGGACGGACGGATAGATATGCCAACTAAACTTTTCTTCCTGCTTTGTTGAAGTTTTACCCACAGCCTTCCTTAAGAAAACTCCTCCAGTCATGACATCAACATGGACAAGCTGCTACTGCATACTTGCCAACATTTGGTTGTGAAAAATATATTTGTTTTATTTTTTTTTTTGTGTGGCCCACAGGCTCATTATCTGTCATTGCTTTCCTGTATTTTAAACCTGATGTAGGAACCTTATTCAGAAAATGTTGTTCATTTTCAAGGGCAATAAAAAAAAGATTTTAGAAATTTTAGAAATGAGTAGCAGAAGGGTAAACAACTGAAACCACCAAAGAATGTGTCCTAATATGTGGGCCGGGGTCCTTCGAAAATCTCAAAAATAAAGAAGGCAAGAAGGAATCAGCTGTGAATTTAGACAGCCTAACCTTCAGCAGCAGTCCCTCGGCGTAACTTTGGTCACCTTGCAACTGTGAGAGCATGAGGCACATATCCATGAACTCTAAACTTTATATTTTTTAACATAATTTATCCTGATATGCATATCATTTTTCAAAGGAAAACACAAATCTTAGAAAATACTAATTATTATGGTATCATTTTCATGACTAGCCTTACAGAAAAATAACAAAATGCTTAATTATTATTAAGATAAGAAAAGGGTCTTTATTTTAAAGACATCATTCAGTCAGGCCCCTGTACTCACCCCAAGGATGAGTCTGAGTTTGAGGAAATTCTTGTGCTTGTAACTGCATCGCCCGGTTTACTACACACTTTCAATTTGCGTCTAAACTTTACTATTGCAACAGTGCCCTCACAGATCTGCCTAAAAAGTTGATTGGGCAGCTACAGCTGATCCAAAATGCTGCTGGCAATATCCTTTCCTAAACTAAGTGGAGTGGAGTCATTGCAATAGGCATATTCGATTACATAAAGTTTATTAATGTCAAAAACCTAGCTGACAGAGTATTTTTATTGGAAATTTATGTAGATATCCCTATTGACATTTATAAAATGTTTAATCAAGTAACACTTCCACTTCACATAAGCAAACAGTCATTTAACACTGTGGTAATGACTCTGGTCACTCTGCAGTTTTTACTGGGGCCCAATTGTTTGACAAGATACCATACAGTTTCGATCATTGTTTATGTGCTTTCTTTATCTTCCCCATAGATATCTGACTTATTATTCTCCTATTAATCGGATTTCCCCCCTTGGTTTGTTTTTGTAATTCGTTTATTTTTCTTTTTGATTCTTTAATTTGAAATTGGTCAATGCATATTCATGGACATGCTCTCAAAAAGGTTTAACATGTAAACAAGCCATATTTAGTCAGACAGGCTAATTTTTCATCTGCAGTCCCATGAACCCAATGTTACTCTTACAAATTTTCTCCCACCACTGCAAAATCTAATATTCACAGATACGCTCTCTGCATCAGCCTCTGTAAATATGGTTTAAAAATCTCATTGATGTTTTTTTTTTCAGTGCAAATCAACATCTTGTAATTAGACTGAATATTTTAAGATGTCAAGACAGAATTAAAGTCTGCTGCAAAAGAAGCTCTGCTTAAGAAGCCATTAGTTGTAGTAAAGTGTTTCCTGTTCTGGTATCACGGATGCAGACGTAAGATACAATATCTGTCGAATACAGACTGAATATTATGCATGCAGCTGGGCTGAATAAATAAGGTACATGCCTTTGGTCTCCAGTCCTTTTCAGATCTGAGGCTTTAGTGACATAAATCCATCTGTTGCCTGATGGAAGAAAATGTTAATCTTGAACCCCTTTGCATATCAAGTATAATTGGCTTTAGTCTTCAAACGGCTCTACCTTTTAGCTGAACCCTGTTTAGATGGCTTCTCTGGTCCTTTAATTTAATAAACCTTTTGTCGGACCCCAATTAGACCTTAGGTTTTAAAAATAGAAAGCATTATATAACTCCAGCATCCATATGTGCATCCAGACAATTGGGTCTTTTCTTTAGGTTTCACAAATATCAAATGCCTTACTATGCCTTGCAAAATAATTAACCTTGGCTTTTTCCTATTTTTATGTTTTGAATCAAATTTTATATCATGGATTTGCCCAAAATAGTCTAAATGGATGGAATAAATAAAGAAATAGACAGTGCCTTATAAAAGTATTCAAACCTTCCTGAATAAACAAGTTGCACACAATCATGAAGTGGAACAACATTTATTTAATATTTTAAACTTTTTTAACAAATATAAAACTGAAGATTGGGGCTTGCAAAACTAATTGGAACCTTTACTTTCAATGCAGCAAACGCTCTCCAGAAGTTAAATGAGGATTTCTGAATGACCCAGTGTTGACATAAATGACGGATGATGAGAAATAGAATCATCCATTGTGTATTAAAGTCTAGGTATAAATGCACCTGCTCTGGGATAGTCTCCAAGGTCTGTTTAAAGTGGAGAGAGTATCATGAAGAACAAGGAACACACAAGCGATAATATTGAAATGCAAGGTGTATCACACCACTGCAAATCTATGAAGAATCGGCTGTCCCTCCACGCTTTCAGCTCAAACAAAGAGCAGACTGATCAGATGCAGCCAACAGGTCTATGATCACTCTTGATAAACTGCTGAGATCTACAGCTGAGGTAGGAGATTATCAGTAATATACTGCACAAATATGGTCTTTATGGAAGGAAACCAAAGTTAGAATGGCAAAGTCCAGACCTGAATCCAATCAAGAGTCTGTGAAAAAAAAACTGAAAACTTCAAGGGGCCCCAATACTTTCACAAGGCACAGTATATTATAATATAATTTTGGGGAAAAATATTTAAATGTTCAAATGTATCTAACCCCAAAGTGAAATAAAGTACACCCACTTTTGAAATGCTGCAGAGGCTGCAACATCCCTAAGCAATAAGTACCACATGAAGACCAAATCACATCACACCACAATGTTGGCACTAATACCCCTCTCCCACAGGGCAAAAAGCCTTTTTAAACCTGGGAAAAATCAGCTTTAAGTGGCACAGAGAAAAGCTCACTGACGCATGTCTACCCGGGTTCGGCAAGCGAACCGCATTAAAATGGCACAGTTCTGGTAAGAGGGATTCAGACAGATAAAAAAGCGAAACAATGAAGCACACTTATTACGCCCTGGCTGCCTTATATGTTGCTCTCCATTGTGTACTGTTCTGATTTCTGTCACACTGGTAACAGCATCAACGCTAACTCAGCGTGATGGTGTCACAGACACGCAGCCACGGGAGAACAGAGCGCGCACACTCTGTCCAACTAAGGGGTTAGACCCAGCTTTTTTTGCCAGGGTGAATGAAGCCGAAAATCAATTGTTAGCGGGTCGACCCATGTTTGAAAAAAGATGCATTAACCTGGAATTTTCTGTGGAAAAGAGGCTTTATAGATGTTGGAGCTTGGCCTATTTTCAGTGTGGTCATGTTTCCTTTACTGTGATTAACTTTATGTACTTTCTCTGCCAAGAAAATTGGCTTGGAGTTTGTCTATCTGGCTGTGTCTTTCCTGGACAGGGCCAGCTGTAGAGCTAGTTCACAGTTACCTTTAATTTATCTTCTTCTTTTTTGTATTTCTAATTCTATTATCTATTATTAGATAATATATATTCAAGGATCTGTTCTATCCTTGAAACCCAGTCAGCCTCAGCAGAATGCTTCACACACTGAGCCTGGTTCTGCTGGAGGTTTCCCTCTGTTAAAAGGTAGTGTTTCCTCTCCATCGCTATATGCATGCTTGGCGTGAGGGGTTGCTGAGGAGTCCATGACAAAATGCAAGCGAAAATCACTGACCCAAGCTCATCCAAGAGGAGAACTACTTGCAAGTCAATGACTGGATTCAATCAACTGGTTTTTCTAACCGCTCTGACTGTAAAGTGCCTTCAGATAATATGTGTTCTGAATTAGCGCTATAATAATAAATTATATAAATAAACTGAATTGAATTTAGATTAAAAAAATAAAATAAAATTGTATTTGTCTTTATATGACGCACAATCAAGTTCAACCTGAATATATTCAGGTTGGAAATGTGCAAATGACCTTATGGTATGGATCGTGCTATCGGTATGGATCTAACAGTGACAACAGGTGCAATCGAGAGGAACAGCACCTCACCTGGAATGTGGACAAGACCTTCAGGCTGATGGGTGGGGTTAAAAGTGTTGTGAAGCAGGACAGAGCTGTCTGCAACTGAACCAGATGGCTGGCATGGCATTTGCGTTATGTAATTTATTGATGCAAAACATATAATAATACAAATATGAAACAAATTGCCCTTCTTCTAAGTTAAGCCTACTCTGCATACCCAACTGGAAACAAATATGCAGAAGCAGGGTTTAGATTCTATGCTCCAGTTATCTGGAAAAAAACTTCTAGAAGACTGTAACACTTTGACAGTCTTCTGGAAGTTTGTTGAAAGTTAAAGGGGAACACCGTTTTTTTTTACATTGGGCCCTTGTTTCTACGTTATTACATCATGTTCTACTCACTCATATGAGTTTTGTGTCATTTGGAGCTGTTCCAAAGATATTCTGTTTTGTAATCCAAGTAACGTCTTCCTATGGGCAACGTCTTCAAGGCAAAAACTAAACTGACTAAAAACAAGACTAAAAACTAAACACCTTATGGTACACCAGCATTTATAACATGTAGGCCAATTACTGTCCCCCAGACATCCGCGGTTATATTTTTTATATTTATAATTTTTTAAAACAAAGCGGTGTGTATGACGTCAGATTAGCTAGCCAAATGAATAGAAGGGATAGAGCGTAGCCACCTGTGGCCCGGGCTGCCTGTCACAACTCCAGTTTTTCCAACATTTTTCTTTTCTATTTTAATTTATTGCTAGACCTGCATCGGATGCTTCGAAGCCTCTTTCTAGAGGGCAGCAGGGAGAACAGTCCATGGTGGTCCATGGTACTGGTAAAGGGAGTTCTTTTGAGTGAAATTATGAATCAATTGAATCAGCTCACCAAAATGAGTTCAAAAGATTAATTCACCAAATCATAGTTATTGTAACTACAGTTTAGGTTTTACAGTTAAAATTGTCAATAAACATGCCTTTGGTTGGATTTAGTCTGCCAGTTACAGAGTTCCGGGACAAGTTCTGCCTTTTTTGGCCTTAACCCCGAAATTTCACATCCTTCGTAACCGCCCTAGACCACAAAGCAACATTCACAGCCTCCACAGTTCTTCCTGTCTTGCTCTACTCTGAATTCCTTGGAGTTCAAGGACATTATTATTTGTTCATTCATGGCGCTTAATTTATATAGGCATAATTAAAACTCACCATTAGTATCCATCACACATGCTGTTTCTGACCAAACATTTTCTTTTCATTATGGGTCTTTGTAGGCTAATAGGGATAACTAGGATCATACAAAATTAGTTTGTTCTCTACTTCCCAAATTCAACATCTCTAAATCTGTGCCTGTGATTAGAAATTCCTTGAAGTAGTTACCTTATTTTACTTTGACAAACCAGATATTATTGATTTTTTTTTCCTCCTGTTTGATAAAATTGCAATTGTGGTTCTTGACCTGGTTCGTCCTCAAGACTAGATACACTCTGTTCTAGCCACTACTCGTTCTAAAATGCCATTCAGCTTTTGAGACAGTTCTCTTACTGGAATAATGACAGCAGCAAGTTTGGTATTTAGTATCTCTGCAATGTTGATGGTCACTCTCTCAACTAGTATGTTGTCTCTTTGGAGTTTGAGGTCCTCTGGCTCCGCTTTTCGATTCCTTTTCCTGAGTGATGTCCTCCAGAAGACTGTTTAGTTACACATTCTTTAGCATATAAATTACTTGTTCATCCCCCATACTGCTCTGTTGTCTCCCGCTATCTTCTCAAAAAAAGTTTTCACCCAATCACTCTCTACTGATAATTACTAAAGTGATACAGAAATGAAAGGATTAATGAAAAAAACAGTTCTAGAAATGTGCTGCTCAATGCGCCGGCATGTTGCAGTAGATCTGCTCACTATTTTTTTTAAAGAATTTCAGTTCTTTCTCAGACTTAGACAAACTCTATTGTCGTTTTGTACACACAGTGTATACAAAATGAGATTTTGTTCAGTCTTGCTCTCAAGAGATTACCCTTTCTTGAAGTGCAGCAGTGATAAAATGTAAATATGGTGATCAGATGTAAACATAAGACTGGTATATGATTTACAGTTTCCATCATTAAGTGCTTTTTTTTTTCATTTTATTCAACATTTCACAGTCTATTGGCAATGGGAAAGAAGCTGTTTTGGAAACTGATGGACCTGCATCGGATGTTTCGAAGCTTCCTCCCAGAGGGCAGTAGGGAGAACAGTCCATGGTGGGGGTGTGAGAGGTCATTGATGATGTTACGAGCTCGAGACCAGCAGCACTGGGATGAAATGTCTTTTATGTAGGAAAGAGGAGCCGAGAGGATCTTCTCTGCAGTTCTCACCACTCTCCTCACCTTCTTGCCGTCTGAGGCGCTGCATCTTCCGCACCAAACAGCTGGTCAGAACCCTCGGTATGGTGCTTCTGTAGAAGGTTGTGATGGGGCTGAACAACAGGGGGCTCAGGGCGCAGCCCTCCATTTATTTGTTCTTTACACCTGTAATCAATTCAACATCTTGAAAGCTGAAATAATACTTCTGCTCCTTCCCCAAGTCCAGCTTGTGTTGAAACCTAGGTTTATGCATCATTTTATTTATCATTTTTCAACCATTTTTATTTGCTTTTTCATCTATGTATACATTGTAGGTGATTAGTTTCATTTGTTCAGTCAGGAATTTTTAATTGAAATATGGACCTGGAGTTGAACCATTTTTGTTAATAAATCTTTAGATTTTGAATAGAAGTTGGGAATTTTTCCCATGTGTGTAAAAAATGTACCTCGAATGACAGTAAGAAAGTTATTTGATTAAAAAACAAAATTACAATAGCCCTTGATTGCATAAGAGGAACTTTGCAAAAAAGAATTTAATTTTTTTGTTTTTTCTGGATACAGTGATATTTCTCTTCAGATACGAATAGAAATAAATATTAATTTCACCGGAAATATCTTAATTTCCAACCAATAGGTTTTCAGCAAACAATACAACTGGAGGAGAGCAGATTAGATGCAAAGTTGTAGAGAATAAAGTAAGGCCAGACATACACATATTAAGAGTTTTTAAAGAATGTTAATACAGCAGGATCTGTGGATGGAAAAAGTAAAATGCACATGTATTCATATGGGGTCCACACATACTTAAGGTTCATTGATGGCTTTGAGATCATATAGTAAGAATCAAACCCCCCTTTGCTTTTGCTGAACAAAGTATGTTCAAAGAAAGCCCTTTCAAGAGAGGATTGCATATACAGTATTGTTCGTGCCTTTCCAATATATGGCAACTGCCAAAGAATGTGATAGGCACAAGTAGGAGAGTGGTAATTAAAGGCACAGTGGTGTGCTGAGCCAATATAGTCAGATAAAGAGCCCCTTTGCCCACAGTTTTCAAACTATAATTATAGGTAATTGTGATTTTTTTTCTGTGTGTGTGTGTGTAGCTTCTGAGCTGCTTTCAGCACCACCTTCCCCTCAAATGAGTCCTGGGAGTCTCACCTTCACTTTCTCTGCTCAGCACTTTAACACCCCACCCACTGATGGCCCACTCCAGCTCATTATGGTCGGGCCATGTATGGTTGAGTCTTCACGCTTACATACCCACAACTGCTGCCTCTGCCGCCACTCCAAACTCCATAAGCTCAGTTTAATTAAATTTGGAATTTGCATTAAATACACTATAATCTCTGAGCAATAAGATTACAAGAGCTGAAATAGTAAACTTATGCTATGACATTTTGTAAAAAACGCTTAGGTAAAGTTAAAAGCACAGGTCCTCCCAAGTCAAACCATACCGGAGGGTGGCACATTACCGTCTAAAAAAAGAACAAACAATAGCTAAAGCAAATAGTTTGGTTCTTACTAGACCCAAATAAAGGTCTGAACATATATTTAGGAAAAACTGCTTTAGGTACAAATATTGAAACAGAAAAAAGTAGGTAAAATAATGATTATTTGATTTTGAATTGGAACTGCAGCTGTCAGCCAAGTGTTATACCATGCAAGTCCACATTAAAACCTAAAGTTTTTGGTTTGTGGCTCTAATCCAGATTACCTGAGAGGAGGCCTAGCATGCATGCACATACAAATACAATGTACAACCAGCACAAGCAGAGATTAGGGCCTTTAAGGTAAAAGGGTTGAAAATTGCATCACCAACTAACAATTTTATTGCTCAGATATTATAAAAATCTTTCTCAAATCTCTGCTCCCCCTCTAGAGCTATGTTTATGTGCTTTAAGTTTCTACTTTTTGCACAAATGCAAGGATAATTTTTTGTTTTTATAAACCTCCTTCTATTCTTTTGGATATATTTTCTCAATCCATGGATGTATATAAAGTTCAATTCTAAGCATTAGAATGATGCTATTCCTTTTCAGTATTGCCTTTCTTTCCAGGGGTATATTTGTTTTGTTTTCAGAATTCACTTCAGTCCATGAGTTGCACGTAATATTAATGTATTATTTTAATGACAGTGCTATCTAAAATAATGTAATGGCAAAAAGACATGTCGCTTTCAATATTTAGAGAGCTTTTATACTTAATATTCCATACATGCATGCATCATGTTTTGAAATATTGAAGGGACTCAGGAAAATCCTGACTGATTTACTCTAAAAAGTGTCTCATTTTTTTGTTGGTTGTTTAGGTTGTTTCTCACTGACTGTTAAAAAAAACTAATTTATACAACAAAAGTCATTTTTCAGGTTGAAGGAATCTGTCTGAAGGTAACTTTTGATCAAGATGTGCATAATTCGGAAAGGAGTAGAAGACATTTAGGCAAGCTGTCATGAATCGAGGACAGATGGACCCAGTATTCAGGAGAGACAGTCAGTAGGAAAGTTCAAAAGGTTTATAAAAATAAAAACAAAACAAAAGCGGAGCTGTGGCTTGCGGACACTGCAGGCGGGGGGACGGGGCACCGCCCAATCTCAGACACTCTAGGGGAGGAAACACAGGTAAGTGACCACGATAAACTGATAAATGATTATCTGGGTTGGTCACTTACCTGATTTAACAGTCCAGACCACGAGTGTCCCCAGTGCTGCAGTCCCAGAGGTCATGCTGGAAGCTGATCCTGGTGAGGGATCCAGAACAGACAGGAACAGGCAGGATCCAGATCAGACAGGAACAGAGACAGGAGGCAGGATCCAGACTTCCAGGCATGCACAGGCTTCCAGGAGGGTTCAGAGTCAGACTGGGACCAGAAGCATGACCAGGTGGTCACGCACAGGAGCAGACAGGATCAGGTGCAGATGAGCAGGCTCAGTGGAAGAGGGTAGCCGAGACAGGACGTAGGAACCGGAACTTGAAGCAGACTTTAAACTGGTCTCCACCCTGGAGCCAGGCTTACTTTGATAAAAACTGAACTTCCCCCATAATGAGCCAAAAACCCAGAGGACTCCGCAGGGGAGGAACAGTGGACGATCAGGAGACGAGACAAACACTAAAACCCTCTTTCCACTGGCAGCTAGGATCCAGGACATGAACCAAATAAAAACTGAACAGAAAGACAAGCAATGATCTGGCCCTGAATGCTCAGGCTGAACTGAATATAAACCACAGGAAACAGGTGAGGGGAAGAAATTATAATGAGGCAGGGAAGGAAGAGGGCAGGTGAGAGGAATTACTAATTAAGGGTGAGCAAACAGGCCAGATCATGACACAAGCAGCTTTAAATCTAACAGCAAAATAAATATATTATAAGAGATCAGAGTTTATAAGCGCTGAGAGCCAATGCTAGTGAAGATTCTCAGTCATCCTGGTCATAGTCATTCCGAAAAAGTAAAAAAAAAAAAAAACAATTAAGAAGAAAAAGCTTCCTGGATGGGAAGCCAAACATCTTCAAAATTGGAAACTAAGTCCAGTGGTTTGTTTTTTAACTTTCCAAGCCAAGTTTTACAAAAGAGCAATGCAGTGTCTAAGAGTAACAATAAAGAATCCTGTTCTTAAAGTTAGAGTGTGTTATAATTAGGTATTAACTGACATAAATGTAATATATACATAAGTATGTTATTTTTTTATAATCTATTAACTAAAAGTCTCAATCTTGATATTTGTGTTGGCTTAGAAACTGGTATTTATAATTACATAGGAGCGTGTGTCACATTTATGGAGGGCTACATTTACGGCTGCACAGAGCAGCTATTATAATCGAACATGACTGCAACAAGTTATACCTATATAAAATCCACACCTAGCATAGACTGATAAAATACTATATATAAAATCATCTATGCAAACAAACCTCGTCTTTACTTGGCAAGATAGGTGATGGGGACGTTGCAAAACCTATTTTGTGCAATGACAGCCTCGGTATGAAGTGGTGGGTGGAGCGGTTAATATTGCTTAATTCTAACCATAAGATGACGCTGAAATTTACATATAACTTTAAATTGAAGTTTGATGCTTCTATATTATGAAAGAATATTTACCTCTCTGTTACAAGCAGATTTTCTGTTGCAATACTATATAACATACTTTACATCAGAGTACTGAACCTAGTCGGGTATAAAACATACAACTACAGTCAAAAAAACCAAAAACATTATTTATAGGTGCAGGCATGGGTATATATGAACAAAATGCAGATATCCAAGAGTTACAGGCTGAAGTTACAGCATTTTCTTATTTATTAACTCAACATCTTTAAATCTAAATTGATTCAAGAATATCCTGATAACAGAGTTGTTTCAAGAACCGAGGGAAATCTTCTTAGTTCGGCGAATTTACAGCTGTTAATCTCTGAGCGTAGCGCGCACTGGATTCGAGCGTGAATCAATGTTCTTTTCTGACTGTTATTATAAGTGGCTGTCTAATCACGGGTCGGGTCACACATTATTATTTACGGTTCTGTGCGGTGCCAGACATGTTTTAAATCGGGATAATTACTATTAACGGATCGGATCTCGGTCCTGAACTCTACAGGTGCGGGCTGTCTTAGGTTTTACAGTAAATGAAGATAATTGTGGGTAATGGGTCAAGTCTTGGTTCCAAACTCTACAGGTGCGGGCAGATACAGTTTTGAAAAATCAGACCTGTTGTTACCTTCCCTACGTCCAGAACAGGCTGGCGTCTTACTTGGCTCAATTGCTGGTAACAAGCTTCTGTATAATCCCGCTCTGCTGGCGGGTTGCAAAACAAGGAGGAGGGGGATGGAACCGTTTAGACCAGGGGTCGGCAACTCAAACTGCTCAAAGAGCCATATTGGACCAAAAATAAATCTGTCTGGAGTCGCAAAAATGTCTTATAGTCTTATATATGCCTTGTAAGGCAACATGGGCTATAAGTGTATTATCCCTATAGAAAAGGACAATGTTGGCTTAGATATATAATAGGCATTCATGATTAAATGTTTATCCTGGAGCAAATGTCACATAGAAGCACAAGGTAAGGGAGGAGCAGTGAACGCTCTTCACCACGCGGTTTAGGCTTTGTTGCATTATAGAAACACAATAAAGGAATCTTATATGGTTGACATGTTTCTGTTGGGAGGAGCTGATTGAGTCATGAGGAACCAAGCAGGAACTGACATCCATCAGAGCAGAGCTCTCTAACCCTGAAATCCCACATCCTCTCTCACCATCTTTCCTTGGTGTTAATTTATATTTTTAGGATTGGGGGAGAAAAATGGGAGAACGTTCCCATCCCTGCATCAGAGTGCTATCTGTTCGATCTGTGGACAGTTTACCATCCTTGCAACAAAACTAGCAGCAGTAGTGAAGTTTGGAGATGCAAACCATTTCTTAAATCTATCTTTGCTCTCCTCTAATTTATCCAGTAATTCTGAAATCGCACATTTTCTCTCACTCCCAACTTGGTGGTGGGCTGCATATTTAGCCTTCCCTGGAAATGCCTTTCCAATTTTTCTTTTTATTTTTTTTACAACCTCTCATTACAAAGCAAAAATGCAAGCAATCCTTCTGCATTGACAGTGAAAGAAAAGGATTTGGTCCATTCTTTGAATCCTCTTTTCTCATCAGCTATCTTTTTTTTCCCCTTTGGGATCCATGGTCCGAGACACACCCACCGCTTTGTTTACATGGCACCGCGCCATGCTGGTTGCAAGTTATGACCACTGCTCTCTATGGCTATGACACAAATTATTGTTTGAATATATTTATTTTACAAATGTTTACAGCATTGGAAAACATAATACATTTTTCTTTAACCTCCTGCACACCATATTAAAACAAACAAAAACATAAATTTCCATAAATTTTTGAAAAAGCTCCAGGGAGCCTCAAGGGGGATTCTAAAGAGCCGCATGTGGCGCCAGAGCCACAGTTTCATGACCCCTGTTTTAGACACATTATTCCTCTCTTGGCAGGGTAGCCGACAAACAAACAAAAATACAGACTGCTGGCAGCTGCTCCCTTACAGTAAAACCCCTTCGTTCCTACCTTTCCACCTTCTCTATCCTCTCTCGCCACACTTCTCTCTACTGCCCCCTATACCACCAACAGCCAAAGGCTGAGACTGCAACACTGTGAATGACTCTGCTTTTTTAGTTTGATTGGCAAGCCGCTACACCAAATAACAAACCCTTATTTCTCCAACAAAAATACTTTGTATTTTTTAAGAAAGCTATAATTATAAAGGCCAACATCACTTTCCGATATATTTATGCCCAGTTTTACAATCCAATGTATCTTCTCCTATGAAGTCTCCTGACAAACAGTATTCTTCAGGGAAAGATTAGATTCAAAAATTGAACAATGATTAACATGGCCTATTTAAGCTCATGACTTGAGACTTGCAGTGAGATCTTAGGTAAATGTTTTACCATATTACCATTCAGTGCCTTTGCCTCCTACTTTATTCCCCTTGGTGATGTTTTTGATACAAGGACTCAGAATTTCAAATTATTTCTTCAGATGACAATTGAGCAGAGCGCTCTGACAGTGCAAATTTGTAAATTCACATACACCTTATTTTGTCTATAAATAACTAAATTCATGCTTAATTTAAAGTATTTGTATGTATGGAGATAAAAGTATTTTAAAGCACTGTGTTTATCTGAGTTTGGAATAAAGCAATATACCAACAAGCAATGATGAAGGAAGCTATACATGCCACACAAAGTATGACGTGTTTACAGCTTTCTAATGGTAAAAATGTTTTGAAACAGAGATAATGAAGTCTAGAAAGAAAAATGAAAAAATGATAGCTTCACAGCAGAGCTAGATCCTGCTTATGGAAGCATTGTGTTTGTCCCACCACCATCTCTCTGTCAGGCCCTACAGTTGGGTTCCTTTATACAGCTCAGGGTTTCTTTTATGCCATCTGTGACTGGCTTTAGGACATGGCATTCAGTTGTTGCACAGTGCAGACATGCTTTCTGTACCCAACTGAAAAGAGCCCAGAAGCTTTCACATTCAAAAAGCAGACCACAGGTCATATTTGTTTACATTGCAGAAATGAGCAAATAGCAACATTAATAAAAGCAACAATGGGAACAACCAATCCTTGCAGTGAATACGTTGTGTTCAGTGCTATAATTTAAACTGCTGAAGTTGTTTCTTTTGCAGAGAGGGTGGTGGGTTAACCTTGAGATTGGCCGGTTCAATCTTGCATATCAAATACTTGCGTTTTAAGTAGTGGATGCAGAGATATCTGACTAAACATCATCAGTTAAATTATTATGAACTTTTCTAAACAAACAACGGCAGTCAGACCATGCAGCATTAAGTTTCTGTTTAGATGGCCATCAGCGACTAATGTTTCAGCATCTAAAGCTCAGCATGGTTCCTGCTGATTTGGAGGAAATAAGGCATTAGTATTTCTGAGGGGTTTGTAAATGTCTTGAAGACTGCTGACTTCTTAGTCCGTTCTTAGTCCTTCCCTGCTGATGAAACTGTGTCTGTTGTATATCATATTTTGTAGGCTGAAGTTAGATAAACGGAATTAAGTTGGATTTGACCAACAGGCTACTAAAACTTAATTAATTTAACCACTTAAACACAAGCATAGCAACACCGATATGGGCTTCTGAGGGCGGAGCTTCAGCTTTTGTTACAGCTGATGGAAGGTAAAAAACGACTCTTTTTTTAAATTTATTTATCTTTTTTAAATCCTTTTTAAAGAGAGGCTTTAACATTTCTAAACCAAGTCACCAACAGTTCTTTTTTTTCCATAAATTGTTTTGGCTTTACAGCACTTTAACCACGGAAGATGCCATTTTTAATGTTTATCAGAAATTTCTGACTCAAAAAAACTCCATCCACCATTTCCTATTACCTTATTTTGGAGTAGTTTTAATTCTGTAATACCGTTAGACTGGGTATCTTAGATAACAGTCCTAGAGGGCGTAGCTGTGAGATATATAGATGAGAAGATCTAAGATAATGACCACGGTTTATCAGAGCAATGGTCCGGCTAGCCTGAAAGGTAGATGATTCTCAGCAATTTATGCGTATATCAGAGATTTTGTTAAACATGATTGACCTACTACCATTTAATAAAATCCTCTTCGGATTTGGACTGGGTAATACAAATTATGATCAACAACACTCTGGGATAGGAGGTCAACCATAATAGAGAGATAAAGACAAGTTCAGGATTTGCATAAATATGAATAGGGGGCTAGTCCAATATTTAAGGTGAAAGATAAATGACTCAAGAACTAGTACCGCAGATATTAGTTTGACCTAGATTCATTTTTTTCTAGTTTCAGATGATTTTTAACCAGTGTGTGGTGTAAAATAATTTCTTCACGTCATTCATGTGGCACTTCCCCTCAGAGCGAAGGCTGCTGAGTCAGATGGGGTGGCGATATGAGGCTGACTTAGATCTGGGCACACATCTCAGGGCTGCTGCCTTTAGTGTGCATGCCAGCTGCCTGCCAGAGGCCTGGCTTCATTAGCTGAATTACAGAGATCAAACAGAAGGGCCTAGGAGCAGAAGAAAGCGAATCCGCTGTCCCTCTCCAAGAGGATCGGATGAAAGCACAAGTAAAGAGAAGTGGGAGCAGCAGAAGACATTGTGTAACTGCCTGTGAGTTTGAAGGGTGGGTTCTTTGATTTTCCCTCTGTTAAAAAAATATAAAAGAATGTTACGCTTTGATGGGCCAGTGCAGGTTTGTCTATATTCTAGGAAGGCTGCTAAGATATTTCTTGTTAAAATAAAACAATATATTACATTATTTTCATCTTTGGTGATGAAAAAATAATAGAATAGTTATAAACTTAAAGGAAGAATAAGTAGTTTAAACATTGAAGACTGAATGCTGTTCATATATATATATATACTATTTTCTCATCCCTCATGTGCTGGTATGTGTCATCCTCAAGCTCGGGTCCCCTACCAGAGGCCTGGGAGTTTGAGGGTTCTGCGCAGTATCTTAGCTGTTCCTAGGACTGCGCTCTTCTGGACAGAGACCTCTGATGTTTTACCTGGAATCTGCTGTAGCCACTCTCCCAGTTTGGGGGTCACAGCCCCCAGTGCTCCAATTACCACTAGCACCACTGCTGCTCTTACTTTCCACATCTTTTGTATGTGGCATTGAGTCGTAGGCTTTCTTATAGTCAATCCAGGCATGATGCCTGACAGGAGCTTCCATGTTGTACATAGGCAAGTTATTAGCCAGTAGTTGGATGGGATTGTTCCCTTCCGGGGATCCTTCATGATCAGAATTGTCCGTCCTTGGGTTAACCATGCTGGGTGGGTCCCATCCATCAGAGGTTGGTGAATTTATGCTGCCAGCCGTGCATGAAGTGCGGTTCATTTTTTCAGAAAGTAGATGTGGATCATGTCAGGGCCTGGTGCTGTTCAGCTCTTCATACCTGCCGCTCTTTCTTGGACGTCTGCTGTTGTAACGGTTACTGGTTCTTGTTCTGGGAGATTGCTGTGATCTGTTCTTAGATCCACTAGCCACTGGGCATTGGTGTTGTGGGATGTCTCCTTCTCCCATATGCTCCTCCAGTACTGTTCAGTCTCAGCCCTGTGTGGATCTGATCTTTTATTATTACCCTACCACTGTGAGTACACTTTGGATGGGTTGGTGGAGAACCATTGGTTTATTCTCCCTTGTATATCTTAAGGCGGGTGGTCAGGGCACTGAGTCTTTGTTTGGCAGTTTCTAGAGCCTCAGGAATTGACAGCTTGTTGTACTTAGGTAACCTCTTCCCTACAACTTTCTGTAGGTCTGAGAGCTGACTAACCTCTCTTCGTGTTGCCTTGATCTTGGCCCCCAGCCTTCTCTTCCATGGGGGTAATGCTCTTTGTGGCCTGTGGTGTTTATCTTATAACCAAGCATCTCTAGGATCACTGTAGCTGTGGCGTAAATCAGCTCATTGGTCTCAGTTATGTCTTTAGTAGGGATAGTATGTAATGCTGCATTTACATCTTCTAGAAGACTTTCAGAGGGTACTCTGTCACTTAGCCTTGGCAGTCTTGGTTGTCGTACTAGGGGGTCCAGCTTGGTTATGATCTGCAGTCGTAGGTCAACCGCCCATACGTTTAGTGGGCTTGTTGTTGTTATTGGGGCAAACATTATATGGGTCTCTATTATTGTCTTGCTTGAAAATTTCAGTCTAGGTAACTGGACGTGCAGTTCTCAAGAAGACGTTTCACCTCTCATCCAAGAGACTTCAGCAGTTCTCACTAATAAAGAATTTGGGGGGGGGGTTTGGGGGGGGTGCTGATCCCTCCCACTGGATTGACGAAGGAGGTCACCTAGGGGGTGTGTATCACTTTGAGTGATTCCGGTCACATTCCTCATTAAAGTGTTAACTTCATTTCCAGTTGCCTAAACTGAACTTTTCCAGCTTGACTGTGACCTGGATGACATGGTATTAATGTCTTGGTAAATATTGGTACATAATTTGACATTGCTGATGACAGTAAATGTCATAATTTACTGGAGTATTAAGCTCTTCATCTGGGGATTTAGTTTACCTCTATTATAATTCCTTTTTCCATAGAGTCGTTTTTTTTGTTTTTTTTTTCTTATGAATCTTCAAAGCCCTTACAAACTGCTTTTTTTGTTTTCTGTCTTTTCCTGTATGTTTTTTTTTTTTTTGCTTTCTCTACCCCTCAGCCACTCAAGGCAGATGGCTGATTTTCTCGAGGCTTCTACTGCCAAAGGATTCTTGTTCCTAAAGATTTCTTTTCCTCAACTCTTTTGCCAAGTGCTAGCCAAAGGGGGATTTGTTGAAGTTCACTTTGGACAAACCGCCCTGAAATGGCTTTTCTCTTAAATTAGGGTTTATATAAGTGCAATGAAACTGAACTGAAACCACTAAATACTTTACAACATCATTGGAATTCTATTGATTGTAAACATTTAGAAACGTTATATTGCCAAAAGAGTAAGGCATAAATTTATTCAATGCCAATGACAGAATATACATAGTGTATCAGCAACGATTTAGAAAAAAAATGAAAATACTGATTAAAAGTCAAAGGGGGTCCAAAGAGCAAATCAATAAGTATGCAATCATTTGTGCCGTTCTGTGTGTAGATATTCTGAGCAAACAGACCCAGACTCAGTGAACAAATAATGATTTTGTCGTCATTTTGCTTTGCAGGGTTGTGCACATAAATTGAGTACATGGAACTATGTTATGATGTATGTATGCCCTGCAGGCAATTTTGCAAACAATCCATGAGCTAATTACTGCTGATGTGTTCGGCCCATTTATCTGATCCTGCACATTAGAGTGAAGAATGAGACAGAGACAACTAGGTGCCCCTGAGATTCGACAACGAAAACCCAGTTGAGACTGAAGAGATTTTCAGTGAGCTGCTTGTATTAGTGAATGTATCACTGAACTTTTCTCAAACTGGAGAGGTTCCAGCATTAATCTAGGAGAGGGATTACTTTAAGAGTAAAAAGACAGCATGGTGGTCCAGACCTCTAATCACCTCTTGTGGCGTTGACACCTTGGGTTTAGCACTAAAGACACTTTTTTAATGAAATGCTCTCTTGCTTTTAGAAAGCGAATTGATGAGATAATTGCATGTGTGCATGTGGGTGCTGGTCTCTCACTAATTACTCTTTGGCAGACTATTTTGACAAAAGAGGTAAAACAGCTGTACAAAAGTTATAGAATCTGTGATGCATTGAAACATAAAAAAATGACTAAATGAGATGTAACAAACTTTTTATAATATTAGAGTTGGGTGACTGATGGTTTCCATGATAACATATGCATGTAGCTATTTTACCTTAGTGCAGTTTAGCTTTCATTTCTAAAAGGTGTACTCATTGTGCCAAATATGGGGACTTCTAACTGCTGTCATTCAGTAGTGATGTGTTTTTTTCCACAACCATAGTGCAGAAAGCTAATATAAACTCTTGATGTTGTGTTGGTGACACAAAAGCTGATGGAGGGGCCAGAGTTGAGGGACCAGATTTGGATTACACTAATAATGCTGTTCAGAACAGAAGCCGATACACTGAAAAAAGTAATGCAACAGTTTTTGGTATTTACTTAATCATATATAGTTACTTTAACACAATTCTTTCATGTTAGCAGGGTAGGACATAAAACAATTGTGTTAAAGTAACTAAATTTGATTAAGTAAATGCCAAAGGGGGTTGAATTCTTTTTTTCAGTGTATTACAACCAGCCGTTAATATCTATTGTACCGATTTACTATATACTGGCCTAACTTCATATCATCCATAACAAAGATGCATTAAGATAATGCCAAAGGTGTATTAAATCACAAGATGATTAAATCTGATCATTAAAGGATTTGCAGCTTTAGTTAATGAGCTATTCATCAATTTTCAAAGCCAACATTAGGAATGGAGTCAAGACCAGTTCTTTTGAGACCAAGAACAAGACTGCACCCCCCAAGAACAAGACCAGACCTTCTGAGACCGAGACCTAGACCAAGACCGAGGCAGAATGATTAGAAATTGGAATGTCAATATCAGAACAGTAGGATTTGAGGCAGACACAGTAAGATTTCTCAAAAAGTTTATTAAAAATAGATCTGAAGAGAAGAGTGTCAGCATCTAAGGCAGGAACCTCTGCTGGGGGAGAACACAGGTTAGTGACCACGTCACTCTGCTTCAATCCATGCCCAGGGGTCATTCCAGCCAGCTGGCTGCCAACAAGATGCGGTGAGCGCCACCCAGAGAGTCCCGGACACTGATGTCCCAGAGGTCAGAGACATAGGAAGGATAACCCAGAGAACAAAGCCAAAGTCAGTTTCAAGGAAGTGCTCAGGAGTCCAGGACAGAAGATCAGAGATCTGAAAAGGTACCGAAGGGAAATCCAGGATGGTGTCAGGAGTCAGTTCCAGGTTCGGTACAGAGGCAGAAATCCAGCAGGAGTCGGAGGACAGGTCAGGCAAACAAATCAGAACAGGAAAAGGCAGATTCAGAAGTCCAAAGGCAAAAAGGGTCAGCATCAGGCAACCAGAAACACTCAGGTATGCTAGAGAACTCTCACCAAAGGCTTGAATAATCTGGAATTCATGACAGGTCTAATTGTTAGTTAAATAGAGGCTGAAACAGGTGGGTAAGTTGAGCGGTTATGAGAACTGGGCAGAGAAAGGCTGGTGAATGAAATGATGAGTAATCAGGCCAGTCATCAGCACCAAAACCATGACATGGACAGATATTTCAGCGGCCATTCCTCCCAACCACGCCTCTCCAGGTCTCACTGTGATTTACAATAGAAAAAGGTAAAAGTAATAAATACATCTATATTCAAAGAGGTATTATGGAGTTTTCTAATGATATCGCTGCCTGCCTGCCAAAACAAAGAACTGTAGCAGTCTTCTGCTCATCCTTTTAGCTCGCACTTTCTTTCCCATACGTGAAGTTGCAATTGGTGTCTGAGTTGAGCTGGATGCCGGTCCCTTCTAAGTATTAACAAAATCCATCTTGAATATGCTTAGATTGTTTCGACCCATTCAACAATATTTCACATCTGCTGAACAGCGCAAGCACTTCTGAATCAAAATAAATACAGGTAAACAGGTGAGAGACTTAGACATGCATCAGCACTGAACTACTGCGGTGTTATTCTGCTCATCAAACGATGATTTAATCCAAAAGGGGGACAGAAAATTATATTTTAAAGGTAATTTTTAGTAAATACTTAAATTATGTCTCTTTAAGATAAAGTCTTTAAGATAAAGTCTGAGTGTCTTGAAGAAGAGGTACTTATATTCTCCATGATTACAAACCCTAAAAGAACTAAATATTATTGCTATTACTGATAAATAATATATGACCTAGAGCAAAGATTGTTGTTGCCCATTCATTCTTTTTTGGCCCACAGAGGGGTTATTGCTACACTTAACATAAATAAAAGAACAACAAAAAGCTTCTTTGCCAACTGATATATTTCCTTATAACCATGGACAAACCTCACTGCTGCTAAAAATGCATATCCAGGGTTTATGAATATTAACTAAGGGGGATCTGCCAATTAGATCAAATGAGATGGATTTTTTAAAGTCTGCTGAAAATATAAATGAATGATAAGCAAACCAGTCAGAGCTTATAGTATTCATATCCTAATCTAAAAACCACATAGTCAATAGAAGACAGAAATAGCTGGAAAACCATCAGCACTCAAATTTGTAGCTGTGACTCTGGGACGATGGATTACAGGAGCCATTTGAAAATATTCTTACATGGTTTATGACCTTTAAAATGAGATAAGACAGAATTTATATTTTTACCCTAATGAAATAAGCCTTGTTATTCCTCTTCATAATATATCTGGAACTCTATGTGAAAGGAAAAAAAAATAAATTCTAAGGAAATGATTATATCCTACTTGGTTAAAGGTATATGAGTGGGAAATTATGGAAGAAAATTAAGCTTCATACTTTTTTATTATATTATTTTTCTTGTATTAAACTGGTTATATTTTGACCTGGTGTGGCTGTTGAGTTTAATATCCTCCTTTTCAAAAAAACTCTAATTGGATTAGCTGTATCTATGCCATTGTGTTTAGATCAATTGTGTGTCTTGTTTACAATATTAAGCTTGGTCCCTGCTGTCTACATCCCCCAAGAATGTGCCAAAACATTTGGTAAAGGTCAGGGGGGTCTCATGCCACCCAAAGGAAGAAGTGGGCTTTGGTGGCTGCCCACGCAGCCAAAATAAGAAACGGCAGCAAGTTTCTTATATTTCTGGAAAGTGTAGTTTTAATTTGAAAAGATGTCTTGTGCACTCCAAAAACGATCTAGAAATGAGCATAAAATTCTTAAATTAAATGTATTTACCCTTAATTTGAGTATGTACATAAGATGGTTTTTCAATGGAATGAGTATTTTTACTCTCGAAATAAGATAATTAGATATTATGCACTTGGAATAAGACAATGCAATAGTTTTTTTATTATTATTATTTTGAATGTAAATTGTCTTGTTCCATTTGCAAAATGTCTTACCTCCTCAATTCCAGAAATAATGCACTCATTTAAAAAAGACTTGCTTAGATTTCAGTGATTTGCAGTGTGTGGCTAATAGAACAGTGTTGCACTGGTCAGCCGATAGATAGAAAACTTTGAACTAATCTGACTGTATGATCTGGTTAAATAGTCTTTGTAAAGTGCCTTGAGATTACATGTGTTGTGAATTGGCGCTATATAAATAAACTGAATTAAATAGTATTGGTGCGTGTTTTCCATATATAGCATCTATTTGTATAGTTTCTTTATTTAGCTTCAAACTAGTTTTTGAAATCGGTTGGAGTGCATGTGTTTTGATTAATATGTTGGTGGATTGATATATCCCTTCTACTGAGTTAAATAACACATTATGTTGTTAGGTTTACTGAAGGGTTGCGGCAAATTAGGCACTTACTTTCCCTATGTGTTCGCTATAAATGTATAGTAGAACTAGGTTGTCCTGCTTATTTCACATAATTCTGGAGTTTGGCAGAATTTACTAAATTCCCAATATTTTTTTTTTCTTTTTTTTTTTTTTTAAACACTATGACAAGTAAACTCTTATTATTCTTATGCTTATTTCTTTATTTGAAATAGGACAATGCATGCTCATTAACATGCTTTGAAACAAGGTTTAACAAGAAAATATGACAGGTTTAGCATTACAGACTGTCATGATGGGTACTAGATTCTAGCCCAAATGCAGAACACCAGGAGACAGAGGAAAAAGTTAACAGTTTATTAGGGAAACCACAGGCAGGGATCAGATGCAGGAAACAGATCAGGGGCTGGTCACACAGGGTTTACTGTTCAGTGGTTCAGGCTGAGCGTCAGAGGGTGGGAACCGGTTGGGTCCAGAGACTGAGGGTCGGCAGAGGGCTTGGCAGCGGCAGCCCTTGACTTCGGTCTTTCTTGGTATCCAGACCGTGTGCTTAGAGAGCAGGCAGGCTGGTTCAGACGATTGGATCTTCAGGTGTGTTTTGAGAGCAGGCAGGCAGGGAACTGCTGAGAAGCTTCTCCAAAGCTCCAGGTTTCAGTCAGGATCTTCCTAGAAGAACAGAGAAGACAAAACTGATCAGGATCAGGTTCAAGGTTTCAGGAGGGTCAGAGAGTCAGGCAGACTGGTTGGCTCAGGTTTGCTAACCGTAACTGATTCAACACTCTGGCCCCGGAGTGTAGCACTGCCGCTGCTTATATGCAGGTCTCCCTGATGAGCTGATCAGCAGCAGGTGTTGTAGTCAGCTTCAGCTCCAGTAGACCTTGGATGCCCTCTGCTGGAGAAAGGTGGACAGATTCTCCAGATCCCAACAGTACCCCCCCCTCAAGGGCGGATACCAGATGCTTCAGATCAGACCTTGGGAGAAAAGGAAACAAAAAACAACCCACCCAGGGTGGGCGGAGGGAGAAACAGGCAGGAGGGCCAGAAACCAGAAAAAACTAAGTCCACAACAAAAAATAACCCACCCAGGGTGGGCGAGGGCAAAAAGTCTAAGAGGGTTTACGAGGGGCCGCCGGTAGCAGCTCAGAAACGGGTTCAGAGGGGGACCGCTCACTGCAGCACAGGAGCAGATTCATAGGGAACCGCCGACCGCGGTTCCGAAACAGGAACAGAGGAGACCGCTGACTGCGGCTCTGGCAGCAGCATGGAGGGAGCCGCCCACAACGGCACAGGTGCAGCCTCCGAGGTGGCCTGGAGCGCCCACTGAGGGCTCTTGGAAGCTTGGAGCGGCCGCAGAGGAACTCTTGTAGGTTCGGCAGTAATGTAATCTCTTCCCATCTATGGCTGAGACTCAAAGAGGCTTCTTCAACGGGATGGTCCTAATGTTTAGTTGACGGACAAGGTTAGAGTCAATTAAATTCCTTTGACAACCGGAATCAATAAATGCAGACAAAGTGATAGTCTGATCAGCGACAAACAGAGTAGCAGGTAACAGGAGATGAGGAGATCTCTTATCTTGTAGATGGTTCGCCAGACTCCTCATTATTTCAGGCGAACCCCGACTTTTTACCTTAGCTGGACAGGTCGAAACGAAGTGTCCAGGTTCTCCACAATATATGCAAAGGTTCTCTTTAAACCTTCTTTGCCTATCATCGGGTGTGAGCCTAGTGTGACCAATCTGCATAGTCTCACCTTCAGATGATTCTAAGGCTGGAGAAACGAAATGAGTTTTAGTCACAGGATCAGATACAGGTTGGGCACGGCTCTCAGTTCTGAACTCATCTTCAGGGGAAACAAAAGAGGATGAGACGTCACTTCTCTTGGCCGTAGAAACGGAAACAGGTAAAACATGACCTCTAACTTTTGGCTTGGATCTGGCTCGCAGACGGTTATCCAGGCTAATAGTCAATCTGATGAGATCTTCCAGAGTTTCAGGTTCATCGATTGAGGCGAGTTTGTCTTTAATTACTTCGTTTAGAGCCAGACTACTTTCCAACTACTATCCAATGACAGGTTAATGTATGAAAGACATAGACACAATATACATATAAGACATGTTAAAATGAACAGTTATTGAAAAAATAAAATATATTAGCAAGACTTGTTAGGAAAACAGACAGCATATTGAATTACCTGGGAGCCACTGTTTTACTGATTTAGAGAAGGGTTTTAGTGACGAGATGTTCCTGAGTTCTGTAGGAACTGTGTTCTGTGTGTGATGCTCTCACAGAGAAGGCCAACTATCCTAAATGGAACAGCAGGGTCTTCACTACTGTGGAATGCAAACACTTTTTTTATGGATATATACTTGCAAAGATGAAGGAGAGAGTACAATGTCATGAAACAATTAAAATCACCAACTAATATAATATAATCTGTTTTGAAAGAATATAACAATGATGGTAGACAGGGGCTGAGAATTTTGGGCCACATGAAAGACGCACCAAAAAGATGCACCAAAGAGTATAATTTACATTTTCCATGTGAGTTTTTATGAAAAATTAAAAAAAAGTATCATTATGAAAAAAATAAACATACATTAACTTTAAACTTAACATTAAAAATCATCTTCTCAAAATTATAACAGCATGAATAGAAAACAGGTTTTGGATTTTGAGAATATAGTCCCATTAGGTTTCTCTAGAACTTTAAAGAAAGGACAGAGTATTTTAATTTTGGTCTTGAGAAGTTGTTTTTCATTTATGTATGTGTGTAATGAGATTGAAATACCTGTATTTTTGGTGGGGCTGCTTAAGGCTGTTCGTGAGAATGATCAAGATTTGCGAATGTCTTTCAATAGTTATAATTCATTTTGAATGTTAGAATTTAAGTGAAGGATTTTAACATTGACAGTGATTTTAGGCTGTATTAAACTGCCCACGGGACCAGCACAAACAGCTGCAGGTCATCTTTATTTTACAGTGATCATTATGTGGAAAAAAAAACGTCATTTATATTTTATATATACGAAAATTAAATTTTAAAGGAAAAGTCCAGTCACATTCAGTCCGGTCAAAAAAATTAAATGTTTAATACACTGGAAAGGATGAATTAATTAGAACACATAGTTCTGAAGTAATTAAACGCTGGTGGAACAACTTCCTTTTAATGCAAATAATGTGCAAATGAGGATCTCCAGTAGCAGTATTAAGTCTGTAGTAAACGCCAAAAATTTAGTAAAAGTGTATTGAAATCTAAAGAAAAACAAAACAAAAAACTCCTAATTGCATAATCTACCAGATCTTTAAAGTAAATGTTGATTTAGAGGCCTTAAAATTTTTTGAGACAGATAAAATAATCGCTGTTTCAAAGGCAACTATTACAAAGGTGAGATTGTTGGCTCTTCAACTTCATACTTCTAAAATTCATGAAAACAAGATTACATTTTTTGCCATCTGGCAGGCATTTACTCTGTTATCCATCTTGTCAGAAGTCTATTAGTGTCACCTGTTGACAGAAAGCTATAGGTCAATACTATAAAAAACACCTGGTTCTGCTTTGTTTGTAATAGATGATACTGCACCTGATTTGTCAATGTTCAACACACAAAGAATACAGAGCAGTTATTCTATGCCTTTCTCAGATATCTGCATATCCCAATAAGAATGTTAAGGATATGGAAATGAACCACCGTGCCTCTTTACCAGAGGCAAAGAAGCCTGTTCTCTTTAACATTTGTAAATTGAATGAGAACCAAAGCAGAACTTTTTACTCTACTTCATGTTCTACTACTGCAGGCTTCAGCAGCAACATAAGTGCAACACTGCTCCAAGGACAAACCCCCAAATCTGGCTAGTGTTGAGCTGCTGTATGTTTACTCTTTCTTAACAGAAGCTTTAAAATAACTATAGAAACATCTTGTACTGGTTGCTGAAAAACACAAGTAAAGTAATATATTTAGTTAAAAAGAAGAATTCATATTTCATCCAAAACCATCTGATTTATTTCTGTCTGTAGAGAGAAGGTACAGTAGTCAATATCTTATCTTCATCTGCAGTGCTTTATGTTAGAATTGAAAATGTTTATAATCTTAAACAATATAAAAATGTTTCACATGTTTACTCTAATTTGCAAAAACCTCCATAACATTAAGCGATTTGGTCCGACTATAGTAGCAGTGTCTCATTCACTCAACAATTTCCAAATGCTTTGGGACATGCATCAGTAACTGCTGCTTTTCTATAGCATAACTATTAGCTTATGTCATGTCTGTCAAAACTAAGTACACTTATTAATGTATTTTCATATAAAATTAATAACCCTCATTTCATTGTTTGTGTCATTAAATACAAAAATGTCCAACTTGTTGTCAAAATGAGGTGTCAGACTCCGAAATAAAAATTAGCTGTCAGATTGAGTGGAGCCTAACTGGAGGCCATGTCAACAAGTATGATGTTTTTGGGATAATGTGTGTTTTTACCACTCTGTTGTGAGGACCTAGACAGTGGTGGAATATCTCGCTCCCTGGAGGAGAAGTTCTTTCTTTCCTGGCAGAGGAAAATATATATTCGGCATCCACCTATGCAAATGGTCTTGTAAGCATCCATGGACGCATCATGTGAGGACATTACATATAGTCCTGTAGGGTTCGGATCTGCCACTCAAGGAGATACTTTCCTCGTTCCCTTGCAAATGACAATATTCACTGTCATGTAGCTCGAACTATATAGCCAAAGAGAGAGGAATTGCTGGATGTGCATGAATGATCTAAATCCAATGGTATTATTAAAGGAAAAGTCCTTTCAAGCATTAAATTACATATTTTCAATAAATGATTAGTGTTTTTAATTAAGAGTAATATCCATTTGAATGTGGTTTACTGGAGGCATCCATGTTTGTCAAAGAACTCTACTGCCACCTACGTCACGGTGCGGTATCGGCTGTTGAGCAAGTCACTGTGCTGTATCTGGTGTTTGTCACAACGCACTATTATCCATCATGGCAACGACCAGTGCACTATGCAAAGCAGAGAATAAGGGATTAATGACGTGGTTTTTTTTCAGGCCAGAATTTCGATGGCAAATATTCCCTCTTCATGGTGGCAACGATGAACGCGTCCATGGAGGATCATAAACCGGAAAGGTGAAATAACTCATTTAATTTTTTTTCTTTTAACCAATGTATTATGTTGTGATCAAGTGTCACTGATATAACCGGAACTACTACTTTGAAGACACACCCCTCTGGTGGAGGTTATAGAAGAGGTAATGCTTGGTGTCCTTAGCATCAAGAACAAAAAGAATAAAGGTCCATAACAATATTACAAATGGCTGCCAGCTGCCTGTTTTCAGCGACAAAACGTTCCTGGTTTGGAGGAAAACCACACATCTCAACACACATCAAGGAATTAAGTCACCATGGACTGCTGGACTAAAACCCTTTCCATGCAGGAGATCAGTAGGTTTGCTCAGATAGCATGGGAGACACGCATCAACCCAGTAAGGGAACAGATGGCAACAACTGGGTTCTACAGATTCAGGCAGGACCGGGAAGAAGCTTAGAGTTGAAGGAACAAGATGTTTATTCCTCCAGTGTCAAGTTTAAAACCAGGTCACAGAAAGATTATGATCCAGATCCATAAGAAAAGAGAGCTTTCCAGGATATGAGGAGTTCACAGAGTAGGGAAGAGAGTGTTTTCCTAACAAGGTACAGATCAGAGATGAGCTGAGACCACAGACAGCCTGACCAGAGCAAGCTCAGGAGTGAGTTTGATAGTAAAAATCAGAATAAACAGACAAAACATGCAGTGAATGAGATGGAAGCTATCCCTTACAAGCTGTTGGTAGAAGCAGTTCATCAGATCACCCAACCCTCTTAATCACCACCCGAACATGATGATGTCCATTTATTTCCACTTAAAGATGAACTGGGTCAAACCAGTTCCAATGTCAATAGAAGGCAATGAATATTTTGCATTTGTAACATTCTTCGCAAAAGGATTGGTAGACAGAACAAAATGCAGCCAAAGACCCACTTTCTGAGGAATGGAGCGTGCCTCCATATCGTTCCAGAAGACCCCGGTGCATAGAACAATTTGGATTGAGTGTATGGTAAACCCAGGAAAACATGCACTAATTCCTCATGATTTCGTTTGACATATTCTATTTCTCAGATTAAAACTGATTTCTTGTGAAGAGCAAGTGACAGCAGTTCAGTTTTTATTTTTTTCACTGATTAACGCTAAATTCATTAAATCACCGTAAACGCATTAGTTTTAGGTATACATAACGATCCATTGGTTCTTCTTGCTGAACAGACATAATGGTATTCAAACATAAAATCTAACAACTGCAGGTATAACCAAGAGGAAGGTTAGTTTGAGGTTGAACACAGAGATCAATTAAGCAATAAACCCAGTTAAGACAACGGCTAACACCAGCTGCACCACATTTACATGCTCAGCTGTATAGATCCAACACGCATCCAATTACCAGATAAAATAGATCATAAAGCACAGTAGAACTCCCCTTAACTAAGCTACTATGTTCACAAAGAAGAAAGAAAAGTAAATAGTTGAAAACAAAATCCAACAATATCATACAATGCTATAACAGTTTATCATGGATTTTATGTTTGAGAACCAAAGTTTATCTTGAGGAATTTGGAATGTGGTCAAATTAGCTTTTGGCTAAACCGATTTACAATGCAAGTCCAAGAGGTAAATAAAGCATTATTTGGAAAATATTATTTTATGAAATTATTTGCTTAATCAGAAATCGATAACGTTTAACTAATTGATTCTTGACCTGCTGTGATTTAGCTAGTACCTAGCAACATGTGGACTCCAGTTTAATGACTTTTGGTCATAATTTGATAATTAAATGTAATGAGCATATGACAAAAAACATACATTACATTAGTGTTTCAACCCTTATCATAATAAAGCTTGTTTTAGCTTTTTAAACAACAGCTCAAAAGATGTCGGAATGGCATAGCCTGACACTGTTAGTGTGTCTTTACCCAAGATTAAAAATATTAAATTATCAAAAATCATCAAAGAAACAACTTCTTTGTCACCATTTGTAAGGCTGAAGTTTTTCCTCCAACATTTACCAGCAGGCCACACATCAGGGGCTTCTTTGTTCCACATCCACGCATCAGGGGTTTCACATCTCCAGCATCTTCTAGGCATCTTAAGGTCCAGAAACTTAGAGGGAAATGTTGCAAAAAATCTATTTAGTAGCAAATTGGTTCTCATGTCAGCCACCAGGTGCACATATTCTTTGGTCAGTCTGGAGTGCAGGTCCCTGGGCAAGGGGACCATAAGGATTTTCTCTTCAATGTGAACCCCACATGAGTGTCTCTGAAAATAGGCAGGATCCCTGCTAGTTTAGTGATTTCTCTTCACACACCATCAGGGGAAGAACTGCATGTCCTGTGGAGTTGTCTGAAGTTTGTGGGCTACATGGGGGAGGGTTTTATTAGCTGGAGAGTCCGAACAGCAAGCAAACCATCCTCTTAACTACATGGCTATGTGAGATATCAGTATGGACATTGGTTCTCATCGTCCAAATTGAATAGGGTTTATGGCACAACAGTTGTGATCGGTCCATGTCTGTTTGAGTCTGAACTTTCTTAGACTAACAACCTATATTAAATATATATAATACAAGTCAGTCCGGCTTACCAGGCTAGGAAACAATATTCAGCTAGGCTTATTTTTTTATTTCTTAGTTTTCTGTTTGTAATAAATTTGCATAAAGCTGAAGGGATTACATTGTCATGAATTCTGAGGAAAAGGCTCCAGCGTTATAAATACTTTTTTATGTCCAAATTAATGCATACATTATTCTTAGGTTGAGCTATCTGTACTGCGAAAAAAAAAAAGTCCCATCAGTATACTAAAATCAGTTTTATCTTATTGTAAATCCTGTGTTCATTTATAAGACTACAGACTTTAAAAGATACCAACAAATTTATTTCAGTAACAAACAAAAGTGTCTTTTGCTGACAAAGAGTATGGGTACTGTTTTTTTTTTTATAATTTAAACTGATTTTACAGGATGGCTTTAATGTGCAGTGCTTGCATAATACAAGACTGGTGAGTACTGCTGTCAGAGCTTTTCTGTCTCAGCTTACTATATCAAAAAGAATTACTGTAGAGAGTTCTTGCCCCTGCATGAGAGTCTCTTTTAAGTATCAGACACTATTTAAAGATATTGCAATCCTGCAAGATGGCCAACTCTCAATCCAGACCTCAATCACATAATATTTTATCTACTATACTCTGTCATGAAATAGTTTATTTTTTCCATGTCAATCAAAACCATTGCTGAGCAATCACTACTCACACAATCAATCACATTACACCATACAGTTGCAGGCCTCCAGTGACAAAAAAATAAAACTGTTTTCAAGAATTCTGTGTTTCTTTGTTCTTTGTGTTATTGTTTTTTTTTTGGCTCTGGTTAAGTTTTTTTTCTCCAAAGAGGTTTTATGCATGAAGCAAAAATCCAGCAGCTGAAAGAGATTCTTCATGCATGTCACAAAAATTAGACACACAAATAAATTAATCCTTTACTCTCACACATACAAAAAAAAAAGCAAATAAAAGACTGATACTGATTAACATGTCAGGCAAGGGCTAGGGTTTGTTTTGATGCATCATTTCTCAGGTAATACGTTTTATATGTAAATCCTTCTGAAGGAATAATATAATTTAAATTTTCTTGAGCAAATATTTGGCTCATGCTTCAACAACACAGTAAAGATGCTGACACAAAGCTAAATGAGAAATCATAGCTTCAAGCTATAACGAACGACTATCCGTCTTGTGGAATAAAAAACAACACCTAACGTACCACAAACTGAAAGGTTTATCAAGAAGAAAAAAAAAAAAAAAACTTTGGATTTTGCTGGTCCAGACTTCATGACTCACATAACATATTTGTTACAGGATCACTTGGATGGAATCGCAGTGAGGCTTTTAAAATAAATTCTAAAGTTGTTTCCCGGTCTGAAGTCAAATACTGCGTCTTCTTGCAAGTGCCAAAATTAACCCAGCTGATAATCAACATTCAGGTTTCATGTGCTGTAACCATCTAGTTAACTGGAAGGAAATGTGTTACAGAGGGGATGATGATCATTCCCATAATGGGTCCAGATTTTTTTTAAGCTTGACTTATCTGTGTCAACCTCAGAACAAGGAGGTCATCTGTTAACGAAAGCTCTGTGTTTACACCTTGAAGCTTTCTCTCTCTGGTTATTTTTCTGAGAAAAGATTTCTCAGCACAAACTCTTTAAATAACACTTCAAAATGTATATGTAATAAATAGCCATGAGACGTGAGACTTGGGGGGTGGGGGGGTTTAAGGGCCCCTGACTGAAGGGGGCCCCAAAAGAAGAAAAGATTTGTCCCACTATATTATTTTTCAAATATAAAAACAAAAACCAGCAGTAATATAAATGATCTTTGTCTTCTCACAAAGATCATTTATGAGAACAGCATTTCTGCAGTACCGAGTCTGTGGGAATTTACCTTTTATTTACCATTTTATATATATATAAAAATTAGAAAACACATATTTATTTCTAAATATGATCATTATAAAATGAAATAGCCTCCAGTCATTTATACTGTATCCTGGACAGCTGAAGTGCATCGGGTAGCCTCCAGCAGTCTGTGTCGATATGAAAAAATGTTTAGTTCAATTTTTATATTTAGATTAAAATACAGCCATTACAAGATATCTATGCATCTTGATCATTCTCATGAGGAGCCTGAAGCAGCCAGATCAAAAATACATGTTTTATTGTCATGAAGCTCTAGCGGAAGTTCAATTGAAGAAACTCTGACTTACCTCCATCAATCAGAAGCTGATCCGTCTCTGAAGCGAGCCAATCAGCTTCGAACTACTCCACCATGAAGCCCAATCAGCATCCTGCTTCCACTTTATAAACTCCCTCAAATCTCACCCCAGCCGCTATCCTGCAATCGCATGTCGGATTTCGATTCAGACGACAATTCAATTTTCCCTGCTCGGAGAAGCTCCCGTCGAGCCGCTCTCATCTCCTTCTTCCGCGTTACACTCCAAGGGTATATTGCCAGGCTCCGACCTAGACGCTGCTGTCTCCTTGCAGTCACCGCTACGCCCGCTCCTCTCATCGTTTCGATGCAGCCTTGGACCTTCTTCAGCTTCCTGATTCATAGCAGCTCTCCCGTCTAGTCCTTCTGGCGTTTAACAGCTCTCAGCCTCCCTCCGCTCCACCGGACTCTCTCACCCAATCCTTCGACGCTGTCCGCACGCTCCAAACGTGGAAATCCCTGCACTGCCACGTCATCCCTGCCGCTGTCTGCTCAGACGGACCTCCCCTCCCCTCATTCACATTAGGGAACGCCCGCCCTGGGCCGGCCTTAGGTAAGACGTATTCAACCATGTTTTCATTCATAATTTTCTATCTATTTGAGTTCGCTCTTTATGCTTTGTCTGCCTCTTATTCAGGCATACCTTATATTAACATGCATGCTGATATTTCCACTAGCCTCGTTCTAAATTATTCAGGGGAAATATTTTAATTTAGTCTTTCTATTCTTCCCTCCCCTGAAGTCGATCAGCAGGTCGCATCAGCAGGTGACGTACAGTTTTCTCTAATCATCCGATCTCCGTCTATTCAGAGATCCTCTATTGGCAATTTCCTGCCGCATTCAGCATCTATCGCATGACCATAGCTTCCGCAGGAGGCCCATTGAATATCTGTCTATCCCCGCCGTGCACGCTTCACATAAATCGTACCTCAGTCTTAGCAGCCCGTCATCTTACCACCCCCTATTATTTCTGATTATCGTCTTGTTTCCTCATAATCTGTCGTTTGATAATAATAATAATAATAAAAAAGAAAAACCCTTTCATGACGATATTATCAATCTCCTGCATGCTCCAATTTACGGATGCTGGTCCATCCTTAGGTTTTGGGGGGTCTTCAGGTTAGGTGTTCATGGTCCACGGCCTTTATTCTACACCCAATCATCTGCCGTGGAGGCTACCCCGTTCCATAGCTGCCGTCGAGGGGCCGTTTGGGAAGAAACGCATATCCGCCCACCACGATATATTGCAGTAGTAGAAGCATTATTAGGTCGCTTCTCCCGTTTCTCATGCCCCTCACCAGAGCATCACCCGGCAGCAGTCACTAACATTTCATCATCTAGCGCACCATGTTCAGGCATTCTAAAGCACTTCATTACACCCGAGGGTTACCCCACGTCACTCGATGGTTCTTCATCACCTCAAGATACTTTAGAATCATGCGGCTTCCCTCCAGGGGGTATCCTGGGCATCCGTCCGATTGGAGCAGCTACGTAGTCAGCTACTCACGGGGTTTCTGAGGCTTCCCTCAGTACTGGGCCGATGGTCATCGGCCTATACCTCATTTTCCGCCCAGACTCTCATCAATTCTCGCAGCGCAGCACTCTCTCTGCCTCTAGGTAACTCTAACACAAATACTGGTGGTGGTTCGAACTATTTCTCATCATTACCTGACCTAACCATGTCCATCCTAGCTCGTCTTCTCCTCCTCCTACTCATCAGTTATCTACATTATTCTTGCTTTCTGCAGCCTTCATGCTGTCTCCTTGCAATACTCATGCTGTCTTTATTCTGGCTCTTATACGTGCAATCTCACCTTTGTCAGGCAGCAACATGCCTTCCCTTGTGTGTCTCGTCATGTCTGGTCTGCGTCTCTTCATGCTCTTTACGCCATTTTGATGCATTCCCTAATGCACCAATATGCACCATGTCTGCGTCTCGTCATGCGTCTGTATTTCGTCACATCTTTTTATATATGTCATCATCCGCAAGATATTTGTTTTATGTCATCCGCAAGAATCATCCGCAAGATATATGTTTTATGTCATCCGCAAGAATCATCCGCAAGATATATGTTTTATGTCATCTGCAAGACTCATCCGCAAGATATATGTTTTATGTCATCCGCAAGATCATTATCAAACTCATCCGCAAGATTCATCATCAATCCCACCTTTATGTCAGGCAGCAACATGCCTTCCTTCGTGTGTCTCGTCGTGTCTGGTCTGCGTCTCATCATGGTCTTTACGCCATTTTGATGCATTCCCTAATGCACCAATATGCACCATGTCTGCATCTCGTCATGCGTCTGTATTTCGTCATGTCTTTGTTCATATATGTCATCATCCGCAAGAATCATACACAAGATCAATATCAAACTCATCCGCAAGATCATTATCAAACTCATCTGCAAGAATCATCATCATTATTATCATCGTCACCGTCATCATTGCCATCATCATCTTGGGTTCATCACCATGGGTTCATCACCATGGGTTCATCATCATGGGTTCATCATCATGGGTTCATCATCATGGGTTCATCATCATCATCATCATCATGGGTTCATCATCATGGGTTCATCATCATGGGTTCATCATCATCATGGGTCCATCATCATGGGTTCATCATCATGGGTTCATCATCATCGGTTCATCATCATGGGTTCATCATCATAGGATCATCATCATCATCATCATCATCATGGGTTCATCATCATCATCATCATGGGTTCGTCATCATCATCATGGGTTCATCATCATGGGTTTATCATCATCATGGGTTCATCATCATCATCATGGGTTCACCATCGTCATCATGGGTTCACCATCGTCATCATCATGGGTTCATCATCGTGGGTTCATCATCATGGGTTCATCATCATCATCATCATCGTGGGTTCATCATCATGGGTTCACCATGATCATCATCATCATGGGTTCATCATCATGGGTTCATCATCATCATCATCATCATGGGTTCATAGTCGTCATCATCATCATGGGTTCATCGTCGTCATCATCATCATGGGTTCATCGTCGTCATCATCATCATGGGTTCATCGTCATCATCAGCAGCATCATCGTCATGGGATCATCATCATCATCATCATCATCATGGGATCGTCATCATCATCATCATGGGATCGTCATCATCATCATCATCATGGGATCGTCATCATCATCATCATCATGGGATCGTCATCATCATCATCATCATCATCATGGGATCGTCATCATCATCATCATCATCATGGGATCATCGTCATCATAATCATGGGATCATCATCATCATAGGATCATCGTCATCATCATCATGGGATCATCGTCATCATCATCATGGGATCATAGTCATCATCAACAGCATCGTCGTCAGCATCGTCGTCATCATCGTTATCATCATCGTTATCATCATCATCATGGGTTCATCATCGTCATCATCATCATGGGTTCATCATCATCATCATCATGGGTTCATCATCGTCATCATCCGCAAGATTCATCATCCGCAAGATTCATCATCGTCAATATCATGGGGGTTCGTCATCATCATCGTCACCCTGGATTCATCATCGTCATCATCATGGGGGTTCGTCATCATCATCGTCACCATGGATTCATCATCGTCATCATCATGGGGGTTGGTCATCATCATCATCATGGGGGTTCGTCTTCGTCATCATCGTCACCATGGATTCATCATCGTCATCATGGGTACGTTTTCGTCGTCGTTGTCGTCGTCGCCATCATCATCAGTAGTAAGTTTCAGCGTCAACCGTGGTCACCATCCTTATCAACAACCTGGCACGGTAAGTTGTTCGCAAACCTTCTCAGCATTTCACTACGCACACTTTATTCTGTCCCTAGTGTATGCCCCACGAGCATACGGACCTTCCGGCCTCTACCTCGGTTTTTGGGGGGAACATCCCTATTCTCACTCATCTACTCATGCATGTTAAAGCATAATTCAGCACGAATGTTCCTGCCGAGGTCTGAGCGCCAAAGACTATACTTTCTTATCAATAAATTCTTCTAATTATCTTTTCTCTCTGTGTGAGTTTTTCAGATTGAAATTAACGTATATATGATTGAAAAATAAGTTGTCGGGACCAACATTAAAATAACCTGTCCTTTAATAAAGTTATAGTTAAACCTAAAAGGAATATTTTTTCATAATCCAAAACCTATTTTCAATTCATGTGTACATGAATAAATAAATAAATAAAAAATAAATAAATAAGCTGTTATTATTTAGATGGGATGAGTTTTAATGTAAAGTTTAAACTTAATGTTTATAAAACTTTTTCTCTTTGGAATAATTTTAATTTGTAGAAATTGCACAATAAAAATTACATTGGCAATGTAAACTATATTCTTCACTGCATTTTTATAGTAGTTTTAAAGATTGCATACCTTTTTTTTCAGAAGGGGGGTCAATATCAATGACTTTCATAGGGCTCCAAATTCCTGGCAACACCCCTGCCGACCGGGCACATATCACTTGGCCCTGAATCACAGTTAAGAAGCATTTTATACGATTCCAGTCTGCTACATCATCACATCATACACGTTTGCAGATGAGGAGAAATCAATGGCTCCAGCCTTGGGTCCTGTTCTTGGCACTGATGGTTCGGTTTTCCTACTGCTCACTTTTCTAATTGGTCCAGCAGCTGATTAACGCTGACCATTTCCACCTGGTTCCTCTGCTATTTAAGTTTTGTACTTGCCTTCCATCAGCGCCAGGTTATTCAAGCTGTTTGGTGAGATTAACTCTAGGGTTCTGAATTTTGTTCTGTTTTTCTGCTTGTCACCTGCTTCTGCCCTGTGGATCCCGAGTTTTGCTTTGCCCCTGTCTGCTCTGTTAGTTCTGAACTGATTCCTGGATTCTACGGGCTTCCGTACTTGGTCCTGTCTTCTGACTGCGGTTTTGGATTTCCTCTTAAGGACACTGTTGCCCCGGCTGGCACCTGCTCTGCTCTCTCCCTAGAAACTCTGGGGGCGGCGCCCACCGCAAACTGGGGATTGTCCTCCCATTTGGATTCAGCTCTTTCCTCCGGGATCGGACTGAACTTTGAATCATGTCAGTGACTTTTGCTCCAAGTCGTGATCAGCCCGACAATCCAGTCACTGACCTGTATTTCCTATCTGTGCAGAGATTCGCCCCGCAGTAAACAAGCAGCCCTGCGCCCCTGTTTTGTTTAAATAAACGCTTTAAACTTTCCTACTACCTGTCTCGCCTTTACTTCTGGGTCCAAAGTTCTGAATTTATTACATTATCAAAATAATACACCGTGTTCTTAGATCAAGGACACCGGTGTCATTCCATTCCCAAATCTTGGTGACATCAATAATGAAGATTACCTTTTATCTTAACTGTCCCAATTAGATGAACCACTTGGAAAAACATTAGTTCTGACACACAACAGACAGGTATTATCAGAGTTTCACAGACTTTTTAATTATAATATTCCTAACAGTTCCAACCCTCCATTAAATATGTGTTTAAAAGTAAAATGGTAGCTTTGGTTTCGTTTTGTTACTGACAAAGATCTTAGAAAACAGAAGCTACAGATTTGCAGCAGATGATGACACTGATCATTGTCACCCAAAATATCATTCCCTGTTTGGCTGAAATGTGCTTTTATTGAGCTCTTGTGGATGGAACAAAAACATGCACATGATGAAACACATTCTTGTACTATAGGAGAGAAAAACCCATTAACCGTTTTCAAGCCTCACTAAAGGTCTTTGGTAGACACACATACAGTACGCTCATACCATAATATTTCTCTTGTTTCAGAAGAGTAGGAGGTTGAGCAGCTTAAGCTACAGCAGGCATCCACTTCCATTGTATTTCAATTTTATACACGCAATTCCTATGAACAACAGTCTATGACATGGCCACCGAAACTGATGGAAAATCACCATTTTCGACCATTTAAGGCTAGAGGAGCTCGAATTCTCAGAAACCCCTGACTGCATACACTATGGTTAGAGGTGAAGGTTGGGGGAGGGGACTGGCCACACTGTAAACCCAGAACTGGCGACCTGTCCAGGGTTTACCCCGCCTCTCGCCCGTAGACAGCTGTAGATAGGCATCAGCACTCCTTCCATTGGGATAAAGCGTGTCAGAAAATGGATGGATGTAAACCCAGAGTTTGTTTTTTACTCAAAGCTCATAGTACTTAGACAGGTCTAAGTTACTAACATTACTTGTTAATTTCAATTAAGCTGAAAGTCATTTTTTCAGTGTATTTGTGTCTTTAAGTACAATAAATGGTTTAGAATTAAAAAACCTCAGTCAGTATTACAATTTCTTTCCATAAATTATTATTTCTGTGTAAACTGTAATTTTCAATAGTCTAGCTTATTGTAATGATGTGTTTGAGCTCAAACAACTCAATGGCCCTGTTCAAATTCATGGGCTGCGTCCCCAGATTCGAAGGACGATTACGTCATAGCGCGGCGCCAAGGTCTGGTCGGATTCCAAGACTCCTCTTTATGCGGGCTTAAAATGCGTCCTTCTTTTTGCCCGAATTTGAAGGACGGGTCCGATGTATCCTTGCTGTCCTTGGACATCCCATGATGCATTGCGAGACCAAGCAAGCCGGCTGCTGCGTGATTAGAGGAAGAATGTACTTGGCGCCGAACAGTGGTGATTATTGGAAGTTCAGTTTAATATAATACAAGTATGTGAATAGTTCCGTCTGAAATTTATGAAAATAGTTGTTTTAATGGTTATTGAGTCAGATATGTGGCGGTAATGATTGATTTATCTAAAGGTTTTTACCTGTTACTGTGTAAATGAGTATGGCTGTAATTTAAGGACAGATTCTAATATAATATTCTGCAGTGTGGGTACTATAAATCAGAATTTTTTATTGCTGTTTTGCACAATATGCTTAACTAAGCATTTTTTGTTGTTGAATATTAGCGATTTGGGAGATATATTTTTTTTATACATACATTGTTTAAATTTAATTATATCTGTCTACCCCTTCTATAAAATAGAATAGAATATCTCTTTATTGTCCCACAATGGGCAAATTTACTGCAGCAGAAAGATTATTGAAAATGGTCACACAAATGTGGACCTAAGAAAAATGTATAAGAATAACATAATAGGGAAGTTAAAATATAAACGATAAAATCCTGTATGGTAAAGTATTTTAACAATATCAAACTGTGCACCTGGATAATAAATAACCAATATACAGCTGGCATGTTATTTAACTGACTAAGGTTTCTATCATTACATTTGCTTTTATTTGTTCATGCTCCCGGTGGTTGGCTCCTTTATTCCACTCTGTATTCTTCTGAGTGTAGACTTTGTTCACTTTATAATAAAAAATAAATAAACAGTTTTGAAAACTTTGGTATTCATTCTTTTCCTGCTTTGTGTGTCAACTGTCACGTTTGCTAAGCAACATAGCCTATGGCGGTAAAACCCGTCGAAGCGTAGACCTGTTTGAATCCACAGCCAAAACTCCTCTGGTCTCCTTATTTTCACGGACTTCGGAGGATCCAGTCCAGGTAGACCGTGTCCTTGGAGGACGCAGCCCATGAATTCGAACAGAGCAAATATCATTAGTTTGCCTTTCACATCATCCACCTGCTCAAAAATCTGGTTTAGGGCTGTTCTGAGCGAGTGGAATAGTTTCAGTTCAATTCAGTTTATTTATATAGCGCAAATTCCCAACACATGTCATCTCAAGCTACTTTACAGTTATAATTCATCAGATCATACAGTCAAATTGATTCAAAATGTTCTATCTAAGGAAAACCAATTGATGGCATTGACTCATTGACTTGAAGGCAATTCCTCACACTAAGCATGTTTGTAGCGACAGTGGAGAGAAAAAAAACTTTTCCTTTTAACAGGGAGAAACCTCCAGCAGACCCAGGCTGAGAATGAGTGGCCATCTGCTGAGGACGACTGGGTAGGGTTGTTGTTTAATTAATGGGCTATATGCCTTACAACACTTCACATCCTGAACTTCAGCCAGTCTGTGTGGAAATTTAAACAAACATTAATCAAAATGTAAAATTGGGGCCGGGTGTTTATCGAAAAGATTACATTGTAATGCTTATGCAATCATGAACATGTTTTTTTCTTCTATCTTTCGATCATAGTCCAGGGCTAATTTGAAACATTTGGGGCAAAGAGGAGTCTCACAGGGTAGGCGTTGACAGACCTGATGCTACAAAGGAAGGGTTGTTAAATCAAAACTATGCTTATGTCTTACAATACCCCTAACCTTAAAAGAGTAGTGCTTGAGACAGGGGATGAATTTGTGGTTATGGTTTTCAGGAAATTATCTAAACCCTTTATTCATTTTGTAATGTCCTCTCTGCTCCCTCAATCTACCAGACTTTGAGTGTGACGGAAGTCCGATGCCTTTTCCTCAGGGGGCCTCCTGTCATTCTTAGTAATGATCCTTTAACCTTCTTTAAGACCTGCTCAGTAAACAACTTTTAGCTACCTTCTTTCCTCCTTCCCTATCTTATCCCATTTACTGCCTCTCCTTTCTCCTCACACCACCTGCTTTTTTTTTATCCATTTTTTAACCTGCAATACTCAGAAACTGAGTACTTGAAAGTGAACACTGGACAGGTCAGACATGTTGGCTGTATACAAGTAAAGGCTGTTTATTGCAAAAATGTTGACATGTTCATACACCATTCGTTTTTCAGGACAATGATGAAGAAAGTTTGTACAAAGATGTGCCTGTGGGGGTCCTCTGTAATAGACAAGAAAAGGTCACTCACCACAAGTAGTTGCTTCACCATAATGTGTCCTAGGAGGGAATCATCTTGGAGGGAAATGTACTGATGGACGTTGAAAATCGTCCCCTGGCATTATACACAGTCTTTGGACTTACCTCCATCTCAGCTACCGAAAATACATGAGGAACACTTTTGATACACAAGGGTGCACAATTCTGTTGGCGGACTCTCCGTGCTTGAATCCATTTTAGATGCGTGTTGTCCTGGAATGAGATAATGATCACCTCGCTCTTCTTGGGGGAGGCTGGTCCAATGTTATCTGCTCGCTTTGCAGTTGTGTGGTGGACCAATCTCCATCTAGCATTTGATTATTTTCAAACTGTCAAACTAAACACACCAAATAAATGACAAACACAATGTGATGCAAATGAAAAGTATTAGAATTTGTAGTGGAGTTGGAAGTACAAGTACTTGATGTAAATTGTAGTATTGTAAAAGCAGAATGTATCCATGGTTAAACCTACTTAAAGCTACAGTGTGTAATTTTTACAGGAATATAAAGTCAGAAATGTAATATATTATACATAACTATGTTATTTATCATCACCTTTGAGCTCAGCCTTTTAACCATAATATTTGCGTTGCCTTAGAATTCGTTATTTATAATTACATAGGAGCGGGTCGCGCAGCCATGGGGGCTGACATCTTTGCTCTACGGCAAGTGCAGAGGCAACAAACTAGCGATTGCGAGATCTCCCATTACGCTCGAAAATAACTACGGCAAGTTGAGAGAGATGAACTGAGATGGTACTGAACAGTAGATGGCAGTATTATGCCTGAGAAGCGTTTAGTCTGCCTGAAACCAAAGAAGAAGAAGAAGCAGGTATACGGCGCTTCAGTAACAACAAAGGTGAACAAGGCGGCAGGCGTGAGTGACTTGGCAAACTGTTTGGCACTGTGTGGCCAAACATCAGACGAATGGAGGATCATGCCTACTCTGTATCACAACGAAAAGCGGCGGACACCGAACCCCCGTCATCTAAGAAGCGGAAACACGACGAGAATAAACTCAAGCGTGACAAGAAACGGCAAAAAACACGGATCAACATTGGCACGGCATTTCCACGATGGAAGTCACTGATGGAGGAAAAAGGTTTTCAAAGTGACGCTCAAGTTGCCAGTTTTCTCTTGGACAGGTAATTAATCCTACACACACAATTGTCTAATATCACTGCAGTTTTTGGAGTACAGGATGCTCAGACCTGTCTAAAACAATAACATGCTGCGTGATGATGCTGTTACTCTCCAGTATACTTATTCAGCAACGTCCCTGACGTTTCACAGGTAATGATTCAGTAATTTTCTGTAAAATAATTTTCTGGATATATACCTCGGTTACTTCTCTCCGGCTCCTTTGGAGATCTTCAAGCCTTTCCTCCTCTGCTCTAGTCACCCCGCTGGCACCCCTCTCTCGCCTGGCCCTAGCTGCACGCCCTCGCCCTCTTCCTCTCCCTCTTCCTCGCCTTGTAACCCCCGTGCCACAAACAAGACTTGGACTCTGTAAACAGGGAATATATATTCTTCTAGCGAACACAATCTCGCTGTTAAACTAATGACTACAATTCCTTCGTCTGTTTATATCACCATGCAAAGCAGCTCACCAAAACGTCACAACGACGTAGAAAAAATAACGGGTATATTTATTATCTAAAGTCTACATGAAATCTATACCCTACACAGACTAATGAAATACTATCTGTAAAATTATCTATGTAAACAAACCTCATCACTTGAGAAGGTAGGTGATTCCGACGTCGTGGAAGACATTTTGTCCCGTAACGCTCGCCGTACTGTTGGGGGGGAGAAGCGGTGGGGGGGAGATGTTCATGTTGCTGCGGTCTGCAGTCTGGACGTTAGATGTCGCTGAAAATTACACACTGTAGCTTTAAGTAAAGTACAGATACAGTACCTAGGTACTTGAACTTCTTCTACTTGTACTGCATTATATATATATATATATATATATATATATATATATATATATATATATATATATATATATATATATATATATATATATATATATATATATATATATATATATATATATATATACATATATATATAGATAGATAGATATCTATATATATATACGGTATAGATATTTTTTTATGACTGCAAATTTCTTATGATACAAATTTACGTCCATAACTGCTCTAAGTCAAAATGCCACAACGCATATGTGTACCTACGTATTTTGGTATCTACCCACTGCCACCTAATCGGTGAGTGTTTTGATTTTATAATCATAAACAAAACACTTAATCGGGTATAACTTAAATGGCTATCTTTTATGCATTTTACATTTGAGATATTTTTCAGACATATTTAATTATTAAATACCCTGTATATAATTTAACTGCCCGTGGATTATTTAAAACTTTGTTTTGTGTTTTTCTGTTCTTTCTTGTTTTGTTTTACTCTCTGGTTTATCTATTTTGACACATCCAGACTTAGGTAAAACATTGTATCTTTGAGCAATAAAAGAAAAATTATTATTAGTGTTGTGCTGATGCCATTTTTGTCCCCCATATGGCACCCGATACATGGCTGTACAGTACTTGCCGATACCATGAAATTGATGTACTACTTGGATGTAAAATAATTGCTATCATGGCTTTGTCAAGCTGCTGCCTACCTTTGTAAAGCAGGAAAAAGACTAAAATAAAGTGAATCCAGTTGAACTTTTTATTGCCTACCTGAAATGGGTGACAATAGTTGAATAAACTTTTGGCTCTCAAATGGCCCTATTGGTTGGTATTTGCCAATACCGATACCACCATTTTAGTGCTATATCGGGGCCCTGCCTGATACTGGTATTGGTATCGGTGCAACACTAATTTTATTTTTTTTTTTTCTATCAATTAAGGATAGTTTCCTAAAATCTATCTAAAACATAATGATACAAAGTTCAGGTAAAAAGGTAACGCACAATTATTGGGCAATAATTAAGATGTTTTCCGATACCACAGGGTGAGACTTTGATGTCATTCAAACGTTTATGTTACTAAGGAGGTAGAAAAAACCCTTGTTCCAAAAAAAAAGATTAATTTCACAGTATTTTCCTCTTCTAGACCACTTTTTTTTCTGAGTTTGAAACTGAATCTGCACTTATAAAACTATCTTGTTATCCTGCCCTATTCAGATTTATTAAGCACTAAAGTTTATTGCACATTAAAGTTTTTTAATCCCCAAAATATGTTTCAATTAAGTTGTAAAGCAAACAACAAAACTATAGGAAATATAATAAATCAAGCTGAATCTGGAAGCATCACCAACATTTTTTAATAGGTGATTGTGTGTCAATGTGGGTACAGATTAATTCATGTTTAAAACAATCTGTTGACTACAGTAAAATAACAACCCATTAAGAAATTATCAAATCTGTGAAGACATGAAATAGAGAGTAACTACATGAACAGCACCTTCCACTAATTAAATCTAGGAAAAAAGTGTCACTCATAAAAAATTTATCTATGTTTTCTTTTAACCTGCCAAATCATACAAACTTAAAGGGGGCATCTTGAGAAGTATATCTTTTATTTACATTTTTTTAAGAGTAAAGCTGTTTGTTGAAACATGCAAATAAAGAATTACATTTTGACTGAAATGTATTTAAGCTGCAATCTCTTACATGAGATTTTGCTAAGTTTCTAAGAAGGATGCTGATGAAGGTTCTCAGTCATCCAGGTCATAGTCATTCCGTAAAAATTCAAAAAATATCCACTGGACTTGGTTTTCAAGATTTGAAGACGTTTCGCCACCTCTCCAGGAAGCTTTCTCAATTCAAATGTCTGGATCCGCAGTGAGTTTGAGTCTTATATAGACAACGCCTTGTATCGCTTGGAAACATGCAATAGAAACCGATGAATGGGTCGTTAGTTCCATCGTTAGCCTGTAATATCTGAAACTGTCTATGATTCTAGGGGTCGGTCGTTATAAGGGTCGGTTGTAACCTAACGTTACAAGGCGTTGTCTATATAAGACTCAAACTCACTGCGGATCCAGACATTTGAATTGAGAAAGCTTCCTGGAGAGGTGGCGAAACGTCTTCAAATCTTGAAAACCAAGTCCAGTGGATATTTTTTGAATTTTTACGGAATGTCTAAGAAGGATCTATTTAAAAGTGCAGAAACAACAGTGTTCAATGAAGCATTAGTATTAGTATAGTATTCACACAAGTAAATTAAAACAAGTAATATGTTCAAATGTTTTTTTTATTTATACCAACATCTCAACAATAACAGCTACAAATCGAAATTGTTATTATGAAAAACCTTTCTAAACTAATTGGTTTTAGGCCCAAATCAGAAATCTAAAATAAATTACCTCTGAAAAAAAACAGGGGAAATTTCAAGTCACTTGCATTTTTTCTGGCCTTTCCTTAAAAGAACTTCTAACCTTGGGAATGGTATGTGAGATATTTTTAGCAGCTTTAAAACTGTAACTTTTTAAAACCTAATACTGGCAGCCAGTTGATGCCAGCTGACAAGCATATCAAAATGCAGACAGGTTTCAGTGCATTCACAGATGTGTGTGTAACTTGTGGGTGGACGGCACTCAACCTAGGATGTCTGAACCAAGTTCCTGCCAAAAAGATGGGAAACCGTAACTCACTGGTCCACTTCAAATTGCAAAACGGATGGTTTGATCCTCCAGCTGTTTGCAAACACAGTGCAACACACTGTAGAACCAAGATAAGGTTTGTACACTGAGCATGTGCCAATGATTTTTAAATGACATTCAGTCAAAACCAGTTAGTTTAAGAAGGTAATGACATTTGTTCACCCTAAACATAGTTTTATCCATATTCAGGCACCTGTAAGGAAAAATAAACGGTCCCGGTATTTGGCCCAACTTCATGGACAGCACTGCGTTCATTGCCTCCTGTATGAACGCACAATAAGAGCTGAATCAGCGTCCTTTGAGTTAACAACTTTAATAGAGAGAAACAATATTTTCCATGTAGTAAATGATTAATAACTGCTTAAATTATAAACAAAGTTATTGATATTTTTTGGCTGTGAAGACACTTGGATTTTAACAGACAATCCAAAGGTCCAGACTCACAGGTACGTTAATAACACCTGACAGTTAAGTAAATTGTAATAGGGTCATTCTTTAAATGCGGTGCCTTTTTTTTTTGCGCCCCCAGTCTGAATCAAGCTGCATTTTCTGTCAATAAAGAATACGTTTTATTTTTAAATACATATATTTATCATGAAATACAAATTATGGGCTAATATCTAATTAAGGTTATGACTTTTCTGCATATTGTTTTTAAAAATGTTTGTTTTGATGTGTTTTGCTATTTTGCCTTGTTCCCATTGCAGCTTCCACTATTTTATTTGTAAAAGTAAAAAAAAAAAACACATATATATTTTTGATACTTATGTCAAAACAAATTAATCATTTAAAATACTAAATAGATTTATTTTATTTTTATGTTGGTTTAATGTTTGTCCCTGAGTTCACTGTCCACTGTGCTGACCTAAGTGACTGTTCCTTTAAGTAAACTTTGGTAAAGGTTCTCACTGTTCATGTGTTAAAAATGTCTTTTTTAGCTATTTTATGAAGCAGATTAAATGTGGTAAATCTTATGGTGTCCAGTGTTTTGACCCTGTTTTGTTCAGAAAATAATCAATTTAAATAATTTTTAAAGGTTCCCATGTAAAAATTTACGTTTTTCATCAACTATGAAAACTATGAAAATCTTAATAGCTACTATGCTAATTCAAGCTGTGTAGTCGCTATTTTTATTGTAAAATGTCCACTATGTTAACCTAATTTGTTGACATGGTGGACACCTACTTAACATAGTGTACATATACATACAATTAATGGACTGATTTATGGATAACTGATTAGTTTAACATGTAATTTACAATTTACATAAATATGAAAAAGACCTCATATGAATACAATTTAGTCCTTGTCATTTTAAAAGGAATTTCACCTGCTTTAAATCCTGCTGAAAGGCATGATGCAGACTCCAAGAGAAGGACTCTACATCTTGCAAAAGGGAGGGCAAAATGGAGAATGGACAGCACTGAAGGAAAAATAAAGGGTTTAAATTTATACATGCAGAATTGGAGTATAACTAAAAAACATAAGGAAACTATTAAATTTTATAAATGAAGGAATACACAATCCTTGTAATTGCAATCCATCTCTAAGCCCTATAGCGTGTTTTCTTTGGATTTATATTACGGTAACTCTGTACCTTTACCCCCCCAGGTAAACCTGAGCAATTGCTGTCCTCGTAAGCTAAATCCTTTGATCCGGAGAGAGAGTTAGTGAGATGTCAGCGCGGTGACCAGATTTGTGTGACAGTTGAGGGTAGAGGAGAGAAATCAGAGGCATTTGGCAAAAAACAGCATTTCTGTCAATCCGGTTTGCTAAAGAAACCTGCTAGCATCAAGTCCTAATGAATCAACCAGTGTCGCCTTTTAAAAGACAAGCATGTGAAGCACTCTAGTGTCTTGTCTTGTTCAATAAAGATTAGAAGCTAGAAAGAAGAGGAGTAATGCATAGGATCCATTCAGGTCCTTAACAAAGTCTGATAAGATTTGTTATCGATCTGTGATAAGGAAGGGAGCTGCAGCAATTAAGTTGAGACAAGAGAATTCTTAAGACCGTAATGTTAGATTTGATTGAGGTGGAGATGACACTCACTTTTGGTATGCCTTATCTCTACCAATATCTATTTGTCAGGAAAGAAAGGAAGGTTAACACAGGGATTACATAGAGTAAGAGCAACAGGACTAAATGTGGGGATGTATTTTGCATCAGTTTTAAAACCTGCATCTGCTTATTTGCACTTTTTTCAGTAACCAAAGTGACAGACACTGCCAGTCTTTTATTTTCAATCATGCAGTGTGGTTCACAATAGAGTGTAGCTTTGAAGGGGGGTTACGTTTTGCAGTTTTGGTTTGGGGGTCATCTTATTTGTGCTCTTATTGTCTCATCTTTTCCTTATTTGTATATTAATTTAGTAGTTGGACACTAATTTTTTTCACAGGGTAAGCAGTAAAATAAATAGGGCTGTGCACATGGCCGCGGGAAGTGGTTGAAATATAAATATAATAATATAATATAAATAATTATATAAACATAAATACTTAGCACAATTTAAACATATCTTACAAATATTTTGGGATAATGATTTTGACTTTTTATTTTACTATTGCATTTAATTGAATTTAAATTTCACTATTTTAAGCCTAATCAACACAAGTTCACTGAATTTACGTTGTCATGGCAACGTCAAGCAAGCAAGTGGCATCCCGGTCACGGCAGCAGACACCAATCTCTACGATTAGAGAGATATTTTCTCTCTTTTTAATTTTCATCAGAACTCTGGCTGCAGCATTTTGGATCAGCTGAAGGCTTTTAACTACAGCTTGTGGACTTCCTGTTTGTAAAGAATTGCAATAGTCCAGCCTTGAAGTAACAAATGCATGGACTAGTTTCTCCACATCACCCCTGTAGAGGATATCTCTAATTTTTTGCAATATTCCACAGATGAAAGAAGGAAAACCTCTTTGATATGGGATTTAAATGACAGGTTCTGATCAAAACAAAGGTTTTTTTTTACTTTATCATCTGTAATCAGTTTAATCCCATCCAAATGAAGTGACTGACTAATCAGGTTCTTTTTCAAAGACTCTGGTCCAAAGACTATAACTTCTATTTTGTCTGCATCCAGGAGCAGAAAGAAAAGAGTTATCCAGGTTTTTATGTCTTTAAGACCTGCCTGTAATCTATGTAATGGGTTAGCTTCATCTGGATCTATAGACAGATACAGCTGGGTATTATCACCATAACAGTGAATATTAATCCTATGCTGACTAATAATTATACTAATTGGGAGCCTATATATAGTAAAGAGAATTGGTCCTAGTACTGATCCCTGTGGTACTCCACAGGTAACCCTGCAGAACGTGAACATACTAAAATTGATCAGATAGATAAGACATAAACCAGTCTAGAGCTGTTCCTTTAAATTCCACAAACTATTCAAGTCTTTCTAAAAGAATATTATGAGCAATTGTATCAAATGCAGCACTGAGATCTAACAGGAAAAGAACAGATACAAGTCCATTATCCGAGGCCATGAGAATATCATTAGCGACTTTCACCAGAACTGTTTCAGTGCTATGATGATCTCTAAAGCCACACTAAAACTCTTCAAAAGGTTCATTATGGTGTAAGTGTCATGGTTTTGGTTTTGTTCAAGTTTTATCTGAGTTTTCCATTTGTCTTATTTCCATTCTTGTGTTCTAGGTATTTTTGATTGTATTTGAGTTCTTAGGTATTTCTTGTTTTCCCTCTTGTGTCAGTTTCCTTTTTCCCTAGCTCCCTTCTTGCCTCTGTTCACCCCTGCTCCCAATCTACTGTACTAATTAGCCTGGTCTTTGTTTCTCTCTCCCATTTATTTTCCTCGTTTTCAGTCACTCTTTGCTGGTTTGTCGTCATTACTTTGTCCCCGTGTTGTGAGTATTCTTGGTTTTGAGCATTTTTGAATTTTTGTGGATTTATATTTTTGGATTTTTGCTTCTGTTTAACTTTTAGTTAATTAAACTTCAAGAAAACTCCTTCAGCTTGACAGTAAGTGACAGTAAGTGGTTGCACACTTGTTCGGCAACTACTTTCTCAAGAAGTTTAGATAATAAAGGAAGGTTGGATATAGGTCTATGACTGACCAAGTCATCTGGGTCAAGAGACAGTTTCTTAAGTAAAGGTTTAATTCCAGCAACCTTAAAAGCATTTGGTATATATCCCTGTAACAGAGATAGATTAATCACATCTGAAATGGAGGACGAGATCAAAGGGAATACCTCCTTAAATAACCTGGTTGGAACTGGATCTAACATACAAATTGAAGGCTTAGAAGAAGACAATAGTTTTGCTAACTCTGAAAGTTCAAATGGATCAAAGCAGTCTAGACCCGGTTCAGATTCTATGGCTACCTCAGATGCTGCCTTACCTTCCAGAGATAAACCAATCATAGTTTAGAGGAGTGCTAATGATTTTCAATGAGATCAATCTTATTTATAAAGATAAAATCCTAGCTATGGCTCTGGGTGAGTTTGGCAGCTGTATTAAAAAGATATCTAGGATTATTCTTATTCTCCTTTATTAATGAAGAGAAATATGCTGCTCTTGCTTTACAAGGAGGCAGACAAGCTCCAACATCAATAAACAGGTGTTGATGGCAGCAGCACAGCTGATATTTCACTCCAGGAAGGTGTCAGAGCCAAATAGGAACAGACCATGAAGCTACTATGATGAGAAAAAGCAGAGATAGCATAACGTTAGAGGTTGAACTAACAATCACTGCAAAATGGGGGAATAGACAGAATGAAGCCCTAAACCTATAGCAGCATAACTCTAAAGATAACCTAACCTCAGCCACTCTAACTGTAAGCTTTATATGTGAGGAGGATGATTTTATATTATATCCTGGATTTAACACAAAGCCAATGAAGAGAAGCTAAGATAGGAGATATATATTCGCTCTTTTTCATTTTTATCAGTACTATGGCTGCAGAATTTTGGATGAGATAAAGGCTTTTATCTACAGTTTTGGACTCCCTGATAGTAAGGAGTTACAATAGTCCTGCTTTGAAGTCACAAATGCGTGGAATAGTTTCTCAGCATCACCCATGGACAGGATATCTATGACCGGAAAACGGAAGATCCAGAATTCCTGCAGAGGCAACAGTTGACGTTTGAACATTTGATTAAAATATTAAAACCGTCACAGGCCGGAGATTCACCAGAGTCAGCAACTGCACCTTCTAAAAAAGATTGGAGAGATGCATGTCCAAGTAGAAACAGAGGTGCAATGCTGAATTCTGGTTCGAAGTTTGGGGTCAAACTTTGAGAGTTTCTGAAGAAGAATCCTTCCAGGTATGTTTGGAGGAATCCAAACCAGTTACTCATTGATGCAGGGGAATACACAGGGTCAGATCCGTGAAAGCGGAGACAGGCAAAATAATCAAGGGGACAAACCAAAATATGGAATCAAAAGACAAAAGCCAGGTGATCTGATATCCAGAGACAATCCAGGGGTGAATCTAGGAGCAAGGACAGGGTACAGAAAACAGGTCAGAATCCAAAAACACACCATGACAGGTTCAAAAAGGTAGAGGCAGGTTAAGAGAATCAGGAGGCAGAATCAGGTCAGATTGAGGAAGGCAGACAGATATAAAACTCACAATGTCTCGAAAAAGTCTGACACTAGTAACTGGTCTGAGAGCTGGTTATACAGTAAGGATAGCTAGAGAACATGATGGAGGTTGATTGGAAACAGGGCAGATTATGACAATTCTGACAATGGTTAAGATCAAATCATACTAATGTGATCAACTGGTCTAAGTCTGGACTTAAATCCAAATGGGTTGACTTTGTCAGAGATTTTCCATGTAGTCTGCCAAACGCTGAGCTATTTGGCAACAAGGAATAACATCTCACATTAGTTTGTAATCATCAGAAATATGAGGTGATGCTAAAATTGTTAGAATTTTGTATTTTTAGCAGAGTTAAAGAAGAAAGACAGTAGTAGGTCAGCCTGGACCTACTCTTTAACCTCTAACTTGGAACAAAATAGCTTGTGGGCTTGACTAAACCAATGTAAATTCTCTAATTGTAGCTAGTAGCCACTGACACTGATGCTACAAACTTCCTCCTGCCGTTCAAAGAGAGCACGTTTGTTTGTTCGCCTTGAAAGTAAATGTTACAAAAGAACAAACAAGGAGGCGAGCGTCAGTACACTCTGTATTCCGAACATAATGGGCTTTACATCAGTCAAGGTATTTCATATTAAACACAATTTGTCACAGGGACAGGGGCAAAGGAAAGGTCGGAGAGAATAATAAACAAACACTGTATGAATTGGGAGTTGCAGTTTGGGCCCTAAGCTTGAGACACGTCATAATTTCAATCTGCAACAGTGGGAGGACAAATCGCCTGAGAGGAGGGATTACGGATGTGAATCACTGATGGAATAAAACCCTCTTGTTGTTCTTTTGTTATTGTTCCTGCCGTATTTACATGTTAAAAAATGGAAATCTTTTGTTAGGTGCTGGCATGAAAATCGCTCTCTTATGAGTCAGCAACGATGGTAAATATTCATGACTAGATTTGGAAAGCAACATTTAGGCTGGGGACGCCAATGAAAACTAAGTAAAAAGCATGGATAAGCAGAGGTGACAGGGGTGATGAATTTAAACATTTCAGAGATTATGTTTTCTGATTGGAATAATGCTTTGCGGGCAGATTTATTCAGAGCATTTGGAGAGTAATTAGTTTTGCACTATTCACCCTCATCATCCATATAGTAATGTGAGATGCTTTGAACAGCAACTAACCAGAGCAAGGATGGCATTCAGTTTTCTGCTGTTGAGGGTGAATTGATCCAAAAGGTGACACAAGTATAAAAACTGTCAATAAAGGTTAGGAGCACTCTACTGCCACGCATACAGAGTTTGTACTAAGCCTCCTGTGCAGCCATGCAGTGTTGATCAATTTCATATGAGAAGGTTGTAAACATCCAACTGAATCTCATTGCACCTTTGCATTGGATTGTAATAGACACTGATGTCATGTGTATTGGGTGAAAGAAAAGTGGTTCCAAGAATAGTTTCAAAATCTTTTGACAGCCTAATATAAATACAATACTATGAAAAAATATTTTGCCTTTAATAATTTAGTATTTTTATTGTTTTTTACTTTTTTTTGTCCAACTTATATGGAATAAAATTAGACAAAAACTTCAATCAAACCATAGATGTCCAGAAAGAACATCTATGGTTTGATTTCTTTGTATGTGTAGATTGCATGGATTGTTTGTAACGTCTGGTAAAAAAAAATGTTATGTTATTATCACCTCTAGAAATGTATTTACTGAGAAAAGTGGTGGCGTGTTCAATACTTATTTCACCCGCAGTACAGTCTATAAATCATACATTTTATGCAAGAGAAGAGTGGAAACAGCCCTATGCTAATAAGCTGTATGCAGCTTATTAGAGATGCAACATATTCCATGTAGGTATAGGGAGATTAGGAAACAGCTAAATGTAATAAAGTGATATGGTCAACTTTTTTTCACCCTCATTAGATCGTATAGATATCATGGTGTTAGGGGATTATGGTGATTAGAGATCTAGATTGGAGGTTTTTGATTTTTTTTTCAATAATACAGGAAAAAGTTGCTAGATTTTTCGCTCATTACTTTTTTTTAATAAAATTGCTAGATGCATCCGAAAAGGTGCTAAATATAGCGACAAACTTGGCAAGTTTGGAGCAAAGCTGAAGAGGCCTCGCTATTCGTTTTTATAGAGCTGGGCCATCAGGTGGTGGGCCAATTCTAAAGGCACTAGAATTCTGAAGGCACTAGAATGATCGCGCTTTTAAATTTTATTCCCCAAACATTTATGACATTGTTAATGTCATAAATGTTGGGGAATTAAGTTGACATTACCTAAATTACATTACCTTTAATGTGTTTAGATATTTTTATATAATTACATATACTTTAAGAAATAATCAAGATACAGCACAAGATAGAGTACAAATTATCTTGTGTAAACGTGAATGGTGAAATAGTACAAGTGCAATTTACATTGTGAGATCATCAATAAATAAACTATGTAGAATGGGGTACTCTCACATGTCTGTAAGTGTGTTCATATTCAATCCATACCAAGCTACTCTGATTTTAAGATGTGATTGGATTCAGGGTACATTGCTACTGGTCTTCTGCCACACTAAGGTCTCTTTTGCAATCCAATTTCACTTATATGTAGCTCTGTTCCATGTTCCTCCCTCTGTTTGCATTGTACTATTATAAGTCACCTCTATATTCTTGTCATGATGGGTTACTGAAAGGCCCAAGATGCAGAACACCACGGAGACTGAAGAAAAGTTTAACAAGTTTATTGTTCACAAAGCACATGGAAATAACACTGGTACTGGTTCAGGCCTGGGGGCTGGTTCACTGGAGTCTGTGTAGGAGACAGTTCAGTTAGCGTTGGATCAGTTGAGTTTGATTCTGAGAGTTTCAGGTTTGTACCTTGAGAAGTCCGGTTAAGGCCTTGAGGGAGGAACTGTTGGGTCCAGAGATTGTTTGATTCAGCAGAGTCCGATAACCGCCTCAGCGTCTTACTTCTAGCGTGAGGGCAGACCTTGTCTTTGAGTTTCCAGCTCTTAGTCCAGAGCTGCATAGGAATCCAGAGAAGAGTCTTCAGATTTGGCTCAGAGGGCAGGCTCGGCAGGTTAAGCTCTTCCAGAGCTTCACAGGAGAAAAACAGGATTCCTGAAAGCAGAGACAAAGGGTTAGAATCCAATCTGGATTCAATGGCAACAAAGGTTCTCAGAAGATACTAGGCTTAGGTGCTAACCAAACTGGATTTAACACTGCGGCGTCGAGGCAAGGTCTGAAGGCAGGTTATATAGTGTGGATCCTCTGATGATGAGATGCGCCTCAGGTGTGTCGAAGGCTCAGCTCAGGAGGATCCATTGCAGACTCTGCTGGAGAGAGATGGAACTTCTCCAGCTCCCAACAATTCTGACAGTGGCAGGGTACTCTGCTGAATGGTACATTGTGTCTTTTAGACAGAAAAGGTTTATTTGTATGCAGAACACATAGATCCATCACATGGGGAGCAGCTGGGCCTTTGAGCAGAATAAAAAACTTTAACCTGACTCACACACACTAAACAGACCCAAATGTATTGGTTGTGCACATTTAGTTCTGGACTTAATAAAGGCTGTAGCACTATACAGTGTAAGTTGACTTAGTAATTTCTTCCAATTTTTTTAAAATCCTCTATAGAGGAAGGTATCCATCACTAAAGCACAAACATGAGCTGAAATAGAGAACAACCACATTTAATTCAAAAATTAAGATTAGTTTATAAGGATGGACCGACACGCATGAAGGACGTAGGCCTCATCTTCAAAGACAAGTAGTGTCAAATGGGAATTAATAGAATTTTTCAGGAAAGTGGATGCTAGGCTCTCTGCCAACACTCCAGCAACAAACTGAGAAGGACAAACAGTAGCATCTACTGCTTTTACTGCTCCTTTATTCTTACTTATGCCACAACACTTCTCCAAAATGGCCACCATTTCAAGATAAAGCAGCAGTAACTTATTAAATAGGTCATTCTTGCTTTCTAAGCACCTGCACCTGTGACCTCTGTCTCACAGCAGAGGAGTGTTGGTTAAACAACTTAAAACTATGAAAAAATACTTGGAGTCACAAGCCTGAACTGTAGGTGAGAGTTGAAAAACCAATCCTCCTGTCAATTTCACACTCCCCTTAGACTCACTTACCTGCACAATGAGCAAAAAGTCTATGCACTTGAACTGCTTCACTTTGAGTAGGAGCTTGAGAATTACCAGAGAGATTCAATCTGCAGATTTTAAGTGCTGAGAGTATTGACCAAATTAAACTAATGAGTTATGAGGAACTGATACTTGCTGAATTAAGAAATATTTTTTTAACTATACATACTTGCTGAATCTTGCCATGGCAACAGCAATTCTTTTCAAGAGTGATAGTCATGAACCGTTGTATAATAATTTTTCTCTAGAATATTTGAGTTCAGATAAGAATTTTTTGTAAGCCTTGAATAACACACTTCAAGTCGTACACTCACGTTTTCCTTGAAGATCTCAAGTACAACTTAAAACTCAAGTTCTTGTCTGTGTGCCTAAAACCAAACCAAGGAAATTAAACCTTGATGCACAATGGAACCTTCAGACCTGTTTATTATTTTCTAATGTAGTTATTAAATTATATTGGCAAATGGTGTAGCTTACCATAATAAACAACGTGAAGCCCTTAAAATGTTCACTATGTGAATATTTTACAACTTTAAATGGTATTTACAGTAAATAATTAAGGTGTGATTTTTAACCTTCACAAAATATTTTCATAACTTCTGTGATTATACACTTCTTGAATAACACCCTACCTTTTAAATAAGGTAAGATTTTTTTTTTTGGGTGGAGAATGGTCCAGCCTGTTCTGTGACGTCTCCTGATGTGACAGAGCGAATGGTAACTCTGGATGGAGGAGTTATCCATGATGAGTAGTCGGACTTAAGGGGCCTCCTGGTAGGGATGTGAGAAGATAAATTTGACCATATTACAAATATAGGCTGTAGCTTTCCCAGTCTAATGTTAATTAAAATAATGTGTGCATAGGAAACTAAAACAGCTTTTATTTAATTAGATGAAATCCAAATTGTAGTTGAAAGCTAAAACCATGGTCTTGAGTGACAGCATATGGTCAGCAAAGTTTTGATTCTGATTGCTTTGAATCCCTGATTAATGTTACTGTCATGATCTTGGCACCATAGGCTTGGGTTTACCCCTTTTTCTCTTATCTGCTTTGCTCCACCCTGCTCTTATTATCTCTTACAAGATCCACCTGTTCCTGCTGCTATTTATACCTCTGGTTCCCAGTCATTGGTGCCAGATTATTTGAGCTCCTAGCAAGACTAATTCTAGCGTTTCTGTTTGTATTTTGCTCTGCCTGTTTCTGCCCCCAGACTTCCGAGTTTTTTCCACCTCTGTTCTGTTTAGCTGTCCTGTGCTCCTGAAGTATCTCCTCCACAATGTGGACCAGGGCATCAGTGAGCTCCTGGACAGTCTGAGGTGCAACCTGGCAGTGTCGGATGGATCGAAACATAATGTCCCAGAGGTGTTCTATTGGATTTAGGTCAGGCGACCGTGGGGGTCCAATCAATGGTATCAATTCCTTCATCCTCCAGGAACTGTCTGCATGCTCTCGCCACATGAGGCCAGGCATTGTCGTGCAACAGAAGGAACCCAGGACCCACTGCACTAGCATAGGGTCTGACAATGGGTGCAAGGATTTCATCCCGCTACCTAATGGCAGTCAGGGTGCCGTTGTCTAGCCTGCATAGGTCTGTGTGTCCCTCCATGGATATGCCTCCCCAGACCATCACTGACCCACCACCACACAGGTCATGCTGTACGATGTTACAGCTAGCAAAACGTTCTCCACGGCTTCTCCAGACACTTTCACGTCTGTCACATGTGCTCAGGGTGAACCTCTCTCATCTGTGAAAAGCACAGGGTGCCAGTGGCGGACTTGCCAATTATGGTGTTCAGTGGCAAATGCCAATCGAGCTCCACGGTGCTGGGCAGTGAGCAGAGGAGGACGTCGGGCCCTCAGGCCACTCACATGAAGTCTGTTTCTGATTGTTTGGTCAGAGACATTCACACCAGTGGCCGGCTGGAGGTCATTTTGTAGGGCTCTGGCAGTGCTCCTCCTGCTCCTCCTTGCACAAAGGGTCAGATACCTGTCCTGCTGATGGGTTGTAGACCTTCTATGGCCCTGTACAGCTCTCCTGGAGTAACTGCCTGTCTCCTGGAATATCCTCCATGCTCTTGAGATTGTGCTGGGAGACACAGCAAACCTTCTGGCAATGGCACGTATTGATGTGCCATCCTGGAGGAGTTGGACTGCCTGTGCAATCTCTGTAGGGTCCAGATAGCGCCTCATGCTAACAGTAGTGACAGGGACCCTAGCCAAATGCAAAACTGGTGAAAAGAGTCAGAAAAGATGAGGAGGGGAAAAAATGTCAGTGGCCGCCTCCTATAAAACCATTCCTGTTTTGATGGTCGTCTCGTTGTTGCCCCTCTAGTGCACCTGTTATTAATTGCATTAACACCAAAGCAGCTGAAATTGATTAACAACTCCCTCTGCTACTTACCTGACAAAATCAATATCCTAGAAGTTTAATTAACTGGATGCTATACTCTGATTACTAAGTGTTCCTTAATTTTTTTTGAGTAGTGTATAATTATTAAGGTAATTGGCTACCATAATTGTGTTAAAACAATTATAGTACTTGATTTTATACATAACAATAAATTTTTTTTCTAGCCTGATGAAAAAAATACACATATGAAAATAAAATCGCTTACATAACTCATTGATCTGATACATAAAGCATTTATACGTTTTTGAAGAGGAATGGGGTGATTTATAAGAATATAAATTAATTTGGTCAGGTACTCTGGACCACAGTCAGGCCACAGTAGATGGCAGTAATTCCTCTTAAGTTTTGCCACCACCCGCCAGTGATCCCAAGAAAAAGTAGTGATTGGGCTATGATTTGTGTCACCACTGACTGAGCAGTTACAGCACCCTAGTCTGGAGAAAGCCTGACTGTTACTCCAAACCTGTCGGGAGCAGGCCAGCTGTACACAATAAATTACTATGGTAACTTACATTACTGCATTACTGAAACAGAGTTGTGACTAAATTTTGTCCAACTTAATCCTTTAACTTGGTTTTGTGAAATATGGCATAATGGTATTACAATTCTGTTTGAGTTATTTAATGAGGAAAAAAGAGACCTACAGGCACAATAATTAAACATACACCTTAATGGCTTAATAAAATGATTTAGTTTGGTGTTGTAATCAGACATAATTTCTTCTGGTAGTTATGGATATTACTTTTGAATATTCTGTATACAGTACATCATAAAATCAATGTTTTCAGTCAGGGTGTTCTTTTGGTCTTTTTTAGGATGACCCACCTAATGAGATTACTTAGGCAGCCTGGCCCCTGCGAACAGGGTTTGATACAGTGCAAATGATTATAATTTTACTGGGCCAGCCTGTAAGACAGCTCTCGTCTTGACTTGCTGATTGGTGAAGTGCTTTTTAATTGGTTTAAACTTTGCTCTTGCTGCTCACGGATCTGCACGCTTAATTTCAGCAAAAGGTCAATATCAATAAATCTGGATGCTTAAGACGAGAGAAAGGCAAAGCATGGAAATAAACTGCACCACACTCCTCAGGCTAAAACTGACCATGGGGAGAGGGGAGGCAAGCTGACCCTGGTAATACAGTGAACCAACAAGGTGCTGGGAGAAAATTAGAATTCGAAGCTGTGTCGTCCAACCCTCTTGTCAGGTGTTTATTGCCCATGACCTCTGCAAGATGAGGTCAGATTTTCATATTATCACAAACCAACTCCTTTGGCACATTTGGTTGCAGTACATTCCACAGCAGCATAATGAAATGGCACAAATGGATGAACCGTATCAGTGGATGAGTAGAGACAAGAGCAGAAACATGGTGAGTTCCACCAAAGTAGAAAAGAGATTGCATTGCAGAGTAGATGAGGAATGAATTAGACTTAGAATTAGACTTAGACAGATTTATTTGTCATTTTGTTTACACAGGTGTAAAACAAAAAGAAATTTATAAGAACAGCTCTCTAGACAATTTTATTTTTTAAAGTGCAGCCTTGAAAAACAGGAAAAAATATATATAAAACAGTATTTTTGAATTGAAGTGATGAGCGAGAAAATCTACAGTGTAAGGACCTTCCTTGTTAGATTGACTCTTCTTATTTGTTAGCTTTAGAAGGTTCTATAACACTGGCTCCTTAGAAGGGATATCCCTGAGGATTTAACACAATCAAATGAAGAGATTAAAAGTTCAAATGATTTTAGGGCTAATAATTTCTACAGCTCATCACTCTGATGCCTGGGTGGTGAACATTCACAAGACTGAAAACCACCTTCTGAAATATATAAACACATAGAGACAAAACAAAGACTAAAACATCCATCAGTGTGGAAAATATGACACATGCTGATCGAAAGCATGATACAAAACATTGTCCATGTGAGCTTTAAAAAGGATATCCCAGAGTGTTTATTGCACCTTTTATTCATCTATATGCTGATTGGTGCCAATTTTTATAAGCTGGTTGTTCAGCAGAGCAATATGCTTTCGAGGAAAATCAGAGAAGAAATTAGGTAATTAGCCCATCTAGTCAACATACATTACTGTTACCAAGAAGCAGAGAAAGAAAACACTATCCGCAGGGTACATAAGACAATAAAAAGCAAAAAAGGATCAAAATTATTTCTAGAAACACAAAAATCTAAGCCATAGTTAGTTTTGCACTCCATTCACTGCTTTTTTTATGTTGGTAAAAATACTGTGTTTTTTTTCACTGTGGTAAAAATACTGTTGTTTTAAAACTCTGTATTGTCACTGGTAAACAAATTGTGTTTCCAAAATGCAATACTGCAAACAAAGCAGTTAACTCCAACTAAATATGTGGTCCTGGCTGGAGTTTGCTGCTGTTTAATGTTGCAATGCAGCACACATACTTAGACTTAGAAAGACTTTATGGTCATTTTGTACACAAATTTCATTCCGTACAGCTCTCAAAACATTTCCATTTCTAAAGTGCAGCAGTGATAAAATGTAAACATGGTGATCACATGTAAACATAAGACTGGTTTATGATTTACAGGTTTCCAATATTAAGCACTTTTTTTAACCTCATTTTATACAACAATCCGCAGTCTAATGGCACTGTCTATGGCCTAATGGCAGAGTCTAATGGCATCAATGGCACATACAACACTCCTCATACAGTTGTTGTGATCCAGTGTCGCTGATATAACCGGAACTACTCCCCTCTGATGACACAACCCTCCGGCGTAGGTTTTAAAAGGGCCAGCTTCCCGAATCAACTTCGGTGTTTGCCGGTGGCTTTCTGCCGCTGAAGGCTAGACAAAGTGCTTCCAGCTGAAGGCTACGCTAAGTACCAACCAAGTCCCTCCAGAGAAGTCTGCACACGCTGGACCTATTAATTAACTATAACTTCCAGTTCTAGTTATTTAATATATTCATAATCTCCCAGTAAACTCACACAACACAGTGAGCTCTAGGGCATTGTGCTCTTAATAGCAATGTTGGAAAGGAAAATTAATAAGGCCAAAACCAGACAGAAAAAAAATATATATTGAAAGAACTCTCAGAAAAATTAGGTTACCATATACAATCAAGTTCAATCTAGAAATTGTCCTCAAAAAGAAACTTTAATTTGTAGTCACTCCTGGGGTTCTTTTTCAACCAGTTATTTTATGTGTTGATACAGTAGCTTTAGGCAGGATGGATGATCTGTAGCAGTCTGTCTTGTATTGTTAGAAAATAATTATACATTGTTTGACGAATGAGGTCTGTCTCTAACCCATAATTTACTTTGCTCAAGTGTTAGATTGTTTTTGGATAGTTGTTGGATTAATTGTACAAGTTATTCTACTTTAATCATATTATACTTATACATTCATATTTACACATTTGCATATTCCTGTATACTTGTATTACACAAAGTGTTGAAATTTTTCACTTGCTGTCTTTCTAATGCTTGTTATTAGTGTGTGCAGGAAGCAAGGTCAGGAGAATGGAGGATTGCACGTACTGGCACCGGATGAGGAGTGAAGCACTCCTTATCTCATGATATTGTATGATGTGATGCAGAACTTCTGGTACCGACTGGGTTTCACCCCCTCCCTTTAGCAGTCGGAACCAACATTGTAGCCAGGGCGTTTCCTTTAATAAAGGCTTGTGAGGGCAGAGCTGTTTCAGAGTGGTTTGGAGAATTGTAACTGAACAGTCTCTGATCACTCTCCTTGCAAGTAAATCATACTAAAATTCTCTGTGTCTTTCTTTGTACAGGTTACTGCATAAAATGTTTGGTGTTTAAACCTAACAACAGTATACTAAATCCAGCAAAACCTCCTAATGAAATCATTATTTTCTAGTTTTACCCAAGTAGCAAAAGCGTTCCAAAGCTTGTTTGTACAAAATAAGCTTTCTTTTCTTTAAAAGATATAAAAAAACTGACTACATTTGGCACCCATGTACTGAGCTTCAAAATTGTATCTTTAAACGGTTGCAACAAAGTACTGTTGTGGAAAAATTACCTAGTAGTACTAAATGTTGCTTATTTAATAAATCATTTGAAAATGTGGACATATCTATGAGGGGCCGTTTAGGACAGAAACTATTTTTCCTCTCACGTACACCAATAAAACCATGCACACACCTCAGTAGACACACACACAGTCTAAAAAAAAACTATGTTTTCCTCTCAAACACACTACTATGACATGCACACATCACAGTAGAAACACTAAAATTGAATACATGTCTTATGTGTGTGTGTGCACTAATACTAGACTGTATGAGAGGGCATAAGTGTGTGTGTGTGCACTAATACTAGACTGTATGAGAGGGCATAAGTGTGTGTGTGTGCACTAATACTAGACTGTATGAGAGGGCATAAGTGTGTGTGTGTGCACTAATACTAGACTGTATGAGAGGGCATAAGTGTGTGTGTGTGCACTAATACTAGACTGTATGAGAGGGCATAAGTGTGTGTGTGTGCACTAATACTAGACTGTATGAGAGGGCATAAGTGTGTGTGTGAACTAATACTAGACTAAATGAGAGGATATACATATGTTTGTGTGTGTGCGCATATGTGTGTGTGTGTGTGTGTGGGTGTGTGTGTGTGTGTGGGTGTGAACTAATACTAGACTGAATGAGAGGCTATACATATGTGTGTGTGCGCGCGCGCGCGCGTGTGTGTATGTGACTGATATCGTAGCAGACTGAATGAGAGGCTTGTACTTGTGTGTGAGAGTTCAACCTGTCACGGAAGAGGCACAACTTCACAAGGAAGCAGTGATGATAATATCATGCTCACCTATCACTAACCAGGAGATAGAAATATTTAATGACAAGTTCCCATCAACTTGAACAGCCAAAACTGGTGGGGGGCTACTAACATTTCATGTCCAATTAGGTTTTCTGACATAGTTGCATCTCCCTGAAGAAGTCTTGTCTCTGTAATAGGCACCTCTGACTGAGAGGGATGGAGCATTGCTCTGACTGGGTTGTCAGACTGTGCCAGAATCAGCTATCCTGTAGGTTAAGTTATTTTGACACTAGGTCTATCTCCCCATGTAACTGAGGTGAGACACTGTATATAGTATTATGTAGAATCAAAAAAAGTAATAATAATCATGTTAGATTAATAAAAAAGGGAGAAAGACACACTGTTGCTTCCTTTATTTAAAGCACAGAACCAGAGGTAGATTATCAGAAAAGAGCTAGCATAATAAAAACAAAATATGAGACTTGTTAAGGGATATATATGATGCAAACACAATTCCTTGAACAGATTCTAATTCAAGACAGAACCAAATTGACCAACTGGACACAGACGTCGTAATCATCCTAAGTCTCTAGCTCCCTGGTTTGCAGTACAATCTTCTCGATGTAGCTTAGAGAACACAAATATTTCCTTCCTTGGGGGAATGCAGTCTGATTCATATTTCTCCAAATGTCAGCTGAGTTATCTTGTGAAAGGAAAATTTTACTCTTGTGAGAAACTGCCTTTTATTTCAGTCACGGACTTGCGTTCTAGTGTTGGCAAATATCAGCAGAGTTATGAGAAAATTGGTTTGTTTTAGGAGGACAGAATATAAACAAGACAAAAAAATAAATAAGGTAAATATTACAAAGGCAAATAATTAAAAGAGTTATATACATTTATGCCTCACTGTATATTTTAATTTCTACTTACATTTATTTGTTTATTGTATTTTTGGTGGCAATTAATTGTATGCTTATTTATTTATTGAGTATTTATTTATTTCTGTATTTATTTTTATATATGGCAGAGTCAGTCCTCCATACTACCCACCTCTTCAGACATTTTATCATGATCTGTGTCTTCCAGCTGGTTAAGAGTGAGTGCTGTAGTTGTAGGTGCTCTGCAGCTCATGGAAATCTGGCAGTATTTAGAACAGTGCTATTGTCAAAAGGTCCTGTAGGGGCGTGCACCTAAAAAATTACTCAATGCTTTTTTTAAATCTGTGAACTTCTCCAATGAGAAAACTTTGGTAATTTTCAGATTTTTTACCACATAAACCTGTTATTAATTATTTCCCCCTTGTACTATTAATGACGTTAGATATCAGTATTGGCCCTGGGCATATCAATATCAAAAATTTTATCTCTTGCTTTAATAAAACAGTTAAGCAAATTAACATCATGAATATTTAATTTTCGAAAAATCCATTTCACCTCTGTTTTGTCAGAATTCTCAATTTGAACCTAACTTCACCATGGTGAGAGTACTGCTGCTGTCTGACACATACAAATAAATAAGTGATAGAAGCTTCAGCTTTGGGGAGATGATCCAGAGCCTCATATACTTATTTTGGACATTAGCTGAGCTCCAAATTTGGAATCTGGAAACTTAGAAGCAGAAATAAACGCATTGCTGCTGTTTTCAGTGAACATCGCTTAATGAGGGGAACAAAATCACCACTCTCAGAAGAGAAAGAGATAAAAAAAAAGGAGAAGGCAATGATACGCAATATATGCTGTGCATCATTATATGCAGGGATAAATCACAATGCAATTTTCTTTGATTGATCACTGCTCCACTTTAAGGAATGGTTAGTTATCAGCTGATCAGTCTGCGGGCAGTACAGATGTTTTCATTCAGAAAAGTTTCAGTATTAAAAATAATGTCATAAATGACACAAAAATAGCAGCTAGAGTTGTCCCTAGTCAAAAACTAGGTCGAACTGAAAAGTCAATAAATATAGAGACAAAGTCGCTAAGTTTACAAAACTGTTAATTAGACCAGAACTAACATATGGGAGCAGAACGTCAGCCCCTTCCATCAAGGAGAACGGCAGTATGATTTTTCTGATTTGGAGTCCACAAGGAAAGTGAAAAGCCCCATTATCATCATGTTTTAGTAAGCTACAGTATAGTAATAATAACATAGTAATATAACAGACAAAATTAACTGTAGTCCTTCAGTTCGACGATGAGATTGTGTTAGTTAGAAGCATATATATGTATCCCCAGTTTACAGAGTCCAACTCTTGGCTGTGGTGCAGGGGTTAATACACGAGGGAAAGGAATAGGGCAAAGAGGCCGCGGTCAGTGTGCAGCCAGGGCCAGTCACATTACGCATAATAGCGACCTTTACAGTCACTAATTTGTCAGCTCTGTGCTGCTGTAGCACAATTGTATAAGCACTAAATGAGTGCATACTCCTTTGTAATTATAAATAGCAACTTCTAAGGAAATGTAAACATAGATATTGAGACTCTCTGTTCATAGATATAAATACGTAACAAATTTATGAATAATATATCATATTTTTGTCATTAAATACCAGTGATTATTACACTCTTGAGCATTAATTGGAAAACTTAGAAAATCATGTATTTAGTTAAACGATTCCTTTGTTGACTTCGAGCTTGAGTCAATTTTTAAAGCTTAAATATGCAAAAAAGACATGCTTATTTGAATTGTCCACTGCGGTTGGAGCAGGGCTGTCATCTGCCTGTGTGAAGCAGTCAAGTTCTTAGTGTAGATCTCTTTATAACATCACAGACATAGGTTGATTCTTTTAAACAGCCTTTTGTCCACAGAAATGTTAAGAAGACCAGCAGAGCAGAATTATGCTTTGATGTTTTAAGAACTTGAAATACACAGACCATGAAAATACATATTACCAAAATATAAAGGAAATCCTTAGGGTTGCAACTCTAACCAGCATTAAGTTATAATAAAGCTGATAAGTACCAAACCTACCTCATTGGCTATTTGTCATAAAAAAAGAGGTTATTAAGTAATTCAAAATCCTACTGGTTCATTTACTTAGGGGTTCAGCCCTATTCAGTTTCACTTCCATAACAGTACAGGATATATGTTGGATCAGAATTATGCCACCTCAGGCAAGTTCACACCTGTAATACATACTCATATTAGCAGTTTTATTTATAATGCAGGCAACTGTATCCATGCATATTTTGAATGTTCTATGTGTACAAGTTTACTCCTCATCCTATCCATCAGCAGTTCTGCTTTATATTCGGTTTAGCCCGAGCTATCAGGGCCAGATCATTGTTTTGTGTTTTGCTTTGTCCCGTGGCCTTCAAAGTGGCAAAAGTTGACAGGTGTGAGCAAAAACTGGCCCATATGTGAGGAGGAGGGAGGCTGTGGCAGAAAAGGAATAAGCACTCGTGTGTGATATATTGGGGGCAGGTGGAACTCTATTTGCGCATCTTAAACATGCACATGAAGAGTAGTTTATGCGCATCTGTATGAAGCAAAGCTGCTCGCAGGAGTATTCTGTGTGTACCTTTGGCAGAATCTTAACAGCGTAGAAATATTTCTATATATCTCTGTGTTACCAGTCGGAGGGATTTTTGCCACCTTTGAAGGATCTAGTGAGTTTCTAAATTTGTGTGATTTCAGGGCTATCTTCATATGAGAATTCAGCAGTAAGCACTTTAAAAGCTTTTAAACTTTACATTATCTACATCATTTGTACAGAAGAGGCCTTTCAAAAAAGGCCCTTCCCAGTCAAATGGCAGCCGAATGGCAGCCCACTTCCCTCCAACTCCCAGCCAAATACCCTCCAACTTCGAGCCACTGGAGGGACCCCCTCTTGCATTATTTTGTACTCTGACTCTACTCTACTCTGACTCTCTCTTTCATTGAATTAAATGCGCCGACCAGGAAATTGTGCTTCTCTTTAGATCTTAATGTCCACAAATCATAACAGAAATAATATTTTAGTATAAATATTGGTGTTTAAAAAGGAATTGTAGGGAATCAGCCGATGACCAGCCAAGGTCCAGCCAAGGACCCATCATGGAACGTGGGGAAATTTTGCATAGCTACTACTGTACAGAATGATGTTTAGATGCATTTCAACTTACATTTGCAAGGATTCCAGTTTGTGGGGCTTGTTTTGTTTTTTTTGCAGTTTCACCCTGCACCCACTAGATGGTGCCATTGTCCTCTGCTAGTCTGGAGGGCTTCCTGTTCTTCTCACCTCACACCTGCAGCCTATTGGGTCATCACTTCCTGAGGAGTATTTAAGGAGCAGACTGTTTTCACTTCCTCGCTAGAGTGTTAGCCCCTCAGAGTTAGCAGAGTCTACTTTTGAGTCTAAGTGTTTTCTGAGCCCTTTTTAGTGCTAACCTAGTTTTGTCTTTGGTTGTCCGGCAGGATTTTCCAGATCCACTAAAATAGCTGGCCTTTCAAGTCTGTAAGGGAAACACTCGTCACACTGAGAAAGTGAGGCGGATCTCCACATCTGAACGCTGAGTGTCAGTCTGCTAAGCAGCTCCTCAGGATCTCCACAGTCTGCCTGTCCGCCCTCCAACGAACTAAACCTTCAACAGACCAAGCCTCCACAAACGGGATCTAAGGAAACCCTCCCCAAAAACCACTCTGAGTCCAAGTTACCTAGTACTCAGACTTTCGGCCAGTTTTCCCACAGTCCATGAACTCACCATTCTGATCTCCTCCTAGAGCTTCCGCTTCTGGTTCACCTGACCACAGGAACATCCCCAAGCTAAAGAACTGTTTTTCCCCTAACTTTGTACAGTTATCCTCCAATAAACTGTTAAACCTTTCTCGGTCTCTGTAAGTGCTTCTGCATGTGGGTCAAATATATTCGACCCATCATGACAACATTATTGAAAGAACATATTAAATCAACTAATAAACTGCAAATACAGTAACACCAAAAGACAGGTTGTCAGTATGTAAGGATAATTTTTTGGGGGGTCTGATTAAGTAGATAATTTTTATTGTGGTTCCGTTCAGTAAAGAATTACGTTTTTTTTATCCTCCTCTGACAGCTCTTTAAATTAAATTATTGTTTTAGAAACACAGGTGAAAGGCAACAATATTGATGTATGGGCATACGCATGGATGGAATATTTGAATGCCATGTCTTTGTTTTGTTTGGGAAAATCTTCTGGAAGGTTAACAAAGTACACTCTCTGTGAAAGAACGACAAAAGAGAACAAAAGACTAGCACATCGCTTTGGTCCTACCTTTCTGGGCTGAAAGCTATTGCAGAAAGAATAGTAAAGACATGGAGTAAGACAATAGACAGATTCTAGATTAATGAAAAGCCTGTCATTTTGGCCAAATATAACTTAGTAGGAAAAAGCATTACTTTGCCTTTTAATGCATTAAAAGAGCAAAATCCTTTTTGTGGTTTAAGAGCTTTGTAAATCTGTATAATGTATCCATATTATGACTATTTCTGTTTTTTAAAGTTAAAATTAAATACAGTCTTGTTGCAATATCATCTTTAGTTTTAGTAATAAATTATTTAAAGTTCCATCACCATAGGTATGTCCTTAAAATAACCTTTGAGAATTTGTCAAGCTATTATGATTAGTGTTCATATAACAGCCTTTCTATGACTAGTAACATCTTTAAAATCATAAGGCATGAAATATGTTGTTATAGTAATCTGTTGTTGCCCTGATAGACTGTTGATATCTCCAGTGTGTACCACACCTTTTGCCCATAGTCAGCTGGAGATAGATACTATCCTCACCAAGCCGCAGATGGAGAATCTGCACACTACTGTATTCTTAGACATCTACAGAGTATTACAGTCTTGTTTGTAGAGAAACTAGGTCTTGATCACAGAAAAAATGTAAATGTACCGGTGGGAGGATTTCACAGGAAACTTGCTCTAAAAGGCAATGGGTGATCCACTAAAGGATGACTTACTGTAAATGTCTCTGCCCTTCAGTTTTTTACTTCACCATACGGATGTCGTTATGCTCCAGCACTATATCATCAAAAGATTTTCTTAGTATTAATTCTTAGTATTATGGAGGTTACAGGTTTGGCAATACACTTTAAATCAAATAATTTGAAATAATGTCTAGAAGAGGCAAATGTTTTTCTAGGATCGATTATCAAATGAATTCTGAACCACATTCTACAAGCAAGTAGAAGTTGTTTTCCCCAATATCTATTGGAAGGCATCCCATCACATGCACACCTTCCTTTCTTCTCAAGATGAGACAAACTTTAATTACATTAAGATGAGAAGATTAAATGACGACTCCCTGACGACATCATACTGGGATTTATACTCCCAGTCATCAAACATTGTTTTCTCTCCCGAGTCACCTTGAATGTCTAAACTGGCTCCATATCATCCACCTTCTCCAACTTTCTACTTTCCATCTTACCCTCTATCATCATTACCTTTTCCAAGTGCGATTATTGAGGTAAATACCTTTAGCTTTTCTTCTGAGAAATTACAAAATGTTTCCTAATCCCTTAGAACCAGATATATTTTTCCTGAGAACTGACTTTTTTTTTTGTCTTCAGAATTTTTTACTTCACTGCAGGTTTGCAGAAAAATTAGTTCCATTGTACAATTTACTTTTCGTTTGCTTTATTAAAACTAAAGCCTGGAAAACAAAGAAAATAAATCCCTGCTTGGGGTGGAAGAAGTGATGGTTGTTCTGGTGCAGATGAGAAGGAAAATTATCACAACTGCAGGTGGAGAGCTGAATGAGAAAGATTATGGTTTAAAGGAAAACCTTGACAGACTTTTGACCTCCCGTCAGTAAAGGTAACTGATGTCTGGAGGTCATCACTCTGTCAAGCTGCGGAAGTTAGCAGATGACACCACTCTCAACTGACTTATCTCTGATGGTGACGAGTCTGCCAACAGGTGGTTGACCATCTGGCAACCTGGTGCAGGGAGAACAACCTGAAGCTCAACACTTGACACTGTGGAGTCTTTCCGCTTTCTGGGAACTATCATCTCACAGGACCTACAGTAAAGGGGGAGCTGAACATCAACCCCCTCAACAAGAAAGCCCAGCATAGGATGTACTTCCTGAGGCAGCAGAAAAAATTCCACCTGCCAAGAACAATGATGGTGCACTTCTGCCCGTCTATCATTGAGTCTATCCTTACCTCCTCCGTAACCATCTGGTACGCTTTTGCCAATGCCAAGGACAAGGGCAGACTGCAGCATGTTCCGGGCTGCAGAGAAGGTGACTGGCTGCAATCTTCCATCTCTCCAGGTTCTGTAAGCCTCCAGGACTCTGAGGCATGCTGGGAAGAATGTGACTGATCCCCTGCACCAAAGCCACAAACTATTTCAGTTACTTCCCTCGGGCAACAGGCTGCATTCCATCAGGACCAAAACCTCACACATAAAGAATAGAATATACTTCCCATACTTCTACTGTGTCTATATTATATGGCTATATTATATATTCTGTATAGTACATTTTATGTTTTATATTGTGTATAGGTAGAGATTTTGTATTCTGTATATACAGGTCCTTCTCAAAATATTAGCATATTGTGATAAAGTTCATTATTTTTCATAATGTAATGATAAACCTTGAACATTCATATAATTTAGATTCATTGCACACTAACTGAAATATTTCAGGTCTTTTATTGTCTTAATACTGATGATTTTGGCATACAGCTCATGAAAACCCAAATTTCCTATCTCACAAAGTAAGCATATTTCATCCGACCAATAAAAGAAAAGTGTCCTTAATACAAAAAAAGTCAACCTTCAAATAATTATGTACATCTATGAACTCAATTCTTGGTCCGGAATCCTTTTGCAAAAATGACTGCTTTAATGCGGTGTGACATGGAGGCAATCAGCCGGTGGCACTGCTGGGCTGTTATTGATGCCCAGGAGGCTTTCGATAGCCGCCTTTAGGTCATCCAGAGTGTTGGGTCATGCATCCCTCAACTTTCTCGTCACAATATCCCACAGGTTCTCCATGGGGTTCAGGTCAGGAGAGTTGGCAGTCTTACCCTTGATTGGGGTTTTGAGTGATGAACCAGGCTGGGAGTTTTAAAGGCCTCAGGGATCATTTGCAGGTGTTTACAGTTAATTTGTTGATTCAGGTGATTAGGTGCATAGCTTGTTTAGAGACCTTTTTCATGACATGCTAATTTTGTGAAATAGGAATTTTGGGTTTTCATGAGCTGTATGCCAAAAATAATGAGTATTATTAACTTTAACAAAATATGCTAATATTTGGAGAAGGACTTGTATATATATATATTGATTCACAGATAATTAAATATTGATAGGGAAAGGATTCTTATTCATAAAATTGTGTTTATGAGCATTACCAGCTACTAGGTTTTGTCTGTCCAAACAAAAGATCAAACTTAAACACAACCAAAACCATGACAGGTTTCATATGGCTGATAATATGTAGACTATCATTGTTAACAGCTGCTTCAGGTGTCTCGAAAACCATATGTTTTATTTATTTTTTACCTAAAAAGGATTTAAAGTTTTGCATCGAATGAATTATACATTTCAATCACACAAATTCAATGTGCTGATTAAAAATAACTCAGTTGACAGAATATGAGATTTTTGGTTTGGAACCTACAGATCATTTTTTCTCTCCTTTTTCTATATTACATGTAGAACTACAGAAATAATTTTCAGAATACACATACATAGATTCATCAATTTGCTGAGGAAAAAGTAACTACCTTAGGGTTAAGATTAGGTTTCCTTCGGTGACTGTCAGGGCTCCTGTCTGTGTGTTTGTGTTTCTGTGTTTGACTCCCTTCCTCCACCAGGAGGTGCCTGGTTCTGGTCCGCCTCCTCACACACCTGCTGATGGTTTCCTCGTTAACGTAGTGTTCTTAAGCTGCTGACTTCCACTACCTCGACGCCAGAGTGTTTGCCAGTTTTTGGTACTCTAGCCAAGCTGAGTCTTGCTGAGTCAAACTGAGTTCTTGTCAACCTGAGTTTTAACATTGTTTTTGTCTTTGCCTCTCGCCAGGAAGTCATCCTGCAAACTGGATTTTTCGGACCTTCTCTCCCTGGAAGGATCAACAGAGCTTCAAGCTGAGCAGGGGTTACAAACAGGAGGTTTGGACCCACTTTCCCCAAGAGATCGTTTGAGCTTCACACTGAGAAAGGGATTCATATCCACTACGACCCGTTCAAGTACTGCAGGAAATCTGAGTGGCAGTCATCTTCTCCGTTCACCTACAAACAACCGCATTCTGGGTAAACCCTGTTCCGCCCTCCACCGAATCAGGCAAACACTGGAACAACAGCGTACAGACTAGTGTGAAAGATTTAACAACTTCTCTGGAAACGTGAATCAGCAACCAGATCTTCTTCTCCAAGTTCACGAATTAAATTTCCCACTGAGCCTGAACTAATCGCTGTGTCTTCCCCTCACTTTTCAGTTCCGGTTGAGCAGTGTTCATAGCAACACTTCTCTGTGCATTATCTCTTCAATAAAACCTGTTAAACCTTTTCTCCTGGTCTGTTTGGTCTTCAGCATTTGGGTCTGAACTTTAAGTAAAATCATGACAGTGATACCAACCTACTGAGCCTGCTGGTGGGTAGTAGGCACGATCTGAAGCCATTCTATGAGACTGATAACCACTAATAACAGCCATTTATTGGGATGACAACATCAAAAGGGGCTGCAAACATATAGTTTTTACTGTTTGATGGAACACAGAATCCACATGAGGAGGAACCCCATTAGATGATGCACATGGCCTAAATGGTAGAAGAAAATGTTTTATAATTTATCTTCACCTGCTTACAGGTGATTTCACATAAATAGATACATTGATCCACATCATGATAGCATCTGATAGGTATTAGTTTCACAGAATATGTATTTCTGATATCTGAAATAAATTTCTTCCATGTCAACATGAAGTTTTTAAATAAAATGACATTCTTAATTTCTAAAATTGACATTCAAGATTTCTAGAAATAAATTTCTGATCTTTATATTCCTACTGTTAGTGGTGGCAATTCGTATGACTTTGATCCGTAAGAAAAGTGTTTCAGATGTCAGAATTACATATTGATTCAATCCCCAGAAGCTTGCAGGCTCACTTGCTCACAGGCTGTGTCTTCCGTCCTTCCTTTTCTTCCTGCTACGGGAGTTTACATGTTAAGGAAAGATGGCTTCGTGGGTGTAAGTGCTGCAAGTTGTTCTGAACTCCTGCAGCCAGAAGACGTGAGCAAGTGAGCCTGCGAGGCTACACTCAGGGCAGCAAATCCAGATAATACATAGAATAATTCAGACTTAAGTGTTACTGTGTGTTTACAGACTGATCTACACATTTGAAGATCTTTGTATGCATCTGCAAATCTTAGTACACATTTATAGATCTGAATACAGATTTGTGGATTTTTTACACATTTGCAAATTGGATTATACACAAATTATTTAACACATTTGCAGACTCTCGTACAGACACACAAATCTCACACATTTTCAAATCCCACAGCAAACACCCAAATCGAGATACAGACACCCAACTCTTCACACACATTTGCAAGTAATATTGCAACAATAATGACCTCATAACTGATCAATGATCCATGCTTAACCCGCGATACAACAGGACAGATATATCAGCATGCTACCATAACATGCTACAATGTTCATTTACTGTCTGGAAAGCTGTACTAAAAGAAATTTAGTTTTTTATAAACAGAGTGTATACAAAAGGAAAATAAAAGTCTAATTATGTTAAGTTTAAGATTATTCAACAGTGTCATGTAGGTTTAGCATATTTTCAAAAATCACTGTCAGATTCTTTCTCATGGGTTCGCTCAAAAAAAGTTGTCTCAACAGAGTGGAGTGATATAATTCTACTAGGCCTTCAGTACCCTAACTGGCTTTGAAAAGAAAGGGAGCTGACATTGTCTGCTTTTTGGCATTTGAGCCCTAGAGGCTTCAGTTCCTATGTACCGAGGCCAAGCATCCCTGTGGTCTCTGACAATTCAGCTAGTGTCATGCAGGACCTGCTTAATGCCCAAGGAAGTTAGATACTTGTGAAGCATGCTCAAGTTTCTAAAATCCTTCCACATTCACCATTTTCTGGTGTGAGAGTTCAAAGGAAGCAAGTACAACTCTTTTCAGTAAGGGTCACATGGCTAAGGCCTTACATTTATACATTTTGCAGATCTGCATTTGTTTTACATAATAGAGCATTCATTTGTATAAAAGCATAGCTCTCCTACCCTTAAATTTCTTTCCCTTTTTATTAAGTATTTTGAACGGGCCACACATTTTTAAAGGAAGTGAAAGATTTTTCACGTCCTGCCATTAATATTTCTCACCATTTACTCTGGCTTTTAGAAGTATACAAATCTTGTATAATGAGGAGACAGAATTACACAGTCAATGCCCATTTTACTTCCAGAGACAAGTCTGCATTTATTATTAATTTCACTGCATTTCGCTCATCATTTTGCCTGTTATGTCACCTTGCATATCGCAGCACCAGCACTAAATCAGACCAGTGTGAAGCTTTCTCTCAGATGAGATAAGTTGTATTTTTAACATGTTTTTGTAGCTCAGAATAAGATGAAGTGTAAAAATGGGAGAGATTCTCATCAGTGGCACATCTTTTAATGTTGAACCTCATCTTGCTTTTTAAGGACACCCTCTATCATGACAGAAGATTGTTATTATAAATAAGACAACCGTTGTTCATTAAAATTGATCTCAGGTAATAAAGTAAAAAAAGTTGGTGTTATTTTTCATTAGGACCTGTCATTTAATTCCCACATCGAAGAGGTTTCTAGAATTTTCTTGTTTCATCTATAGAATATTGCAAAAATTAGAAATATCCAGTCCAGGTGTGATGCTGGGAGTCCACAAACCGTATTTAAAAGCTTTCAACTGATTCAATATGCTGCAGCTAGAGTTCTAATTAAAATTATAAAAAGCTTCTCTTAATTGGATACCTGTTAAATCCAGAATAGAATTTCAAATCCTCTTTCTCACATATAAATCCTTAAATAGCCAAGCTCTGTCTTATATAAGAGATCTGATCATTCCTTATGTTCCAAAAGAGCCCTCAGCTCCAGTGGTGTTGAAAGTACACACATTTGTTACTTAAGTAGAAGTATAGATACTGCAGTTTAAAAAAACTCTGGTAAAAGTTGAAGTTTCAACTTGACCTTTTTTACTCAAGTAAAAGTGAAAAAATATGTGCTCCAAAAATTACTTAAAGTATAAAGGTATAAAGTACCCTTTTAAAAAAACAGCCAGATGCCACTTTATGAAAGCACTATTTAAAGCTCAATTTTTCGACTATTTCGAAAAATTCTGTGAGATAGGGCCAAGGATGAGGGAGATCATGTTGGTCTCCATCTCTCAATACGTTCTCGCCTGCGTCCGACCTTTCAGACATTTCGCCATCTTTTTCTGAATCCCACATTGTAGCATGGCATAGACAATTTGCATTTGCTGTTTGAAGAACACCTTCTTGCTTCTGATGATTTCCTTTGGCTTCAGCACATTTGACGAATAGCTAATCAATGAGTGTTTGCATTATATGACTAATCCAATTAAACTAGTTTTCACTAGATGTGGATGGCGCCAATGATCTGCATTTGGATGGCGCACATGACGTGAAATAAGTATTTATAAACATAAACCAGGGGTAACCAATTAAAAATCAGCAGGGTCTGAATAAAGAAAATCATCAACCAGTAAAGGTCCGGAGACATTTTTAATGATCTGTTATTTTAGACAGAATTGAAAACTGAAATAAAATGAGGTGTTTATGCATCAATTTTATACATTGAATTTTTAAATTAAAAAAATATGAAAAAAAAGAACTTTTTCCATTTTTAAATCTAAATTCTTTTTGAAGTAGAGAAAAAACAATCGTTCACCTGAACTGACATTTTATCTGTTATTTTTCTTTCTTTTTTCTGGCTTAATGAGAGCAGTGGGCTGCCCTGCGAGGCTTTAAAAGTGGGTTTGAATGGAGACAAAGCCATTCTCAAGCACATATCAAAATGCAAATTTCAAGCCGGGATCGATATTTATTTTTGATTCTGTTCATGGTGGAGAATCCTGCTTCACAGCAGTAGGCTAAGCCAACATACTGTGCAGGCTACGCCTTGGTCTGGCCAGGTCAAGATGCACCATTGCAATCGCACCACACAGGAAAAAGAACGGCAAGAAGATCTGGTTTGTCAAATAAAATATAGTAACAACAGATCGGTTACTACAAATTAGATCATAATTACTTATATATTTCAAAAAACTAACACCGTTTATTTAAAAGATTGGATGCAAACCATTGGCACTTCAACAGACAAGCAGATTTCTCATCTCCATCAGAAACAGCACATATGCTGGATGCTAATGGGGATTTATTTAATATGTCATTTTAAATTAAGCGTTCATTTCTACATGTTTTGTTCCTACGAATTTAATGATGATTTCATGCATGCCCTCGAGATCCGAGGATAAGTTGGAGTGCAGCAATACGGGAAGAACAGCGGAGGCTGTAGGCTTTGCTTTGTGCAGGAGGTCTGGAGCGCTGCAGGGCAGAGTGAAGACAGAGGATGTGGGATTTCGGGGTAACAGGAGAAGTGGCGCAAGTGACGTTTAGACACTGTCTTCAGACAACATGTGGTAATTTATAAATGTTTTAAATCAGGTTGGGTCTCGATTAGCCAGCAGGTGGATCCGGATCCGGACCGCGGTGCGCTAATCCGTGACCTCTTCATTAAAAGCCAAGAGTATCGACTAACGTCTGTTTTTAAGATGCAAGTAATAGAAAGAACAGGTACTTGTGTGAAAATCTATGTCAGAAGTAGGAGGAAAAATAAGTAATGGAGTAAAGCATAGATACCTAAAAAGTGTCCTTAAGTACAGTAACGAAGTATTTGTACTTCGTTACTTGACACCTCTGCTCAGCTCTCAATCTGCAGATTTACTAGTGGTTTTTAGAATTTGTAAAAGAAGAATGGGAGGCAGATCTTTTATTTATCAGGCTCTTCTCCTATGGAACCAACTACCAGTTTTAGTCTGTGAGGCAGAGACCCTGTCTACCCTTAAGGCAATGCTTGAACCTTTGAGTTTTGTTAAAGCTTAGATTGGCTTAGGTTATCCTGAGCTAGCAGTCTGTCTCCGCCTGCCACAGGCCATGAAGATTAACTCTACATTCCACATCTCTCGAGTCAGGCCAGCAAGGGTCTCAAGATTGGGATGGTTATTGACCTGAGGAGCACTCCTTGATACCGTCTTGCTTCATTCTGGACAGGTCACTGATCCTGGATTTCCACAAGACCTGTCCTGACCAGCCCAATGGGGGCATCTGGAATCCGCCCTTGAGGCGGGGTTCTGTAATGATCCCTGCCCTAATGCTGGGCTGATCTCTCACTCCATACACCTCCTCAACTCCACCTTTTCCACAATCAGCTCTCACCGGCTTCAGCTGTTTCCATTACTATACAACCAGCCCTCAGTCCAGTCATCAGATCCCTGTGGACTCAACTTTTTTGTTTGAGAGTGGATTGAAGAGGCTTTTAAATATTTAAGCATTTAATTAAGTGTTGGTAGCACTTTACAATAAGGTACACAAAATAGGACTAACTAAAGAGCGCATAGGGAACTAATGGGTATTAAACCAGTACTTACAGGAATAAACGCCCTATTATGTGACTACTGCTTAGTTACTTGAGAAAGTTGGTGTGATGTTTTAATTTATCTTGGGGCACACAAAAACATAAAATAATATTCAGGTACTGATTGGATAGTTATTAGTTTCTTAGTATCAATTTGACATGATGCTTGACATAACATAATCCATAAAATAGATTGCAAATGAAATGTGCATGTGCAAAACTGCTGCTAATCCCAACCTAGATTGCAAAATATAATCATGAAAATGATTTTTAACTCACAGTTATCTCACATGAGTTATCAGTATTGTAACTCTACAACCTCATTCTCTCCCTGCAGTCTCCTTGTTTCTTTGCTCTGCTGGTTCCTTCATCTTTTTCATGTTTTTTTTGTTTTTTGCTCGATGGCAAACAGCTAATGGTGCCTTTATGCCACCCATAGCTATAGAGTGTGGATGAATTATATGCATTTTTCTTTACTTGTTTCTGTAAAAGTCTCAGGTATCCTATTTCCCTTTCCCTATCTCTCTGTGCTGCTTCGGCAGACAGCCATACAAAAAAAAAAAAAAAAACGTAGTCAATGCCATTATCTAGCACCTTCTGCCGCATTTAAGGACAGTCAACAGCACATTTTCTTTCTGAGGAGTTGGAAACACTAGGCAATAATTTGGTACTCATTGAAGTAGTTTTTCTAAAACTGCGACTTCCCTGGTTAGGGTTTACTCAAAACCAACCCTGAAAATGACTACTCTAATTTTGTGGAACCAGTAGTCCCCTAATAAGTAGTGGTAAACGACCTTTTAGCTGTTACTGGTTCCTTTTTTTGTTTCCTCAGTAACTACAAATTAGTTTCTAACACTCTGTGTATACAAAATGACAATAAGTTTGTCTAAGTCAAAAAAAAAATGGAAACTTTCTTTTTCACTCCTAAGCTTCTGCTCATTTATATACAAAATGAAAATAAAGTTTATCTAAGTCTTTCTAACTCTACAGTCCAAGTCATTAGTTATTCTGTATTTCCCAGATGACTAAACAGTACTGCCATACAAAGGTGAGGCTAGGTGTTCTCAGTTAATCAAATTTAGTTTAAAGTGTTTGCAAAGTGCTTTATTCTTCTCAAAACTTAATGACCATATATTTCTAAGCATATTTTCTTCATATACTTTTTAGGGTGCGAAAGGTGCTTTGGTGAGCTTCCCTGCAGATAACTATAAGGTAAAGCTTATTTCAGCTCATTGAAAAAGATGGAAAAAATCTTACCGGCAAGGAAATGTATCTTAAGTGAAAACAGATATTTACACTATTTCTATTTTCACAGAAGGCAGTGTAGAAACAAATCTCACCTTAAGGATTTCAGCAAGATTAAAGGGTTCTTAGGTCAGAAGTCTGTAAATATCTTGTGGCACATTCCTTTTTTCTCAGGTGCCCTACGAGATTATTACTTAGTAACCCATCACTCAATGAATATGTAGGCATTTACGTTCTCTTTTTTAACTTTTTTTTATGTCTATCAAGCTGAAGGAACTTCATGCAAGTGGGGTGGGGGATTTGTGTGTGATGTGCTGCTACCACTTTGTGTGTTGACTGAAATCCAAGGCTGAGGTTGAGCACAGGATTGTCCTTGGCTGTCACTACTCATTATTTGCTGGTCAGTGACACTGCTGAGAAGTCTGTGAGCATTGAGGATATGGAGGGACTCCCAGTGATGACTGATCGACTCATCAAAGAGTGGCATTGAGTGACTGCACCCAGCTAGGATATTTGCTTTCTTCATGGGAGCATGACCCTCTAGTGGTTCATAAAATGATAAAGCTGCTTATCTGCTCCACATATCTTTTTGTGATGCAAGGAGAAGTATACAGATGTATGAGCTAAGGTATTTTTAGAAATGTTTCCAAAAGAAAAAATGTAAATGCATAACATTTAATAACTTCAATCCATATATAAACAAACATGAGCTTATTTAGCAATCTCAGATAATGGAATATGCAGCACTTACATTCCATGCATTCTGTCTTTGATTCATGTTTCTCGACCTCTTAAGAAAAATAAACGTATATTCTAGAGAAGAGGCTCTATTAAATTACTAATCAGCTCATATTAGCAAAGCCAGAAAATGTACAAGGCGAAACATTCTGCATGTCATCAGCAAAGGAAAACATCTTTAAAGTGAGAGGACTTTGAGCCAAAAAGGCTGTGATTAATATAAACCTTATGCAATTTCATAGCATGCTTTAACAAACGGTTCTTTTGCAAGATTACTAGAAATAAGGACAAAAAATTGTTTCACTGTTCCTGCGACAAAAAATTGCCTTACAGCCTGATCTGTCCCCATTAACATCATCACTGAGCTTGCTGCTCAAACCCAGATGACTCGAAACAAGAAGATGGCAGTCATACATTCCAGAGATTTTGCTGTAGTTTAGAGCTTTTTACAATACAACATTATCTAAAATCCTAGCGTGCAATAATATTGTTGTGGTCATTGTGAAGTTTAATAATAAAAAACAAGACACAGGACAAAGGGATCAGTGGCAGTGCAATATACACTCTTTTAAATGTAATGTTACATTACATGCAAGACAGAAAGGAGAGAGAGAATGAAGGATTTCAGCAAAGTCTGAAAAAAGTCTTCATACATTATTGTTAGGCTCAGAACAGGTGGACCTAGTATTTGAGGCAGACAAATACTTTAGGTGTAACAGTTTATTAAGAGCAAAAACGGAGCAGGCAGTGCCAGCGTCCACAGCAAGAACCTCTGCAGGAGATTCCAACAGGTTAGTGACCTCGCTTACTCTAGCTGGAAGTGCTTGCTCAGAAACATGTAGGTCACCAACCTTGTCTTAATGTTGGTTGCCGCTCACAGAGTCACAGAGGAATTGGTTTCGGAGGTTGGAGGACAGGCAGGTGGTCAGAACTGTGAGCAAGATGCGCTGTAAGGTGAAGCCAAAGACGACATCGGGATGTGGTTGATGGTCGGAGCCAGGAGATCAGAGAGCAGGTGAGGTGCCTAAGGACAATCCAGGACGGAGTTGGGCAAAAGTTCAAGGTTCGATTCAAAGAGCAGCAGGCAGGCTTGGCAGTCGGGAAAAGAATGGGATTGGTACACAACAAGCAGGATTAGACACATAGTCAGGTCAGGCATAAGCCAAATGACAGGTAAGGCAATCATAATCGAACAGGCAGACCCAGAAGCTGAGAGGCAAACGGGTCAGGATCAGGAAGTCAGAACTAAGAACGCTGGAATAATTACTCAAAATGATCAGTCAATGGTGACTGGTCTGAAGGCTGGTTATATTGTGACAACTGCGGGTGGATCAGATGAGCGAGTAATGAGAACTCGGTGGAGTTAATCAGGTGTGTGAAATGACTGAATGAGTGCCTATTGTAGATTTAGTCCTTTACTATTTTTCCCTGCTTTCCTTTAACAGTTTGGTCTTGACCAAATACAGGTAATGAGTGGAGGACAGAATAGCTTCTAAAAGAAGAAGTTACAGGTCTGTGAGGGCCAGACATCCAGTACTTCAGGGGTGCTGGGATCAACCGTACCCCTTGCTGAAAATGCCACAAGCAAGCTTAAACCAAACTGAATGTTCTTAGGTGACACAATGTCAGAAAAAAAAGTAAAAAGAAAGCGCTAATTGTGCGTTAAGACCGGAAACAGTGTCCACGGTGAGTTTGGTGGATTTACATAGAATTCCTATACAAACCGCGCAGGGAAGGGCGGGGAAGCGGCCAGTGGTGAATCCCAACGCAGTGAGGGTATTCACTGCTCCCCCTGCTAAAAATGCGTTCCTGTGGCTATGCAGACATTTTGCATGTTTGTGGATGACCAGATTCTTATTTTCCACCGCAATTTACAAATAAATTCCTGAAAATCTTCTTTATTCTTAATCAAATCTTGTACAATAAATAGAGCCCACCCAAATATAGATTAAATAAATAATAATACAGCTGTGTTTTATGAAATATCACAACATTTTGTTCATTTCATAGATTACATCTCAGTACATAATTCAAAATATGAAAAATGTAGGCACATATGCAAATTTGCCAAAACATGCCCTCCCTTTTCACTTTCTCTGTTAAAGAAAGTGTTTTCCACCTACCCTAATTCTGTGAGAAATGTTGTGTGAGTTCTCCAAAAACCATCTTGATAAGTAATTAAATTTTGCTAGATGGTCCACAGTATGATTTATCAGTAAACAACCCTCCATCTACAAAGCTGGCATCTTTCATGCTATCTTATTTCCAGGGAAATCTTAAAAATAAATTAGAATATATAAAAGCTACAACATTATTTTTCTAGCAGTACACTGATATGGGGAATGTTTTATATGCCTACCATTATGTAGGTGGAAGTGGTATTTCTTTGCTTAAAAAAATTTTTTACTTCCTTTATACCTACAAATCCTATTGCTACATTTTCCTTGGCAGTCTTTACTATAGGCTTATATTTGTAAAATATGTTTCACCCAAAGAAAAAAAAAATATTCCTTTTTATTCAACATTACAGCAGCACATTGCTCATGCTCCTAAATTTTCAATTCAGAAGAATATTGCTCTGGTTTACATATTGTTAAAGGAATAGTACACCCAAAACATGATTAGCCTTCATTTTCTACTCACCCCCATGCTGAACAACACTCTGGAGTACTTTTTTGATATCTCAAATGCATCTTGAGATCTGGGAGGCTTCTTGCTGTCTGCTGACATTCAAATAATGGAGGTCTATGGTGACCGAGACAGAAAGGTCCATAAAAGTCCACAAAAACCGTGTCAATATTCCTACATACTGCTCGTCCAATGTATTCCAAGTGTCCTGAGTGGGTAGCATCCAGAATTTACTCGAAAGGAAGTCATTTAGAATGTTTTTAGAGCATAAACAGTAGTGTATAGGATTTCCTGAAAGCGTGCACATGCGCGCTCACGACGCTACAGGAGCCGGCAGACCAAACCAGCGCATTCAGCTCGGCAAAGAACTCATGCTCTTCCTCAACACTGAAGTCCTCAGATATTTTTCTTTCGTTGTTTCTTTCTTTGCACAGGTAAACAGCACATTTCTTCTTCTACGCTTGCATTATCGGCAGAGCAGACGCTGAATGCGCACTTTCATCTGGTTTGGTCTGCCGGCTTCCGCAGCGTCGTGAGCGCACATGTGCGCGCTTTCAGGAAATCCTATACACTACTGTTTATGCTCTAAAAACATTCTAAATGACTTCGTTTCGAGTAAATTCTGGATGCTACCCACTCAGGACACTTGGAATACATTGGACGAGCAGTATGTAGGAATATTGACACGGTTTTTGTGGACTTTTATGGACCTTTCTGTCTCGGTCACCATAGACCTCCATTATTTGAATGTCAGCAGACAGCAAGAAGCCTCCCAGATCTCCAGATGCATGTGAGATATCAAAAAAGTACTCCAGAGTGTTGTTCAGCATGGGGGTGAGTAGAAAATGAAGGCTAATCATGTTTTGGGTGTACTATTCCTTTAAGCACTTTATGACAAGAATTTAACAATAGCTTAAAAGGAGATGAGATAATGATACAGAGATATGCTGCCATAAATCCTAAAATTAGTGATGCAACGGATTACACAACTCACAGTTCAGATTGAAACATGGTTTTGGGTCACCAGGAATAAAAGAAAAAAGAAAACTGGAAGTTTGCTGTCCATTTATTTAGTTGTTCTTAGCTAGTCATATTTTAATAGGTGTACACCTTGGTGTATCACATCTTTAGGTCTTGCATGGGGTAGCATTGTGGGGGGGGGGTAATGGGTTATCCTCTCCAGGAAAAATTTTCTAAATTTAGACTCTCTGAAATGCTATTTTCTGCCTTTTGAACTGGAATGCAGCTAACTTTTTGTCTTTGTTACAACACTCCTTTTGTCCTGATTATTGAAGTAAGAATGCTTGACTAGAGGTGAACATTTCACAAGGAAGACATGATATAATTTTTAGGAACAATATTATGTTTCATAGGTTAATTCAAACAATCAGAAGGTGTTACTAAAACTTACTGCTGAAGTTGAAACTTGATTGTCACATATACAAGTTGAACAATAAAAAACTAAAACACACTCTACAAATACTACAACACATTTTGCAAACCAACATTGGATAATGTGTATCCAGGACTGCCAGGTACATCTTGGTTGTTACGTATACAATAAATTGAACATCAATGACAAACGGAGGCAGTCTTCAACAAAATTTGCATAACAGTAGAGGAGAAAGTGCCAAGACTACTTTTATTTCTATGTATCTACTTTGTTAAGAATACAGCTGACACTGAAACTCATTCTGAAACTTGATTGTCACATTTTCATGTATCTACGAACATTTTGTAAATGTAAGCATATTTGTCACACAAGCAGGTGTGTTGTGCCGAAGGGCAGTTATACATATTGTAAATGCCCAAAGAGTAAAATAAACGCCCTCTTACCCACAATTTATATCCATTTATCAATCATTTTGAAATAAAGACTCTAATCACCTTGAAGAACCATGGAAAAATTGCAGCTTCTGTTTGACATTTTACTACGGATTTAGTACGGTCGAACCCCCCTCCCCAGTTGTCATTTATGTTAGCTATTTTTTTCCCCCATTCTACAAACAGTATTGTCCCAAAGAACAAAATAAATAAATAAATAAATAATAATAATCCAATAGTTATCAACCATACAATGAGTTTTCGTAAACTAAAGGATTTTTAACCTTACCTGCTTCCAAACAGTGCAACGTGCTTATTCTCGCAAATTAAGACGTCCATAGGGACATCACATATTCTAGCATATTCCAGGGGAAAATTAGGATGTAACACAGCCGTACATGCCAAAAACAGTGAGTACGATTTCTAATATTTTTAGTAAAGTGCGCAAAATGTTCCTACGAATTGCTAGCTAAAAGCCTGCTTATTTAAACATTTTTGCCTATAAAAATAAAGCACTCGGGAGTTTAATCCAGATTTGATATAAAATAATAAAATCAGTTATATAAAAACTACTTAAAGGGCAATAAAACGCATGACATCTTCTTCAAATCCCTTCAAACAGGTTATTGTATACGTCCCTTTCCCTTGCTCTTGAGGTCCACCCTTCTGAGGTGAGTTAACAGAAGTTGTCTGTGACAGTTCAGCAACAAGTTTGTTTTTTTTCTGCTCATACAGAGGCACAATTTTTTTCCTAAAGTGGGTGCATGGCGGATTACATACAGTCGCTCGAGCATATTTAGAATATGTTTAAAGCCCTTTTTTTCAACAAGGGAGTATGGTCTCATGTCTGCAGCTATAAAAACTCACATAGTGTTTGTTACAGCTTTAGCCCAGTCTGGTTCTAAGTCAAGCTTTCATTATCATTTTGTATACACAGAGTGTATACAAAACAAAATTTCGTTTAGTGCAGCTTTATGTGTGTTGTGCAAGTTTAACAGCAGATTCTGAACATATTAATTAACTAGAGCTGGAAGTTGTAGTTAACTGAAATGTCATCAAAATCAAGAATAAAACAGATTAATTATTGTTATTTAAATTATTACAACTGAAATCTGATTACTCACCAAGGCTCTTTAGTCTTTTACTCAAGGTTTAACTCCTGGACCAGCTATAAAAATCCAGTTGTCTTTCACCAATTTAGTAAGTTAGATTATGGTTATCAGCAGAGTTATTTATCACCAACCAAAGGAAATTGTGTCTAATACTAATGTGATGATTCTCTGATTCTCTGACAACATTCTCTATTATTGTCTGTTGTTAAGGTTGAGATAGAAAGCTGCTTCAAGTTGCAAAACATGCATTCAGTAGGTCTACCTAATCATTCTAATATCTGCAGATGCGGTCACTACAATCATTGTCTCAAGCACATATCCTTCCAGTCGTCAAAGCAATAATAAATTAATAATTTTTTTTTTTTTTTTTCTGAAGATCAAGAAAAAATACTAACTTAATACACACACCAATTATTTTTACAGTAATTTAATGTTTAAACCTTCCTGGGCTAAATAGAAATTGTAAATTGCACACAGATTAGAAAATACACAAATAAGGCAAAATATTATGACTACTGATTGCTGAAGCAAAGCTAGGGGTTTATATTATTCAGCAAATAAAAAATCTATTGCTGCAGTAGATTTGTTAGAACCAGGATAGTTAAGTATAAGGATAAAGATAGTTAAGTATAAGAAAGTTTGATATGGTCGTAGATGGTGATGCCTCGAAGTGTAGTTGGGAGTATCATTGAAACTGAAGCTCTTATAGATTGTTATGTTAAAATATGATTTGATTAAGGAAAAGTGATTACTACGGAAGGTTTACATACAGTCATTGCTCATTGGTGTTCTTGGAAAGCAAAGAATCTAACCAACAACCCAGTGTCACTCAAGTTGCTGAGGAACCTAGTGATGCAGTACATCATAGTGTCAGAAAACAATCAGAAAACTCTCAAGTGAAATATTTATCTTCAGAAGAGCCGTCAGCTTATCCTTCTACCCAAGACTCAGTCGACCTCACTTGACCTGTTTAGAGCAGGCTTGTTTTTGCTGGGCACAGCACTTGAGCATTCATACATCTAGGTATTGCTTGTGTGTAGGCCTTGTATACCAACCCAGTGTATATCACTCTGTGTACAATGATATACTTGTCTGTGTTCTCTTCTGTTTTCGTTCATCTGTATTACATCGGCTTCCCATCATGTTAGCATGTGGGTTGAGGGAGACAAATCTCCTCTCACTATCAACTGCCATGCAGCACTTCACTGCATAGCTGGGGCTATGTTTTTCTGGCGCTCAGACACATCGGCAGGCAGCTTGCCTGCTAAACTACACTAGCTCCCCAAATGGAGTTCTCATTTTCAAGGGGAACGGCTGCATGGCATAACACACTTTGTCTTGGGAATTACTTTTTCTCAGTCTGTGTGGCTCTCTGGGATGGACATGGCTGGCTGGCGCTCGGGGAGACAGATGGAGGCTGCTGGCTAGCCTGACACATGTTGAGCGGCTGTTGATGAGTCAGTGGAGAGGGGCGGATGAGAAAGGGGGAGGTAATGTGCTCTATCTATGTGATATATTGATGCAAGTGAGAATCAGAGGTTTCACTTGGCTTGAAATCAGCTTTGCAAATACTCGTATTTATGTTTTATGGACCTGTAATGTGAATGTTGCATGGATTTGCAATTATAAGCAGTTGCAGACTGCTACTCTTACCAAATTATAGTTTGTGGCAAAATCAGCATCTTAACATTAACATGGATATTGACTTTTACATTCAGCTTTACTTTCAAAATATATGTACTACTATAAATACATTTTAAAAATTACATTTATTCACATTAACAGAATGTAAAAAAGTCTGACTTTCAGGTAATGGCAGCTCATTATTTTGTGTAGCTCTTTCAACTAAAGCGTATTTTGATGGTAGTGGTTTCAAAAATACCAAACATAGGTAGCTCATTAAACTCACTTATACCATATTTACCATATAACTTAAAGCATATGACATCACCATACTTTTCCCTTCCCAAAACACTGGAAAATATTGGCATAAAATTGTTTGGTTTGTGGGGATATGTAGACACTGCTGGCAGAGCCAGAAAGTGCTCATGGGATGACCCGGCAGAGACCAATAGGTGGGCAAAAACTAGTAGGTACCAAAACCAGATAGAGACAATCACAATGTAGCAACCAGAAAATGAATGAGCACTAAGAATCACACATTTATGCTGTCTAAAAAATAATTTATGGCATGCATAATATGGCATATATCCACACTAAATGGGTTGAGCAGTTGTTATTAATTTCAATAGAAGACTCCTTGATTACTGGAGAAACGCTGTAATTGAAATGTTTAATGTTTGTATGTTGATGTCAACCCTTTATAGGGCAAGTTACTGTTTTCGATCACTTCCGTCCTTCAGTGACGCCTGGAAGCATAAGATTCAGTCATTCTTAAAAGATGCTGCTACATGGCTTGACATCTTATGTTGGCATTTGACCAATTGGATGAAGCCTTGAATGACATATACTGTAAATTGAGTTGAAAAAAAGTTAACAAGTCAAGAAAAAAGGTAAAAAGCTAATAGAAAAGTAAAAAAGTTAATAAGCCTAGTTAATATATTATATTTAGCTTTATAAACTGAAAATATGTAAGTGCCAGTATCAGCATTAATACCTCTAAGGTTATGTTGTACCAAAAAAAAATGTTTTTTTCATGTGTTTTTCATGAATTTCTTATAGAACCACTTTTGTTATTTTTATTTATATATTCAGACAAGTTGCTGTTTGTTCTTATTGTATGATCATTAAGTTTTGCCATCAAAATATCCGTATTTTTTATGTTACAAAGGTAATTAGGTCTTTTTAGATTCCAATTACACTATTGGCTTGAAATTCTATTTCACTGGGTGCCCAGACGTCCTCTTTTTCCCAGACTTGTCCTAATTTTCATACCTAAAAGAATGTCTGGGGGGAGTTTCAAAATCATTCGGGATTTTGGTCAACTACAGTGCAACATATCCGAGCCGTGAGCTCCTTGGCTAGTCTGGAAAGTCCGGCGGACAGAGGCAGGAGCCAGCGGGGGATGGCGGGTGGAAGGGTGGAAGCATGGGGCCCCGGCTACCATCACCGGGTCACACCCCCCAGCCCATGTCCACCTTTTCAGAAACCCAAATCTGCTCACCCTACATATAAAGGGTTAAAACAATAATTACTGCATATTTGCAGTCAGAGAAGCGCCTTCTCGTGGTCAGACCCTGCAATTTAGTGAAAAGGTGGAGTCAGAGTAAAAAGATATGCAAGAGGGGTACAATCCAGTTGCTGGAAGTTGGAGGGGATTTCACTCGGAGTTGGAGGGAAGTGGGCTGCCATTCAGCTGCCGTTTGACTAGGAAGGGCTATTTTGAATGGCTTCTGTTGTATCATGACTGATTCTACAAATTTCCTTTAACAATTACTTGCATCTTTACACAATCTTGACTTCCAGTGTCCTTATGGTAAGCTGATGAAAATCTCCTGATACACCCAATCGCCAGCAACAAGAAGAATACTTGAGCTGCCTGAGGCAATACAACCAGAGGAGCAGTAGGCATAAGGGTGGAGCTGAATAATTAAATCACTCAATCAGAATACATTTTCATATGCATATTTTCACTGGCATATTTACTTCTGTAAATTCCCACTTCCTCCTCCCCTGACAGAATCTTTCTTCTTAGACCTAATTAAAAATCAGAACAATTTGTGAAGAATTAAAAAGGCATCATTAGACAGCATCATTAGCACCAATAATGTATTGTTGTGAACTTGCATGCATTTCTATAATTTCAAATGAAATTAAAAACCTTTTGGACTGTTATCCTATTTGTGTTAACTGAACACATGCCCACATGGCTGTGTGATAGGACAACTGATAGTTGTGTGATCCAAGCTCTAATCATGGACAAATGGTTAACTCTGCAGATACTTTATATGGAATAAATTCACAACAAGGTGCGTTCAAAACACACAACTTTATTAACAACAAAAACCTAAACCCAGGTTAAACAGTTGAAATATAAACTTAACTACACTAGGAAGCTACATAAACATCACAAATGAAATAGTGTTTTTCGATGGTCATGAATATTTCAGCATTTGTGAGCGAACTGAATTTACATTAACAACATTGTTGCATTTTAGTTGAGGTAAAAATCAGCACAAGCCATTTGGAAAGGATGCAATAACTACTTCTTGATGTCTCGAACTATGTTGCTTGCTGTTTTGTATCTTAGTGTTAGGGTTAGGGTCAGGGTTAATTGTATGTTAAATTCTATGTTATTGAATGGTGCGCAAGATGCGCATGCGCAAGGATATCGCAAGACGTAAAAATACGATGAAAAAAACGTCTAAAACGTACGAAATTACTGTGCAAAACTTTTCGTACGAACTGATAATGAGAATACACTGAGCTAACAGGTATTGTAACACAGCACCAAGCTATACTGCTTAACACAAAGTAATGCTCCCAAGAGGGGCCAAACCACCTTCGGGGACAGCAAGGTCAAGTCCTTGGTAATTACTTTAATTTATATTTTGCCTAAATTGTGATACGTAAAATAAAAAAATAAATTACACCAAAATTGACTGTAGGACACTGATCAAGGTACCCTACAAAACTGCAAGATGTTTTAAATTTGAAACTGTTTGAACTCAATGCTGTATTTCAAACAGTTGATAATAATCTACCTTTAGAAAGATTTCAGAGGAAAGAGCACTAGACTGGTTTAAATCATATCTGTTTCACCAATTTCCGCTGGTTTACGTTAATGATAAATCTTCCTCATGCTCCAGGGTTACCTGTGGAGTACCACAGGGATCAGTGCTTGGACCAATTCTCTTTACTACATATATTCTCCCAATCCATAGCATTATTAGACTGCATGGGACTCAGCCATATCTGTCTATGAAACCAGATGAAGCTAACGCATTACATAGATTACAGGCATGTCTTGAAGACATAAAAACCTGGATGACCCTTAACTTTCTGCTCCTGAAAGAAGAGAAAACAGAACTTGTAGTCTTTGGACCAGAATCTTTGAAGCTGATTTTGTCAAGGTTAAGTGGAGGTTTTTGTTTATGCAGAGGTGAGGAGGCAGAGGTGGGTTTTGTAGATTTAAAAAATTAGAAAATCTCCGGGAAAGCACACATGGGGATCAAGGAGATAATGGAGAAACAAAACAACAATGACAAGGAACTAGCAAACAGTGATGAACATGAGGTGTATAAATTGGAGACTGAACAAAGACCAGGCTTATCAGCAGAATGGGAGGAGGTGTGGACAGAGGAGTCAAGAAGGAAGCAAGGGAAAAAGAAACTGACATAACAGGACAGCACAGGGCAAGCAATACCTAATAACTCAAATTCAATAAAAAATAACTTTAATAAAACAAAATGGAAATGAAACCAATAATTTAGAAAACACAAAAAAAAAGAAAACTTAAACAGAACCAAAAAGTGCAGAGTCATGACAGATTAGTCAGCCACTTTATTTGTTTGGGATTAAAATGGATCTCAGATAAGGACCTGTCATTGAAATTCCATATCAAAGAGGGTTGTAGAATTTCCTTCTTTTATCTGCAGAAAATTGCAAAACTTAGAAATATCCTGATGCTGTGAAACTATTCCATACATTTGTTACTTCAAGGCTGGACAATTAGAATTCTTTACCATCAGGAAGTCGACAAACCTTCAGCAAGTCCACAATTCCTAACAGAGCACTTCACTATCGAACTGCAGGTTTACTAGTGGTTGCTAGAAATTCTAAAAATAGAATGGGAGGCAGATCTTTTAGTTATCAGGCTCCTCTCTTGTGGAACCAACTACCAGTTTTGGTCACCCTGTCTACTTTTAAGGCTAGGCTTAAAACTTTCCTTTTTGATAAAGCTTATAGTTAGAGAGGCTCAGGTTATCCAGTACTATCTCTATAGTTATGCTGCTATAGGCTTAGACTGCTGGAGGACATAGGGACCCCTTTTTCATCATTCTGTTTCATTCTATCTCTATTCTACAACTCTGCAGAGTTTGATAGTTCAATCTCTAATGCTATGCTCTCTCTGCTTTTTCTCATAGTACCTTGATTGATTGATTGACTTTATTAATTTCAGAGTGGAGAAATTTACTTGTTACATCCGCTCAAATAGTCAAAAAGAGAGAAGTCCGGTTCTGCTGGAGGTTTCTTCCTGTTAAAACTGAGTTTTTCCTCTCCACTGTCACTGCAAGCATGCTTGGTGTGAGGGATTGCCTTTGAATCAATAAGTCAATGCAATCAACTGAGTTTCCTTAAAGAGAAAACGTTGAATCAATTTGACTGCATGATCTGGTTGAATTGTCTTGAGATAACATGTGTTGTAAAGTGGCGCTATATAAATACACTAAATTGATGTTAACTGTTTTATTGAATTTAACTGTTTTATATTCCTGCAGGATGGTGAAGCACAATTAGCAGATTGTGCAAGTCGTGCACAGAAACAAAATAAAACATCCTTTTAGTTTTCAAAATAATAAAGAATTTTCTGTGTTCAATTTCACTTACTTCAAGTCACCATAATGGTCCATCAGAAAGCTTCAGAATGCCCTATTATTACTACTGTTGTAATGTTGTAAACTCCTATATTTATGTTTTTTATACGATTGCTTTAATGTGCATATTTTATCTTGTTTATTTAATCTTATCAACTTATAGCTATTTTTCACTATTTCATACTTTGACATTGGGCTGCTCTGGAACCCACAAAACTAATTTCATTTTATGTAAAAATGTTTTGAAATGACAAATAAAATTCTTTGAAACATGATGTTGAAATGGTGTATTGTATGTATTTTTCTTATTTGACTGTGTTGTTGTTTTTCATTAAAAGGAAAACAGGATAGGGAGGAAAAAGTATTTTACTTAATCTTTTTATTTGAGCATTTAATTCTTAGAACTTTTATGCTTTCCATCTCAAATAAAAAGACTGGAAGTTAGTAAGTAATTGAAATAAATATAAAATCATGTTGTAAATCTGTATTTATTAAACTATAGCTCCTCTGAGTAACTCTCTTATATTCACATTTAAACTTGAGGAGTTGGGAACAAAATAGAGAAAAAAAATTGAATGAATTTATTTTACTTTGTTTTCATCAAGACACCTGAGCTTCTTTGATGAGCTTAGATAAGCTTAGTGTGAAAAACAGCTGATCCCAGGCTGTTCTCTACATCCAGTCTGTCCCTCTGCTTGTTTCTAATGTTTGTCAAAGCTTAAGATGAACTTAAACATAAAAGAAAAAGTAAATTCTTTTGGTTGATAAAACATTGTTTCATTTTTAATTGGGTCCTCACAATGCAAAACAGATCCGAGAGCTATTTTATTTTACTACCTATGAAATAAAATATTTTCAAGTATCCCTTGCAATGCACTCGTGGACTACTAGAAGTACGAGTATCCCCAGTTGGGAATCACTGATTTGGAGGGAGAGCAGGTACTAGAAAAGAAATTGGATGTTTTTTCAAAATCAAATGTTTATTGTATGATACTTGAAGTATTGTGTAAGATTATAATAGAACTACGTTCAAAAGCTGGCTTTCAAAAAGAAGAGTTCACAGATTAAGCGATATCATCAACATAAAAATGTAATAGGGCTTGGGTGTCTATTTTAAATACTGAAGTAAATATGAAGCAACCTATTGCAATTATACTGGAACATCTTGTGTGACACATTTGTAATCACTGAAATAACAAGCTTCAAAAGAAAGATGTTTACAAGTTTAAAATATCTAAAATGCAGTGAAAGAGAGACAGAGAAATGCAGTACTTAGCCTATTCAAAAGTCATAAAGATGTTGATTTTGCTCCTTAAGACTCTGAAATTTGCTAGATTTAAATAATGGGATGAAAAACATTTTCTGGGGTGCACACCACTGAACCCACCTAGAAGTCACTGACTCCTGACTTCAGTATTTTTAGGCCCTGCATACGGCCTTGCTCCCAAGGTGTGATTCACCAAGTAGTAGTCACTGGAAATGGTGCTGGTACACCCACTCTGGTAAAATATAGATCAGGACTGATTTGTATGTGGCTGTTACTCACATAATCACTCACTGTACAAATCTGTGATTCATTCGCATTGTGATTAAGTCGAGATGCACTGCTAGCCCAGCCTGCTGTTGTGATCACTGATTCCTTCACTTGTGTATGAATTAAAGCCTAATTCACTTGAATAAAACTGAGAGTGCAGTTGTTTCCCCCACTTAACACACAAAGGAACTGGGAAGGGATGGACATGATCTGAACAAGATAACAGGGTGGATTTTGTAGTTCTTTATTTTAAGATCTGGAAATTTATCTTTTTTTCACACATAATGTATTTTTTATCTAAAGGTCATAATAGAGTAGTATTTCATTTTGTTTTTCTTGTTTTGGTCAAGTACCTTCCATTTGCCAGAGCTCCATTACAAGGTAATATGAGCATTTGAATAAATTGTCTGATCTTTATTACTTGTTTCACCTGTTAGGGAAGATAAAGGCTTGTCGAAGATTGGTTTATTTTTGTTTTTCTTATTTCCTGTTACTGGTCATGTGTGTATGGTAGCCACTGATCTCTTTTTATTAAATGCATTGCTGACTGCCCGTTGGTAGTACAGAGTTGAAGTGAAACCACCGGCTGCCATATTGGTACTCCCTTGTTAGACCGGTTGCAATGTAAACAATCTGTGCGCTACAGTATCGAACAACGATGATGTTCTCATTTTCAGGGTGACTTAAGACTTTAAAAATAAAGATAAATTCATCACTTTGACAGACACTTGTTGTTTCATAGAACCAGTAGATTACTTTAACTTAAAATAGGCACATCACATTGCATAGTCATTAGGAATGGTAAATGGCATGTACTTATTGTCAGGACTCAGCCGACAGGGCCGTGCAGTTTCTGCCGGTTCTGCTTCTTTCTGCTTTCTCCGCAGGTGTTTGCAGTTGACAGGTGGGCAGGGCGCACGCACCTGTGGCTGGTTGAGCTGCGTCTGATCGCACTATAAGAGCAGCATCCAGACAGCAGGAGGACGCCAGAGTGTTAACCGTGGTGGTTACCTCTCGATCGCCTTTCAGAGGGTCCCACTCGTGCTGACTCCAGGTTCTGAGTTCCCACAGGGTCCTCCCTTTCTCCTGGCTCCAAGCAAGGTGCTTCGAGCCACTCTGGTTTCTCCTGCTGCCCCGGATCATTAAGTAAGCGCAGCTCTGTCACCCTCAAGCCCGAGCCCCACCTGTCACTGAGACACCAGCCACCAGCTCCTTCGATCAGAGCCTGAGTCCGCTCCGTCCTCCCCTGGTTAGGTTGCTGCGTCCGGTGGTAAGCTCACGTTCCTCTGTTCATTTTTTGCCTGATCGCCCTTTCCGGCTAATCACCTACTTCTACTTTCAGAAGTCGAAACGGGTCCCGGTGCTGTGGCTTCCCCGTCGACTCCGTTGCTTCCATTTTCTCTCTCTCAATAAACAGTTAACTGATCCCTGTTGCCGTGTGTGTTCTGCATGTGGGCTAAATACGTTCAGCCGAACATGACACTTATATAGTGCTTTACACTACATTCATTCACCCATTCATGCACACACTGATGGTGGCAAGCTACATTGTAGCCACAGCTGCCCTGGTGCTCACTGACAGAAGCGGGGCTGCCGTACACTGGCGCCACCAGGCCCTCTGACCACCATCAGTAGACAATGCAGGTGAAATGCCTTGCCCAAGGACAAAACGACACTGAAATTCGGAGTCGGGGATGAACCGTCAATCCTTCGATTTCAGGGCAAACTCCTACATCCAATGCCACTGTTAAATTGATGATGTACATGTTGTAGTAGCCAATAATTTTTTTTGTTAATGATTAACAAAGTTTTTTTTGTTTTTGTGGCTAATCTACATAAACTTATTTTACTTTATTGTTTGATATCCGTTATGTTATCTGAATAAGCTTTGCTTCAGCCTATTCCTTTTTTTTTTTGGTAAATTGTTGGTTTTGTTTTGTTTTGATATTGTTGTTTTGTTGTTTAATGTTGGACTATTTGCTAAAAAAATAAAGTGAAAGTGAAAAAAATGTGATTATGTTTTTTGGTTATTTAGTCATGTTCCATTGTTTTTGGTTAGTTATGATTAATTTGGGTGAATTATTTTTATAAATAGGCTGTCAATGGTAGGACCAGCATGCATCTGGGCATTTGCATCTGCATTTTTTCTTTTGTCTGTGTAAAGTACTTAGTCCATTGTGCATCTGTTGCCTTTGTGGATTTCTTTTTTTGTGTGTCATCAAAGCTGGGCCACAACACATGTAATATACATGTATTTATTACATTGTTACATCTGGTAATGCATGCAATAAATAAATTTATATATCTATATATATATATATATATATATATATATATATATATATATATAAATACATATATATATATATATATATATATATATATATATATATATATATATATATATATATATATATATATATATCCTTGCCTAGTTGCTCATTACCTCTTATCTGAACCACCTGCTGCTGCCTCTATTTAAGGTGCTTGAATCCAGTCATCAAGGCCAGATTATCTTGTTCTCTCTAGCCAGTGGTTAGAGTGTTTTTAGAGTTCCTTGGTGTTTCTGATTTCCTGATCCTGAACTTTTCTGCCTCTCAGCCACTGAAACTGCCCGTTCCCGTTGGATCTCGGTGGTGAAAGTGTCTTTAGAACCTGAGTGTTTCTGATTACCTGAGCCTGCCTGTTCCTGTCTGAACAGTTTGCTTGAACTGTCTTTGTACTCCTGGATCTCCGAGCCTCTCTCTTACTGTTCTGATCTGTTTGCCTTACCTGGTTTTGGACTTCTGGACCTCTGAGCCTGCCAATTCCTGTTCTGGGCTGTTTGCCTGAGCTGGCTTCAAACTCCTGGACCTCTGAGCCTGCCCGCTCCTGAGAAACATTTCACCTCAGATCAGAGCCAGATGTTCAAACAAATGATCAAACAAGCTATTAAGGTCTATGACAAGCACACATAGTGCTACCAACAAGAGTAAAAGTGATATTATGATAGAAAAATGAATAAATAAATATGACCCCCAAGGTTTGTTCTACTGTGCTTTGTGCTTTGCTAAATCAAGGGAGAGAAAAAAATCCTTGTTGCAGTTAGTAAGAGAAAAGCACAAACCCCGCCCCCAGATGTCTCTTTGCAGGTTCTTTGATATTCTTTTTTTTTTAACATGCAAAAATCTTCTCTTTTATTTGTATAATGATTTTCTGCCTCCTTTGTGACGCATATGAGCACATATATGTTTCTGAGTTTGCATGTAACTTTTACAAGTACTGCAGCAGAGTTTTGGATCAGTTGCAGCTGTCTGATTAACTTTTTAGGCAAACATATTTAGCAGACACTGTTGCAGCCATCTATTCTGCTAAAGATAAATTCATCAATGAGTGTAACCCCTTTTTATATATAAAATTTTTATTGCTGTATTTTCTGTCAGGCTTATCCTAAACAGGGTTGTGAGGGGTGCTGGTGCCTCTCTCCAGCTGTCTCTATTGCAGGGCAACACAGAGACAAACAGGACAAACAACCATTCACGCACACACTCACGCCTAAGGAGAATTTAGAGAAGCCAACCTAACAGTCAAGTTTTTGGGCTGTGGGAGGAAGCCAGAGTACCAGGAGAGAACCCACTCATGCTCAGGGAGAACATGCAAACTCTATGCAGAAAGATCCCAGGCCAAGAACGGAATCCAGAACATTCTTGCTTTAAGGCAACAGTGTTGCCAGTCTTTTGCCTCTACTTAAAGCCGGGCATACACTGTGCAATATTTTCAATTGTTGCACGCAGCTACAGCTCACACTGTCCGACAAAACCGCAGGGTTTAAAAATTCACAGCTCACGATGTATGTACTCAAACTGTGCGGCCCGACGCTCTTATGTGATCTACCTGCTCACAATGTACGTCTAAAAACCATGTTGGACTTAGCAGTGCAGTGTGATGGCACTACTCTGACTCATCTATCCGGAAGCCAAACGAGTAGAAGAGGAATATGAAGCTCATTAGAGTTAAGGTGACCAGACGTCCTCTTTCTCCCACACATGTCCTACTTTTCATACCTAACAAAATTACATGGGAGAATTTCAAATTCGTCCGGATTTTGGTTAACTACAGTGCAGCAGAATCAAGCTGTCAGTTCTGTGGTGAAGTTGGTTTTAAGTTGGATATTGGATATTCAAGCTCTGCGTGTTAGGATTCCAGTTTGTGGGGCTTGTTTATGTTCTTTTGCAGTTTCACCGTGCACCCACTAGATGGTGCCATTGTCCTCTGCTGGTCTGGAGGGTGTTCCTGTTCTTCTCACCTCACACCTGCAGCCTATTGGTTCATCAGTCCCTGAGGAGTATTTCAGGAGCAGACTGTCTTCACTTCCTTGCCAGTATTGCCAGTATTGGGTACTCTAGCTCCTCTGAGTTTGCTGAGTCAACCTTTGAGTCTAAGTGTCTTCAGAGCTCTTCAGTCCTAACCTTATTTTTGTCTTTGATTCTCCGGCATAATTTTCCTGATCCTCTGGATAAGCTGGCCCTTCAAGTCTGGAAGGAAAACACTCGTCACACTGAAAAAACGAGACAGATGTCCTCATCTGAACGCTGAGCCCTTCAGGAACCAAGAGTCAGTCTGCTATATTGTTCCTCAGGATTCCCTAGTCTGCCTGTTTGCCCTCCAACAAACCAAGCCTTCTACAGACCAAGTCTCCACAAACGGGATCTCAGAAACCCTCCCCTACTACCACAGTGAGTCCAAGAAACCTTGTTTTCAGACCTTTGGGCCATTTTCCCACAGTCCTTGAACTCACCACTCTGATCTCCTCCTAGAGCTTCCACTTCCTGTTCACCAGACGGCTGGAACCTCCCCAAGCTGAAGACAGTTTTTCGTATCTGTGTACAGAACCTTACAATAAACTGTTTAATCTTTTTCGGTCTCTGTGAAGTGCTTCTGCATGTGGGTCAAAAAATATTGGACCCAACATGACACTGCGGAGTCAGCGGGATCTAGCAAATGGTTGATCCGACTGAGGCACTCTGATGTTGGCCAGCGTCTCTCAGATCCCTTCTGCCACATGCGGTGGTGCAGTTAGGGACCGTCAACAAATCTTTGAACCAAGCACTCTTGAGAAACAAAAATCAATAAAGTACTTATCCTATGACCAGCTAAGACAAAACTAATATGAAATCATGCCAAAAGATAATATATGTAACACTTACTTTTATGCAATTTTAAGCCATTTTCAATTTTTAACATATTTTTAAAGACAAAGGTTGGAACTTTTCTTCAATTGCTTCCAGGTCATGTGACACACCGACTCAAATTCTTTATGAAATTGTTTTACTACATTAGCCTGATGGAGCACACTCATTTTCATTACATTTTAAGCCTTTGTATATTTAAAAAAAAAAGTTTCATTACAAAAATAATTGATATTTCTTAAATAGCTTCCAGGTCATGTGGCCCACTGACAGACCCCTGCCATGCTTCTGTGTTTTCTTCTGAGAAGAAGAAGATAAGGTTGTGAATGGCCTATCGCCCCTAGTTACCCCCGGTACATGATGCACGATGCAGGATCAGGCTATATGTTGGCCCAATCAGAAAATTCTTGCATGACTGGAATTGGCCTGAAAAGGGCAAAAGAATCGTACAGTGTATGCCTGGCTTACAAAAAAACAAACAGCACTGCCCATAGTGGTGTGACTCTGGACCAGCTGCACAGTTGCGCAACTGCTGCTGGTTGAAAATTGGAGGTAGACATGATTTCTTGATTATGCTTATGCACAGAACTGTAATACTTTTCATTGGATTATGTTTTCAACATAGGCACAGTTCATTTGAAAGATGCAATTTTAGTCCATATTCAGACTGGAACAGCGAAAATAGAAATGTGGTGGTGGGGGATTGTGGTGTGTGGGGATGAGGGGAGCTAAGGTGTATTGTCATGGGCACATCCCCCTACTGAATGTAATCACTAAGAAACATACAGTAAATGTTTATTTATCTGATTAATGACAGCTTTATCAAGGCTGGCTCCCAGAAATACAGAAAAATAATTGGTTACAAGTCAAGCAGTTTCTCAGTTCGCTCTCGTTATATAGTTCTTACATTTATGTGTAATATCTTGATTTGCTGCCCTGAGCAGGCTTGCATGCTTATGGCGGTCGTTTATCATAAAATCAGCTTTTTTGATACTGTGAAGACACAGAGAGGATGTGCAGAACAACTCATTTATCCAGGATTGATAGAAGAGGAACCAGAGGGATATTCTCATTTTATTATTAAACATATTATTCATTTATCTTTATTTTGGTCTGTTGGATATGTTTAACTTAATTTCCATCACATTTACCAAATTTAAACATCCAGAGAATAGCTGTATTGTGTTATGGGGAGATTTTAGAATCTACAGCCTCCTAGAAGGTCTGAATTGTTTAGCTGTTTTGTCAGTTGTAAGGGAAACTAATGAGATAATGAGTTAAGATTTTTAATCCTTCTATTACCAAATATTCATACACATTGTAGTTTGTAGGGGATTTGATTGTACTGGTTCCTGTATTCCTGTCAGTAATCCAGTATTAACCTATTAGTTTACTATTGTTTATTTTACTTGAACTGTATAGAATAATTAATAAACACAGTTGTGAAATTTAGATGCAAGTATTTTTAGTAGGGCCCATTTTTCTTTACTTCAATTCTCTGAAAATCACCAGAACATAGAAAATAATGACCATGTGTTACGACCCGGCTCAGCCAGGGAAAAAGGAAGTAACATTAAAGAAACCCTAGTGGTAAGGTTTTAACAATTTAAGGATTTATTGTTTGGAGTTTTTCACAAAATAAAAAAAAGGGTAACAATTAATAATCAAAACGTAGGGACTCTCAACAACAGAATATTAACTAAAACAAAATCCACAAAACAGAGGTGTAAATCAAAGAACTTAACCAAACAAAAATGATCTCTCAAACCAAGTGAACAAAACAAAAATACAAATCTCTAACGGCGTTTCAAAGTTCCCCCACCGGGACAAAGCGAGTTACACAAGATATCAAGGTTACCAAAATCTGTTAGAGCGGACTAAGCTATCAAAGCTAACACAAGTTTTACAGCAGTCAAACCTACACCCCACAAAATGGCAAGCTGTCTGAACATAGGATCAGCCGCGCCTTCCTCTAGGAAGTCCTTTGGTTTTAAATGGAGGCCTAAACAATGATTGGTGGAGCCAGCAATTGGTGATCCAATCACGGTAGGCCCCAAGGTGTGTCACAGAAAAACATCCGCTTCCAGGTGCAGTCAATTTGATCAGGCCTCTGGAAAAAAATTTTTAAAAACACAAACACAGAAAAGGCCACTGGCCGTAACACCATGTGTTAACATTTTTCCATCTCCAACTACAGATCATTTATTGTTATTCAGTAACATTTACTGTACTATAAAAAGTCCACATTTTGCCACTTTGTTCCAGTGAAATCCTATACCTAACCTACCTATACCTGCACCTATCCTCATCCATCCCTGACAAGGGTTACCTGTCCAGTTTCTTTCAAAATCTCACTCCAGGGTTTGGTGAAAAGTTGGCAGCAGTGCATACCAATAGATCCCACAAACATATACCAATCTTTTTGGTAAAGAATTCTAGGCTTAAGTGGGTTCGGTTGGTTTCAAAGTTGCAGTGAACGCTGGCTTTCTATTACAGGAAATGCTTGCAATTTAACTTCAGATGGCATGGTTGCATCCATGTTATTGATGTTTTTCTACACCCTGTGAATGCAGTTGTCATGTGTTTGTATGCAGTGACACGCTAGGATATGCTGTTTTTGAGTGAAATGCCTCAATTTCACTGCTAGATTACAGCAATTCTTACACAGCATCCCTTTAGAGATATTAAAATGGGCCACTTTAGCATTTTGCCACAAGCAGGTGTAGACTTTAAGAAGTGCTTTTTAAACAGACTGTGATATGTTACAAAATCTGTCTTTTTAGATCCCCTAATGTTTAAATTACAGCCTATTATCTTTGTCAGTCCTCATCTGAATAGGTCACAAAAAAGATGTGTCCAGGATGGACAGGTTGGCAACAAGCGGTAGGAAGAACAGTGGTATACCAGAGAGAAAATGATGGAAGCCAGTCAGCTGTGAGGTCCTCAATGCTTTTTCTTTTATTTTCTCCAAATATTATCCAAATAGCCACAATAAATGAACTGAATGGTTTTTATAGTGTTCACACCTAAATAAGTGATTTCTAAACATCACATGTCTGACCAGAGAAAGTATAATAGGAAAAACAACCCCTCTGATGAATAACAACTATGTGACAGTGTAGTGCTGACACTATACCTCTAGATTTAAATTGGCATCTAGGCTTCTGGTAGATTCATTTGGCCAACTGGCGAATGCAGCCAGGAGTGTGTGAGGTTGAATCCCATTTGGGCCTTCCTTTTTTTTTTTTTTACTTTTTTTTTCAATAACATTTTTATATCAACACATACATATGTCTACCCTTGTGACATCTCACAATTCACATCTTAATATCTGATTTTTATAGATCTTTTTAGACTTTTCATCTACATCAGGCATACAGGCTGTCTATTCCAGCTCCGCTAACAGTTATCCAGGGGCTATTGATGGAAAAAATAACAAAAAGAACCCCCCAAATCCACTTGGGCCTTCTGTTGCATACCTTGCATCTTATTGCCAATTTTTGTAAATTAGGGCACATGCCGACCCAGTATAGCCCAATACTAGAGTGGCTGCACCTACAACCAAATACATTAATATATTAACCTTGAAATAATTCTGTAGATGTTTTGATCATTGAAATGTTCCAGTAGCTCCCACAGGTTCTCATCACTCTCCTGGCCACCTTCCTCCTGTGGTTCTGACTGATGAAGATGATCATGTTAAAGAAGACGCATACATAACTGAATAATGTGGCAGTTTATCCATGACACTGGCTCCCTCTCAATGCCCCTTCCTCACTTTACTCACTCAGTCATGCATATTTCACTACAGCACAAGACAACTTTTTTTTTTTACATATAAAATAAACTAACCTAATCTTTCACTTATTTATTTATTCATTAATTTATTTTTCTTTTGAACCAGCTTAACTTAAGCTATAATCTAGAGCCTAAATATTTAGATGTGCTGCGTGAATACATATCTGTTAGAAATGAGTCCATGAATGACTGTGGTGGGTATAGGTAAGCATTTGTGTGAGAGAGAATCTGTAGTTTGTGTCAATTTCAGATCAATGTGTATGTAGCAAACTAATCGAAATAAATTCTAAACTAGACTTAAATGTAAACGTCCATCCCCTGTCTTTGAGTAAAAGTAAATGTAAAAATGTAAAAACCTGCAGTTCTGATGCCATTTAAATAGGTCAGTAGTATTGAAACATTATAGGAATTTATTGTGAAGCCCGACACAAAGCTTGACATAACGAGGCCTCATGCCCAGTGGTCACGGGACTGGGGTTTGATCTAAACACTTCTCAATGACACTTATGCATCAAAAATTTCAAAGCTGTGTCGAGCAGACTGACTGGACCTTAACATAAAACACAAAATCTTTTAAAAACACAATGCATACATAAAACTCTAACACCTAAAAGATATAACCAAAGCTCACATATTGCACAGATGATTAAACATTTATAATTATTATTTCTGCCGGTCAGTTTCCTGGGGATGTACCGCCGTTCTGTCAGATGAGCATACCCGGTCCGACCAGCATACCAATATTCAAAACCCATTTATCCATTTAGTTTATCCCTTGAGTTTTGTATGAAAAATAAGCTTTAAACTACCTCACAAGGGTGTATCCCTTAAGTCATGTACAGAAAAACGATTACTTACTTTTTATGTTTTTTGAAGCATATGGCGCTCTTAAATTTTTTTTTTTTTTGTACATGACTGAAGGAATACAAGCCCATTGAGATAGTTTAAAGTGTATTTCTCGTACAATTTAAAAGGATTAACGCAAATCTGTTGTCTTGCGCATGCGTATTGACTATGGGTATGCTGGTCTGACGGGGTATGCTGATCTGACAGAACACCAACACCAAACATGCCCAGGAAGCTTAAATATTCTTTAAAAACTATTATCTCCAATTACTCAATCTTGGTTGTGTAAATTAGCCAATATCTTAAGAGTGCTATAAAATGTGCCTGTCATACTGCCGGTCTGGCGTCTCTCTCTCTCTTCTCTGCAGGGCAGAATGGACAGGTGCGGTTCATCTCGGTTAATTAGGAGCCTACATAAGGAGCTGGTGAGTCAGTTGTTTCTCACTACCAGAGTGGTATATGACAACCAACTTTGCTCCTAGATATTTCTTAGCCAGCTCTAATTCTCTGTCTTTTCCCTCCTAGTTAACCATCCAACCCAACAGAACCTCCAGGCCTGGAACTTCCACATCATTTTGATCGCTCAGGTCACTGTCTGCTTCAGCCCTCCTCCAAGAACCCGCCTGCCTGTCCACCCTCCTACACACCATCACCAGAAAGAGAGAGGCTTATTTTGCACCTGGACCCGGACACATCCTTCCAAGCCTAAGACAAACCTCAAACCCCCCGAGTTCAGCATTCTACACCTTCCCACCTCCTCAGACCAGTTACGCGCCATTACCCTAATCTTTTCCCAAAGTAGAACCCAGGAAAATCCTGCCAGACACCATTTCCTGTTTCCAACTAAATAAAGCTCTTCTTTAACCTAACTGACTGTCTCTGTGGTTGCCCTGAATCACAGTCGTTCTTCTCCAAATATGACAGTGCTATGTGCATGTTTCAAGTGCTATGCGTATGTGTGCATTTTTCCAGTAGCGAAACCATTATATTCCAGTTCACTTATTCACACATCCAATCTATAAGTAGCTTAGATTTTCAGAAAGACATGTGATTTAGTTGTTAATTACTGTAAATACTTTTTTGCATCATGTTTTTTCTCCAACACTATTTACATTTAGTCACTGCTGCACTTTATGTAACGGAAATGTTCATTTCCTGTCTGGAAAGCTGTACTAAACAAAATTTCATTTTGTATACACTCTGTGTATACAAAATTACAGTAAAATTTGTCTCAGTCTCTGAATTTTATTTTATTTTTTTATTTTTTTTATATTTAGTACTATAAATATTTATCACTTTAATTTCATGTGAAATCTAGCTCTTTCAGGAATATCTGAATACAAACTGAAAATAACGCTTCCAACACTTGCCAACGTTACAGTATACAATTATATAGTATGCAAAAAGTATATCCAGCCAAGAAGAATTACATTAATCAGTTTCTGGCATAAGTGTCATCAAAATGTTGCTTTAATGATTTTCGTTTAAACAGGCATATCAAATCTGGGACAGGTCAAACTGATTATTTGGTCTGAGCTATTCACCTGGTTTTAAACAAGTATATATAACTTATGTATAAGATCTATATTACATTAAAGAAAAAAAGATATGTGTTGCGGGTTTGATAGACGTAGTAGGACTGAATCCCACAGAAAATAACAATATTTATGATGATCCCCATTTATCCATCAAAGCATACTCTAAATTGCCCCAACAGCATGTATATCAAAGCACATAGAGAATAGAATAGTGGGAGCTCTTAATCTCAATGTACTTAATAAATAGGAAAATATTTGAATTCTTGAGTCTTAACTGTGATCAACGATCAGACCCAATTAAGGGGAAAATTAAAAAACAAAAATGTATCAATTTATAAATCATAATCCAAAATAGACATATAAAAGCAGACAAAATAGAACAGCACAAAAAAGACTTTCCCAGTTTGTTTATTTTTATGATTTTCCTTTTTTATCTTTATTATATTGTATAGTTGGAGGTGTGTATATATCATGTAAAACTGTAACTAGAGCGTGTAACAAAAGTAATTTCCCTCTGGGATTATTAAAGTATTTCTGATTCTGATTCTGATTTTCACAAAGGAAAAAGCATGTTTATCACAAGACCAGTGAAGTGCTATATCAGAAAAAATGCCCCAGAAGACACAACTCACTGCGTTACACAACAGATCAACAAAGTTCACACACATGAAATAGCAGCAATTTTATAAAGCTTCTAAATAATCCTATAATTATCTAAGCATTCTTTTTTTTCCAAAGAGCACTATTTCAGGTCTTGACTTAGCAGAAAATAGATTCATATTAGTATTTTGCTCTAAGAAAGGCTGCTGTCAAGGATTGCATCATGATGAATTCATTATACAGAATGAGATTACTCCAATAAATGTCATTTTCAAAATATCAAGCAGGTGTGTTAAAAAGGCAAATGAGAGAAAGCATGGTAAGTTTTAGAGGTAGGGGAGATGACCCATATAAGTGAGACTGGTTATGAATCCACAATGAGGCTGGCTGCTGGGCTTGTTAGCACAAGGCTCAGGAGGCAGGGGTGATGAGAGATACAGTCTGCTATCTAAGCGAACTCTTCTGCAATTTAACCACACTTCCTTATAGCTTTTGGCAAACAGCACACCAATGATACTTTAGCTACCAAAAGAAAGACTGGGTTAAAGAGGGATGACTCTCATGCTCTGGATTTCACAAAGAGACAGATGGTGCACCCGTTGTAACCTGAACATCATAAAAATGGAGGAAAAAAAACAGCTGAAAATGAAAAGCTAACTGTGGGGTGACTGCTACAGCAGAGATGGAAATCACAATAGACATAAATGCTATTGTAGATGATAATTTCGGCATATCTCTGGAATTTATAACCATCCAGTTAATTTAATTGCATAGGACAACAATTCTGCATAGAATATAAAGATTGTGTATGAATGCTGAGATTGAGTGAGAGTCAAGTGTAGTTTAATGCAGTACTGTCATCACCAAAACTCATGTATGGTTCTGCCAATTAGCAACTCATGACATACATGACCTACTGCTTGTTCTCCTACATTTGTAAACAACAGTTACTTTCCCTCATTCCACACTAAAACAAAACCCTTTAAAGCAATGGCTTAAATGTTTCAAATGACAAACTCAACATTACTTTATAAAAACATATATTTTATTTTTAGCCATACATCTTGGCTATATGGAAACATTCATTCAAGGCGCATGGAGACGGGGGGCATGGAGGCTAAATGCTCTGCTCCCCGTGGTGGTGAGATGGGCAGTTGGGACAGACAGGTGTAAAGCCGATGAGGATCTGAGAGCACAGGAGTGGGTGGGAACATGTAGGAGGTCTGAAACATATGGGGGACCTCGAATGGCCTTGAATGTCAATATGAGAATTTTATATTGAATGCGCAACTGCACAGGGAGCCAGTGGAGCTGTCGGAGGGTGATGTGGTGGATAGAGTTCTTGTTATAATGCAGGCAGCTGAGTTCTGGACCAGTTGTAGTTTATGAAGTGATTTTTGAGGAACGCCAAAGAGGAGAGAGTTACAACAGTCCGGTCTGGACGTGACGAGGCTGTGGATCATGACAGCAGTGTGTGGAGTAAGGGAATGATGGAGACGAAATAGGCAGACCGGGTAATGTTATTGATATGGGATTGAAAGGATAGGGTGCTATCGAGGATGACACCAAGACTCTTAACCTGGAATGACGGTGAGATGGAGGAGCTGTCAATGATAAGCTTGAAGTTGTCGGTTTTGGAGAGAGTTGATTTAGAGCCAATAAGGAGAACCTGAGTTTTATTTCTGTTTAATTGAAGGAAGTTGTTGGTGAACCAGGCTTTTATTTCAGAGATGCAATCTGTGAGATAGGTAGGCGGAAGAGAAGATGATGATTTTGTAGTGAGGGACAGCTGGGTGGCATAGCAGTGGAAGTGGATGTTAAATTTGCAGAAGATACTGCCAAGGAGAAAGAGGTAGATGATGTAGAGGAGGGGTCCCAGGACAGAGCCCCAGGGCAAACCTGAGGTGACGGGGGAGGGGCTGAATTTGAGGGTCTTCAGTTGAATGCGTTGACTGAGTGCGGCCAGAGAAGTAGGAAGTAAACCAGTCCAACAGAGTGTCTGTGATACCAATAGAAGAAAGCCTTCTGTGGTTGTATTAACTTAAGCCGAGCGTACACTGTGCAATTTTTGGGGCGATTTTCCAGTCGTGCGAGAATCTTTCGATGGGGCCAACTTTCAGCCTGATCGTTCCTCGTGAGTCGTGTAGTGTACAGGGGGTTACTAGGGGCCTCAGGAATCATGAGGTCGGGAGAAAAATAAACATGTTCGATTCTTCTTTTTCTTCCTCCTCTCAGATGTAAACACAGAACCATGGCAGGGGTGCGATGAGTGAAATGCAGTTCTGTCTGTAAAATTTACAGACCGTAGTAGCGACGTTTGCTCAGCCATGTGTTTTTTTCCAAATACGTCGTCACCTTTTCTTTTTAGAGCTTTCAGCACAAAATTGCACAAATTGCCACTATAGTGAGCTAAATGTTCCCCTTCTATTTTTTTGGCTTCCAAACAGATGATACAGAACAGCTCCATCTCACTGCGGAGCTGAGTCTGACGTGGTTTTTAGTCGTACAGTGTGAGCAGGTAGATCGCATGAGAGCGTCATGCTGCACAAACAACGCGAGCTGTTAACTCACGCTGTACAACTAAACCCTGTGGTTTAGTCGTACAGTGTGAGCAGTAGCTGCGAGCAACGACTAAAGAAATCGCACTGTGTATACCCGGCTTTAGGAGGTCTCATACCTTTCATATCAACTTCAAACTTTATGGACGTGCACTGAACACTCACTGGAAAAAATCCAAATCTAGATAAGTCATTTTTTCTTAGAATAAGTGCATTTGTTCTTGGATTGAGGAGGTAAAGGAGACATTTTGCCAATGGAACAAGACAATTTACACTTAAAATTAGAAAACACAATTGCAATGTCTTATTTCAAGTGCATATTATCTAAATATCTGATTTTAAGAGTAAAATTGGTCATTCCGTTGGCAAACTATCTCATTTACCTGCTCAAATTAAGACATTTTTAACAAATTTTTAGATTGTTTTTGCAGTGCTATTGTTTTAATTTTACAACCAATCTGTTGCCATTTCGGGCGCTCATAGCCCCTCGCAAAATAAGAAAAACTGTCTTTTTGACAATTTTCACACATTTAACACACTAAGCACGTTAAGCACATTACACGTTGGTATCAGTTAGTTTATACAACCACAGAAGAGAAGGTCTAGGACCTGGAAAGCTGGAAAGGTAATGCACATGGCTCTCCGCCCCTGACAACGGTTCACCTCTACCTGGCATAATGCTGACAAAATTTTTTTACTAAAAAATAGAAGACAATGTACATTGGCGGATCCAGGGCCAATATGGATGCTGGGACAAAATTCCTAATTCAAAATGGTATTGTATTTTTTCATGTATTCATATCAACAAAATGGGAACAAATTAGAAAATTATAGAAAACAGCTTCCATTTTAAATAATCACTTTGTCCATCAGTCTGTAAAATTCATCTTCTTTAGCCTTTTACATTAAAATGTCAGGATGTTGTTAGATTTCTATTGTGAAATTATCATGGCATCTTTTAAAATGAGGCAATTCATATTTCTTTAAATTGGCGATTTGGAAAATGTAGAAAACAACATTTGTGATCATTGCTTTTTTGGGCGGTGGGCTTTTTTTTGGGAGGCGACTCCAGAATTGATTAAGGTTACATATTGCATCAGTGGGAATTTATTTCATCTGAATGAAATTAAAACAAATAATCAAAGTGTCTGGTCAAGTAAATGAGTAGATCAATCATCTCCTGTGACTCAGAACAAATTAATATCAGCAAAATGAAACATTCATTAACCCCTGGAGCAGAAAGTCTTCTCTGTTCTGAGCAAAGCCTTTTGCTCGTAACTGATGCTTGAAACCACAAACAATCACAAAAGATGCTGTGTTTTTTATTCAGTCACATTTCTTGATGACATTTGTTATGTGGGAAATGCTGAGCTCATCCCTGTTTCTGTAAACCTCTAAGAAAACTTGCAGCATGCCCTAAAACATAACATGTTTTATTGCAAATGCAGCTACATGCCTTGTTCAGATTTACATTGGTGGTGAGTAAAGAAAATGAGACATCAATCACTTAAGCATCTTTCTACTGAGCAAGAGCACTGATCCATCACAAAGTGTTATAGTCTGATACAAGCTCAACTCCAGCATCCTGCATGATTCTTTTAAGAACACACACAGACAAACACAAGTCACACAGGGCGAAGAGGGAAATATCAAAAGGTCAGCAGACAGGCTGGTGTCATTGTATAACAGGCAGGGGCTGAGCTCTTTGTCCCACAATGTTTGTCTCTATGAAATTAAGGAATTCACAGCAAATCATAAACAAGCCTCAGTGTTTATGTTTGATCATGCATATTTTATTTGCCAGATGTGTTCCACAGTTCCTTTTGTGCCACAAAATTGTGATTTGCAGAGATTAAACTGAAAATCCTCAAGCCTCTTAGTGAGTGGGCATTTTATTACTTCAAATTATTAAAATACATGATTTTAAATAAATTATGCCAGAGGAGAACATACTGCAAATTTCACTCTCAATCAATTTATCTTGTAAGCTGAATATAATTAAAAATGAAAAGTCCACCTATCTTCCCTCCCATTGATTTTGTTATATTTAAATGAGTTCTCTTCAAAACAGTTTTTCAATGTAACATTTATAACAACATATATATAGTATGAGGGTAATACTATTAATGGTTAACCCTTTTCTGCTTTACCCACCATTTTACAGTAACATTTATGGAAGGAGAATTTTGCCTGGCAGAACTACACAACAGTGCCACACAATGGCTATTGAAGGAAATGCATAATGGAAACTCACATGGAAGATGCACAATCTGTTTTTTTTTTTTATTCTTACTTAAAATTTACTTTGTACAAAACTGGAGTCACGATAACCACAATAACTATTTACACTGTCTGTTTTCTTTTTTTTAAGGGTGGGAAGATTTTACAGTCATTGTTTGATTATGTTGTTAAAGTGTATGGAAGTACACCTACATGCACATGATATACTCCATAAGACCTAAAACAAAGTATCCCCTCAAGTGATCGTCAGTCCTCTGCAAAGGTGTTAAACAGCATAGCAAGGTCTGGAACATTTTTTTAAATTATTATTTTCCTCTTTGATGATTTCTCCTGGGTGTATCAGGGTTTCTAGGAATTGAAAATAGTACTATTTTGCTTAGGTACTCTAATTGCGATGAACTTGCTTTATTCTTTAAGGAACAAAGTATAACATTACAATCTTCACAAACACGGCACATCAAAACCTTCTCTTGATATAGTGGGAGTGTTTTCATGGATTTTTTAAGTATTATAGTTCATATAATTCTAAATGTGTAAATATATATAAAACTTTCTTTCAGGTGCTATTTTTTATTATTGCCTTCTGTTTTAAATTAAAAAAAAAACGTATGTGAGTTATTTCATACTTTTTTGTGTGAAATCATGATGTTTGTAAAAGAGATTATAGCAATGAGAATTTAATTTGGGTTCATGTCTATAAAATGTCTTTAGAATTATTAAACACAGGTAATGTTCGTAGGTTATCAGCACAACTGCAAGCAATATGAGTGTGAGTACATATTAAACAAATTAACCATCTATGTAAGCTTCAAACATCCTGAGGGAAGTTTTTGCCATCCATGAAGAGATTCAGGTCAAGATCCAGATTCAAAACTATACTAAACCAGCTGATGGGTAGGAATTTCTTACAGACAAGAAAGTTGGAAATGTCTTTATTTCATAATCATTATACTACTATATTCTAACCAGTTGATGAGGAGGGGAAGTCTTTAGTGGTTAACTTAAATAGCAAAAGAAGTATTTAAAAAGGTCACAGTTTATATTTCGTAAATTAAAAAAATCTATATTTATGTTTCTGATGTTTGTGGTGAAACTTTTTAGAGGAAAGGATATAAAATTATTGTCGAGCCTTGCAAAACTATTAATTTCCCTTCAACTTTTTTAGTAGTTTTAACAAGAAACCTATGTATTTGGATATCATTTTATGTACGTATTAATATCATAAAAATGTGCGGGGAAGAAAATGGTACATTGTTCTCTACCTATTTATTAGTGTTTCAGATAAAAATGCAAAAAAAAAAGGGCATTCGTTTTTACGCATCATTCTTTATCTTCTTTACCTCAGCCGTGCACCAAACTATCATAAGTAATAATTTTAGGGTTTGCTTATTAAAATTTAATTGATTTATAAAGGCTTTAGGGTTGTTGATCCCAAATCATATTCACCTCATAAAAGTAGATAATTATCTATATCTTATTTAAATTTTTTTACAAAGCATATATCTAAATATAATGGAGCTTTTCTTTAAAGTATTTTGGTGATCTGTTTAACATCAGTTTTCTCTGCCCTGAGACACTGGGAAAGGCCGCCAGGGATCCTGAAACCACGCCCATATTATAATGCAATAGTTTTAGAGAAACAAATATTACGCCAAATATTATATTTACATAATGATTTGAATTCAGGGAGGAACAGTGGAAGCTTCAAACATGTGTGACTCATGTTCGAAGGAGAAACAGAGGAGATAATATATTTCATAAATTAGGCCTTTTAAAGGTGAACAACAAAAAGTAAGCCATTGTGGAAAGAAAGATGTAAGAAATTTAAAGTTTCTTTACATATTAGCTTAGGTTAGGCCTCAAATACAAAGAATAAAGTGGCATGGTCAGACAACACCAAAATAACACTTTCCTGAATACCTGCAAAACATTGTTGAGGACACTGCCTCTCTCGAGCACTAACGTCATGAGATAGGAATCCCCAGAAGGAACATGATATAGGAAGCAAAAAACTTTAGACTGGACTGGATGTCCACCTAGGTCGAACCTAAAACAGCAACATTATATTTCCCTTTTATGTTTTTGTCTATCACACAACATCCCAAAAAGATACATTCTATAAAAATACTAAGCTATTATTAAGCTTATAATAAAAAAAGTTTGAGGTTGAAACCTGACAAAAGGTGGAACATTGAAGATAATTAATTACTTCTACAATGCACAGTTTAAAAAGATATTTGATGCCTCAACTAAGGATTGGTAGCCAGAACAGTGAAAAGCAAACTTCAATGGCCATTACTACAATGGTATCAAATTACAGCTAGGATAAGAATACCATGTTTGGATTTCCACGTGTTTGTATCCAGTTTGTGTTTGACTGTGTGTATCTGCATAAGCATATGATTGTTACCATGTTTATTCATCAGCATGTGCCCATCTAGTAAAAGAAGGGAAAAAAATACACTCTATAAAATAACTCTATAACATAGCACCATAAATTCCTGGCAGAATTATTAAGTGGGACCAATGTTTCGCCAGAATCACTTGATATTTCTAGTAAAACTCACAAGTCATGATGACCTTAGCATAAAAAATGCATTTTACAAGGATGAAATAATCCAGCTTCTCTTCTATAAAGGCATTACTGCCCAGAAGCTAATGATGTCCAACAACACAGATAGGCAGAGCAGCAATGAATTTAGAGGAATTATGTTTACAATGCCTCGCAAAAGTATTAAAAGTATTAAGTATGGTATTTGTTTTCATGTAGCACTTTTGAGAAAACAGGGACAAATTTAAGTGCCTTTTTCCACTTTTTTATTTGCAAAACTTTTGGACAACCTTACATGTTATTCTGTACACTGCTTTGAGTAGGTCTATCTAAATCAGAATCAGAAATGCTGAAAATGCAAGTTGTATATGAGTAGCACAGTGGTTTTAAATATGGTTTTTAAAAACTACTGTTTTTAGACATCCCCCATAACAAATGTCAAATATGACATAGACCAGTATCGGGTATTGCGGGCTAACAAAGAACCCAAAAAGACTCCCGTTCCTAAGGGACTTGTTCTTCTGGTTCAATTTGCATGTTTTCTAAGCTAATACAAGTTTTTTGGATGGGAAGTGAAACATCGTTAAACTTGGAAAGAAAGTCCAGTGAATTGTTTTTTAATATTTTTGGAATGACTATGACCTGGATGACTGAGAATCTTCCCTGGCATTTAACCTCTCGCACCTGCCCTTGATTTGAATTCCTGTGTAAGGTATAGCACCAACCACCTTTCAGTACGTTTCAAATAGAAACACTAGAAACATAACTAAAAACATACCTCACCATGCTGCAACTTTGAAAGACCGAGTCTCCAGTATTTGATAGGAGAAAGAATGCAGAGTGAGGTTTATAAAAAAAAAAAAAAAAAAAACATGCGGAAGGAGAAATGTTTCCATGACATGAGCAAGTTGTGATAAGCATCTTGTGTAACAAAGCCAGACCTTGTCTATTGCAAGCAGTGACATAGTCCCGCAACCCCACCGGGAGCAACATTATACTTTAAGATGTGTCAAGAAGCTAAAATTTTGATGAAGCCCTAAAATGACACAGTATTGTGACATACTTATGAGAGAATTACACAGAATGTGAACTGTTTTTTTGAAGCAAAACTGATAATTTATTAATCAAAGAAAAAATGCAAAAGAGAATTTATAATAGCCCAGAATATTCCTCCAATCAGCCTTACAGCATCAGCATAATGCCTCTGATCTGAGTGGTAGAAGCCACTAGAGAAAACCAAACAACAAATATATATCAGCTTGAAAGACCTCCTAACTTATGTCTGATTTAACATTCCTCCTTACAGTTATGCATAGGAATGCATATGGTCCTCTGGCTGTTAACAACAAATATGTTCCAACAAAATCGTACTGTACAACTGAAAATTCATTATTTTGAATTTGACTTTGAGCTTGAACAATGTAATTTTTTTATTGCCAAAATGCAATAAAAAACCCTGACCCTATGTAGATAAGGCAGAGTAAAAGTCTTGCTGCCGCTCCCTCCCTACCTACTTCAGTCAGTAAGATGAGGTCATCAAACACCAACCTGCTTTGTATATTAATGATGTAACAGCAAGGATTCTTTGGACACTCGGTCCCTAGAGGCAGCTTGGCAGGCAGCAGAGGAAGACTTCAAGTTGATTTAAGAGAGATAACACTCTCAACACAACAGTGACAAAGGCTGGAAAGGCAGAGCAAGAGGAGATAGCAAGGAGGTGTCGACAGCGGCAGAGAAGAGACAAGATGAGAAGAGCGAAGGCAGAGGAGGTGCTGGGTTATATGCTGTGCCTTTAAAACAGTAAGCCCCTCCTCCGCAGAGCTGAGCAGAGGAGCCGAGTGGTGCTGGCAGGAGTCTGAGCTCCACGATAAACTCTGGCATCAGCTCCTCTTCATCTGGCAGTCAGCGAGGGCACAGTGAGGGTGCAGGGGCAAAGAGAGATGGGGATGAAGGAAGATTGACTGAGACAGGAGAGGAAGAGAGAGATAAAACAGAGACAGTCACACAAGAAAAGGCCAAAACACTGAGAGGGAGAGGATGTCACAAGAATAACATGCTGCCTTTTCCTCATCGTGCAGACTCCAGATGTGGGTGAACGTTGACTAGGATGACGGGTGGCAGTGTTTTTACGCCAGCACGATCGTCTGAGTGACGGCAGCGGCCGCATCACATCCCAAAGTAGGAGTTCTCCTTGCCTCCCCAGCCCTTAGTCGTCTTCTGCCTCCTCTCTCTCCTTTTTCAGAGTGCAATCAGGGCCATTCATCGTTCCTATCGCTGCTCCCTGCCTCCTCCTCCTCCACAGCTCCATCCTCCACTTGTACTCCTCCTCTGATGAGCCACAACCTCAGAGTGAAATAACCCTGCTGAAAGAAGCTTCTCTCTCTATCAAGACAGTAAGTAGTGGGAGGAAGGGGAGTAGGAACTTTGTGTGGGTGTGTGCATATGACAGTGAGGGAAAGAGAGTGAGAGAGAGAGACAGAGAGAAAACGAGAGAGAGAGAAAGAGACAGTAAGAGACAGAGTGTAAGTGTAAGAAAGAATGTGTGGGTTTTGTGTGAGAGACAGTGAGAGGAAGAGAGAACAGTAAGATGGTGAGAAGTGTGGCTGTGTGCGACAGAAGGAACTCAGAGGAACCGGCTGCTTTGTGCGCAGCTTAAGTAGTCGTGCTGTGCCTGGACAGTGAGGTCTAGCCATAGCAACAATATAATGATGTACAGAGATGGTGAGTAGGTATGCGTTCTCGGTGTGTGGATGTGTGTGTGTGTTTGTATTTTCCTGTAAGCTGCTAGAAATCCTTTAAGCAGTTACATTTACTTCGGGATCTATAACCACTTTTAACGTTCCTATCATGCTGCTTAAAATGTTGTGCAAAAGGACTCAAGAAACAAAGGTGAGGCTCATCAGAATAAGTGAACGCTTTCCTCTCTGTCTATCCAGGTGTCATGTGCAGCTGGCCAGCGTACCCCGTGGCAGTGGTATCGCCCCGGATTTGGAGAGAATCTTTGCCCCCCTTTCACTCCGTGGATCTCATTTGGGAAGCTTTCATGGGATTTATTCTGTGTTGCTGGATGGCACAGAGATCCCTGCCACTCTGAAGAGATTGTGGAGAAAACTAACTACACGGATAAGAAGTAAAATAATTATCCAATCACCGCACAAGCAGACAGACTGGGTTCCCTTAGCAACAACTGAACAAGACAAGAGATTCCTTTTTTTTCTGCACCCTTGGTTTTTCGGCACACCCCTGTGACTACCGTGGGTCAGTGTTTTAGAAGAGGATTTGGAGAGCGATGTTGCATAAGATGATCTGCCACCCGGATTCCCGGGATTGGTGCTAATTTTCTTTCTGCCCCCCCTTCCGTTTAAGTCTCACCGACCCGATGATCATTTGTAATCCCTCCATGAATTATCATCACAAGTTACATTCTGCTGGCTTAGAAATCCACATCACCTGGAATGAGCTCCACAATTAAGAGATCGGATGCTGCAAAAATAGCCAACCCTCTTCTTTAGCCCAGATAATTCATGGACAAAACTGAAAGTTTAAACCATTGTCTATGAAGACAATGTATGTGAGGCAAAAGTTCACTTTGATTTCTAAGTAGAATTATAATATTGTTTTCCTCGGGGGCAAGAGGAATATTCCTCATTTAAAAAAAAAAATTATCTTCTTATAGACAGCAGTCCTCACACAGGGACTATATTTAGAAGACAGATACTGTCCCCTTTGGCTAGCAATAGAACAGAAAAAGATCCCGGTCAAACTGAGCCACTGTGGGGGTTTTTGTATTTTTCTATTTAGGTTACAGTCCATAAAACTTCCTTTTGAGGGGGATTGATTTGAACTTATTCACTGCTTTTACTTTTCTATATCAATCGGCAGTGATGCTGACAGGTTTTGAGGGTGAAAAGAATTGTACAGAAAAGTGTTCTCTTGTATAGAGGTGTTTTTTTGAAATAGCATCTCCCTGGGAACAATTTCAAATATACACATTAACGCAAGATGAGTTGGATGAACTTGGTTATGTAAGAGTTTCATACAACCTTCAATACATGTGTTTCTCTTCTCCCTTTTCAATGGATTTACTCCTTTCAACTTTACCCTTGTTGACTTTCTCTTCATCTGGAGAAGTGTATGGCAAAACGCATGGATGTCAGAGTGTGACCCTGTGCCAAGTGTGCGGGCGAGGCAAGGCGTTCCAGCTGCCCAGGTGCTTTTAAGATGTTGAGGTCTCCCTGCGTGGCCGGGGCCCCTGTTCGGATCAGTAGCACTGAGGCTCCTTGTAGCCAAAGACATGGACCCCGAATCGGCCCCCCTACGCCCTCAGCCTGTTGGCCATTGGCTCCACTTTGCTTTGTAAAGGATGTCCCTCAGCAGAGCTCCGGCCCGGGACACCACTGAGACCCCCAGCCCGAGAGAACGCATCCGCAGTCACATGAAGATGGTGATTGACCAGCTGGAAGGCATTCTCAAGGAGCTCAAGGATGTGGCCAAGGAACTCCGGGAGGTGAGGCTCAATATCAGCTTATATGTATCAAGCATTTTGGGTGGGATCTAGAGGGAAACATGGGGAATAAAACACACTGGCAGGAAAGAAGAGTAAAATGGGTTTAGGTGGGTTGAATTTAATTAGATGTAAATTTCTTTCATGGTGTGGGGAGTTTGATTATGATTTGAAAAGGATGACATCTGATTTTTTTTTGTTTACATTTGGATTATCTTAATGATTAGTACAAAGCTGACATGCTTTCACAAACTACAAACAGTTGCTATTCTGCCACTTACAAACATTTAATGTGTTCAGGGGCATCTTGTTTGAGGTGCAGCTGGAGAGCAATAAAGCCAAGGCCGAAAAGAAATAAAGACACAGGCTTAGATAAGCTACATGACTTAGCGCCGCAATAGTTATATAACCATTTTGTTGAGGATCATCTGGATTCTTACTGTATTCTTGCCATGGTAACACTGGCTGGTGTGTGAGTGTTTGTGTGTGTGAGTGACCACGAGCAAAAAGCCTGAGAAATGATTATAACTGACAAGCATTTATGAAGGTCTTACATGTAGAACTACTGTACTTAGACTTAAGACATGTGTCTATGCACTGATAATCAGAGTCTATCCATACAGTATATAGGGGACTACAAAATCTCTTCAGAATCACCCCCCTGCAGTGACCTAAAATCTGTGAGCTCTTGCAAAGCTTCTCTACAATGAGAGATGGAGGCAGATAGAGAGACAAAGACGAATGAATCCTGAGCAAACAGTTACACCTAACCCACACCTTCCCTGCACATCACACAATTACCCTCCCATCTGCCTTCTAATCAGGCATAAACAGAGGGGGATATTATGTTCGTGTGTGTGTGGTAATGTGCTGAAGGAGTCAAATAGAGGATGTTGGAGCACGTAATGACCTGAGGGAAAGGATGCAGGGGGTCTAAAAGCTGTCATAACTCACTCCATCATCAGACCCCCCTCCACACACACACGCACACACAACCTCTCCTGACTCGAAGCTCTGTCCCACTCACAGCTCCTTGCTTGAGCAGTCAGAGGTGCAAGGGCACCACTCGCAGTGTGTACCTTCTCTCTGGTAGAGAAAGCCGGCCCACGTGCAAGAGTGATTGATGATTATGGGACAACTGCAAGTGGAATAATGCTGGCTGGAGCTATTTATAAACAAAAACACAGCCTGTGCCTCTGCCAACAACAACACATATCACAATTTTTATTCCAGACCCCATTAGAGAGAGCCAAAAAAAAGGGGCTCAAATGTCATTTTTTTATTGGAAAACCCGATTCCAGATATTGAGATGGCTAAAAAATTACTTTAGCTACAATGGCAGACATACTGCAGTGTCATGCGATTAACTGACCAAGGAGACTGCCATCAGTGTCAAAGGAAAAAAGAAGAAATTGCACCAGTCAAATACATTGAACTTTAATGTTTCATAAAATGTGTTATTTTTGGCTATGTGATTACAAATAACAGATTACAATTGTCAAATAAATGATTAACTGATATGTAAATGCTATGAAAGAGATTATTTAAGAAAGGAACAGACATATCTGATCAAAAACTGCATTACTTCAAGGAGTTAAAAGGGTAATCCAAGCACATGCTATGTGGAAAATGAAAAACATGTTACAAAGTTTGCTTAATATTACAGTATTTAGAGGTGCATACTACTGTTGTTCCAAAATCTGGACTTAAATCAAGCTTACCAAATACATTTTCTGGTCTCACATAATTTCTGAAAAAGGACAATGCAGATTGAACTTTTTCTTAGTCTTTTATTTTAAAGTTAAGTGGATCAAGTGTCTTAAATAGGTATCATATTTCTTGTTAAAACAGAATATAATCACTAACTATTTATCCTGTAGACATGTTTCTGTAAGATTTTAGCAAATTATAAAGCAGAAAACAACACCTCTGAGAAGAGTGTCTTGATAAGCATTTCCTCTTACAGTAGTAGCCATTTAAAATTTCCCCACTTTTCTTGATGGGCCCTTGGCTGGTCCCCTAAAAATCTTTCTGCATGGAGTTTGCATATTCTCCCTGAGCATGCGTGGGTTCTCTCTGGGTACTCCGGCTTCCTCCCACAGTCCAAAAAAACATGACAGGTTCATTGGTTTCTCTAGATTCTCCTTAGGTGTGAGTGTGTGCGTGAATGGTTGTATGTCCTGTTTGTCTTTGTGTTGCCCTGCGATGGACTGGCGGCCTGTCCAGGGTGTACCCAGCCTCTCGCCCGTAGACAGCTGGAGAGAGGCACCAGCACCCCTTGTGACCCCAATTGGGACAAGCGTGTCAGATAATGGATGGATTTGTGGACATTAAGATCTAAAGAGAAGCGCCATCTCCTGGTCAGACCCTGTACTTAAGTGAAAGGGTGGAGTCTGAGTAAAAAAATATATACAATAGTAGGACACTCCAGTGGCTGGAGGTTGGAGGGGATTTTGCTTGGTGTTGAAGGAAAGTGGGCAGTCTGCCAAATAAACTGCCATTCAGCTGGCGTTTGATTGGGAAGGGCAATTTTGAATGGATGCTACTATAACTGTTTAACTTTTCTTTTTCACCTTAACATCACAAACTGTCATGTATTAAGACTTTTTTAAAGTAGTTCTTCTGGAGTTGAATACACTTGTTTTTACAAAAAGCCAAAAAAATAAATAAAACCACACTGCATAACATATGCTTTAGCCTAATTTCAAAAATATTAAATTATCTTTCAGTTCAATCTACAACATTTGGTGTGTACTGATGCCTTATGCAGCTGCTCTTCTCAAATTATCCATCTATATACCTTCAGAGGGTTGGATATGTTTTGACTGGGTCATGTGACCTAGTTTTGTGGCAGCCTAAGCTAAAAAAATTGTTGTTAAGCCACAAAACAGATGTGAGACTTACCATATCAGGCATATTTTTGGTTCTTTTATATAGGAGTGTGTTTACATTGGAAGCAAGATGAATTCAATTAAATTCAATTCAGTTTATTTATATAGTGCCAATTAACAACATGTCATCTCAAGGCACTTTACAGTTCTAACAGATCATACAGTCAAATTGATTCAAAGTTTTCTATCTAAGGAAAACCAGTTGATTGCATCAATTCATTGACTCAAATTCAATCCCTCACACTAAGCATCCTTGTAGTGACAGTGGAGAGGAAAAACTCCCTTTTAACAGGAAGAATCCTCCAGCAGAACCAGGCTCAGTGTGAGCGGCCATCTGCTGAGGCTGACTGGGGTTCAAGGAGACAGAAGCAGAGATACAAAAAGCAGCTATAAAAGGCGGCCCCGTCCAGGAAACACGAAGACGAGCTCCGAGCCAATTCCCATTTCAGAGGATGAAGAGAGCACATCCAGCCAGTCACGGTCAGAGAAACAGGACTACACTGGAAAACAGGCCCATCTCTAGCATCTATAAACTAAGGTGTTGATGGCAGCACAACAGCTGATATTTCTCTCCAGGATGGTGTCACAGCTAAACAGGAACAGACGAGGCAAAGCTTCTATGAGAAAAAGCAGAGAGAGCTTAACGTTAGAGAACTAACAGATTCTGCAGAGTGGGAGAATAGAGATAAAATGAAGCAGAATGATGAAATGGGGGTCGCTGTGTTCTCCAGAAGTCTAAGCCTATAGCAGCATAACTATAGAGATAGCTCAGGATAACCTGAGCCACTCTAACTATAAGCTTTATCAAAAAGTAAAGTTTTAAGCCTAGTCTTAAAAGTAGACGGGGTGTTGCGACATTTGTGAATTCACAAACTCGCGAAAATACATCCTGCCACAAGCCAATAGATTAGCTCTGATTCCAAAATGCTTCAGAACAGTGAAACACAGTGACGTGTATGATGTCAACTGTCAACCAGAGACGAAAGGCTCAAAGAGTTGAACTGAATTTCCCTTCCTTTTGTAAACACTTTCTGAAAGAGGTTTAAGTAGAAAAAAAGCTTTAAAAATATGTCACATTCACTCTGGAAGCCACCTGGGCATTAACAATGGCTGTCGACTTACATAACTTTGTGTAGCACACTTCCCCTAATACCTCCAACAACAATAATTGTCAACAGAAACTATGGACTGCGACTGTCAATAACTAAGAGCACTTCTTTTTTTTTTTTGTAAAATATGATTTACACACTACATTACAATACTTATGCAAAGGAGGGTAGAGTTCCCAGGAATTGTACTCAAGTAAGACTGACACTTCCAAATCATATTTTTACCCAAGTAACTTTTAAAAAGTAGTCATCCATGAAATGACTTAAATAAAAATGTAATTGGTAAAAAGAGTACTTAACCTCTTACACCCTAAGGGGATATAAATAAATTTCTGCCTGACAAAAACACACAAAAGTAAATAACTTATAGCCTCAAAGCTATTAGATTTAAGAAGAAACTTTTGGTACGTCTGTAAAGGTAAGATGTCATAGAATGGTTTTCTGGTGTCAGCACCATTGTAGCTTTGACCCTGCCTGAAATATTAGGGACAAAATACAAAATATTTTGCAATTTTTGAACCTCGCCAAAATTTTCTTTGAAATAAACATTGCAAAACACTACCAAAATATTATTTATAGCACAAAAAAGTAGTACAGACTTTCAAATCTAAATGTTGTGTAAAAATATACAAAATGTGGACTCAATCAGATGAATCATATTTATTTTAGAATGGTATTAGTGAGAAATTTCTTAGGCGGAGAGGCCATTTTGGCACATTTATCCATAAATGTCACCAAACTGTGCCAAATATGTTTTTTACATCAAAACTGGGGGTTTGGTAAAACTACAAGGTCATGTAGCAGCTGGACCCGCCGGTGGGTCCGTAGGGTTCAAGGGGTTAAGTGTTGAGTAACATCTGCTTTTTAAAATTATATAGTAAAGACAGAGGAAAATGAAAATTGATTTGCAATTTCAAATGTTTTAAAGGCTTTAAAGCTACAGTGTGTAATAATTACAGGGATATACAGTCAGAAATGTAATATATTATACATAACTATGTTATTTATCATCATCTACGAGCTCAGCCTCTTAACCTTAATATTTGCGTTGCCTTAGAATTCGTTATTTATAATTACATAGGAGCGGGTCTCGCAGCCATGGAGGCAGACATCTTTGCGCTACGGCAGCGCAGAGCCAACAAACTAGCGATTGCGAGATCGCAAAAACGTCACAACGATGTAGAAAAAATAACGGGTATATTTATTATCTAAAGTCTACATGAAATCTATACCCTACACAGACTAATGAAATACTATCTGTAAAATTATCTATGTAAACAAACCTCATCACTTGAGAAGGTAGGTGATGCGGACGTCGTGGAAGACATTTTGTCCTGTAACGCTTGCCGTACTGTTGGGGGGGAGAAGTGGTGGGGGGGAGATGTTCATGTTGCTGCAGTCTGCAGTCTGACCGCTAGATGTCGCTAAAAGTTACACAATGTAGCTTTAAGGAAATAAATAAAAGAATCAAAAAAATAGTAAGAATAATGAATAAAAACTTTAAACAGTCTGGCGACCTGTCCAGAGCATAACCCCCTATTTGCCCATGGACTGCTGGAGAACCTTATTGATAAAGCAGGGGAAGTAGTCTGTGGTCTGTAGCAGCCTATCAGACCACTCTGGGCAACTTAAAATTGATAACAACATACAACAGGAGCATGTTTGTTTATTTTATTAACAAAAATAATATAATTAGCATTTCAGCTAAATTAGATAAAGAACTGATTCTGTTTTTCAAGGGAACCCCTCGACCAGGGGTCTAAAACAGGACCCAGAAGTGGCTCTTTGGACCTTCAACCATGGCTTTTAGATCTTATTTTCAGGCGTTAATAAGTCAATTATTTATTTTTTTATATAGTAAAATAACAAATACCAGTGTTGGCTTTGGCAATTTTTTTTAAAGGAAAAGTGATAATTAACAAAGACAATTTCTGTTTTAATAACATATCATGTAATATGTCTGGCTCTTAACCCTTTAAAGCCAGATCCAAGAATAAAACAAAACAGAAAATTACTTTTTTTTGGTTTGAAGTCCTTATTTGGCCTTTTAACAAAATATGTAAAAAGAAAAAACAGAAATACATTTTTGATATTAATCATTTATTACTATGCGATAAGTCAAGATTATTTTTTGTGTAGTCTTCTGCCCTCTGTTATCAGGTATATCTGATTGTGTACAATAGGATTTTGAGCAAAGTTTTTACCATTAAATTATGCAAAAGGTGTCAGACGCAAAACATTTCAGAAACTGTACGTATCAAATATGATACATTTGGCATTATAGGGTTAACAAGAACCTAACCATATAGCTTGACTTAGCTGTTAGGATTTTAGATCCTGCCAACCCCTGCCCTAGACTGTAAACAACCTTTCATTAAATAAACCAACAATTATAACAGCACCTCGCAGTTTGCCTGAACTGCTACGACATCTACAGTATGTGCTGTGATGAACAACTAACTAAAGTAATTTAACACAAGCACACAATCAGAATTACTGCAAATATCCTGGTAAGAAAATACTTGTTTTTGAAGCACAAAGAAGATCATCAAAAATCATCTGTTTATTAAAACAGCCAAAGACACAAATGTTAGCTGCAGTGCTCTCTTGTTTACAGAGATAAGCAGTCAAGTTAATAAGTCCGACACAATAAAGCCACTGACAGCCTTTTACAGCTTTGTAACCGAAAGATGGTATGGATCGATTCTTTAATTTAGGGCGTGTTCTAAAACCTGCTTTATAAGCGCCCATGTTATGAAAGCAATCCTCTTTGAAATGCTCAGCACACACTTGCAAAACCTTTGGACATTTAGGAGGTAGATTTGCATAAAAAAAAAAAGAATCAATCAACTCAGATAAAGGTAGTAAAAAGAATTTTGTTAATTACACGACAGGTGCCATTAACAGAGAACCTGTCATGCTTACGTCTTAGCTCAACCATATCTGTTTAAATGCTTGGTGTCGGTGAACAGAAAGATGCCTGCCTCAGATATTCAGGGTGAGTGGTTATTTCCCTTTGTGACATCATAAGGGGGGTGCTTTTCAGAAAAAACATTCTTAGCACACATAAGCTAAGAGGTGAAGCAAGGCAGTGGGAGAAATGAAATTATATTTATCATTTGTGGACCTTATTCAAGGGCTTAAGAGCACATATGACCAGTGTTGGGAAAGTTCTCTTTCTACGGAACTAGTTCAAAGTTCAGTTCACACATTTTAAAATGAACTAGTTCAGTTCATAGTTCATAATTCAAAACTGTTCACAGTTCCAAAAAATGAACTAGTTCATAGTTCTTTTTTTTTTTTTCATATATTGCTCAATTACACCATAGCCCACTGTAGAACCACAGACAGCAATTATTTTATCAGTTGTAACACTGAAACTGTGCGTCAGATTTCATCTTCATATCCAGTTTTGAATCCTTATCCAACCAGGGTTTACATTAGAATTGAGGGGACTGCATTTCCCCATTTTTGCTTTAACGCTTTGTTGCTGTCCATTCACTTCACACTACTAGCAGCTGCAGCTTTCACCCCATAGTATATTCTCAAAAACATCAGGAAAAATGTGCTGCTTGAATGGTCTTTTTTATGAGCAATTAGTAAAAGAAAAACAGGAAAGTAGTCTTTACGGTGCAAATGTTTTTTTTTTATTTTAATAATTTTTTCCATTTGAAATTCCATTTCAGTACATATGCCGTTTCAGATTTGCTTTGGATGTTTCTGAAGTGCGGATTTTTTTACTGAAAGCCGGCGGGCAAACTTGTTGCCATCATCCTCACCGACCACCTGGTCATAAACCTGTTTTAAGTGATCATACTGCTGCTTTGTCGCCTCCACGGTCGCCTCCATGCTGCTTTGGCTTCCACGCTGCATTTTGTTTTGATGACGCACGCGGCTGTAGGCTGCGACACTGGTAGCTGGTGTTGCCAGATTGGGTGTTTTTCCCGCTACATATTAAGGCCTGTTTACGGTATGATTTAGCCGGGGTTTCGTGTGGAGGGCTCTATAGAAATCTGGCAAACTGCTGAACGGAGTTGAACTGAGAGAGTGTGCCGTTCACAGACACCTGAATGAACGAGTTCACAATAACATTCATCAGGCAGTAATACAGTACGTTCAGTTCACGTTCGCCCAGAATATGAACGAGTTCATGAACTTTCGTTCAATGAACACGTTTAGGCACAACACTGCATATGACTATTCCAAAATGTCCATATAGTGAATTTTGCAAAATATCAGACCTTTAACTGTGTCTGGATGAAGTAGCCAAGCATTTTACTCAACGGTAGTACAATTCTGTTAAGATGTTACTGAAGTAAAAGTATGGTGCAATAAAACTACTACTAAAAGTATATTATTGCCAAAAAAAAATTCTTAAGTCACTGTAACTGAGTAATTGTAACAAGTTAATGTCCACCTCTGTAATTATGAGTATTTAACATACAAACTCACTTGGTAATCCATGCTTTATTTAAGAAACAAGGCCTTCATTTTGGTCCACACATGCAAATTTAACCAGACAAAAGGGTCCGTCCCCTAAATCAGCTAATGTGCATTTGTTTAATGAGGGAAGTTGAGGCATCAGGACACCAGCAGTACCCTTTATTAAGGTGTGCATAATTATTAGGCAGCTTCTTTACCTGAGGTAAAATGGGCCAGAGAAGAGATTTAAGTGATTTTTAAAGTCAGAGTTGAAAAAATTACTTTGTGGGGATGCAACACCATTGAAATTATCAAGATATTGGGGAGTGGTCACAGAGCCATCAAATAATTGCAGCAAATAGTTCATAGGGTCCCAAAAAAGTTGTTGAGGAAAAAAAGATGCAAATTATCTGTCAAAGAAATAAGAGGAATCAAAAGGGAAGCAAACCAGGAACCCATTATCCTCAAGTGCCATCACATCCCAGAACAGCAACCTATCTGGAGTACCAAGGAGTACCAGTACTTCCTATGTCAATTCATAACACGTCATATCAATGCACTTTACAGAGACATTTCATCCAGATCATACAGTCACATTGGTCAAAAGTTTTTATTTAAGGAAAAACAGATGATTGCATCGAATCATTCGCTTGACATGCCCCTCCTTGATAAGCATGGGGTAACAGTGGATATTTACACCAGCAGTGTGAGCGGCCTTCTGCAGAGGCTGACTGGGGATTCAAGGACAGAGTAGCAGACATAAAAAAGGAACATAGAATCACTGATCCATAGATACTTTCTATGTTAGATAAGTTAACAGAAAACTAGCTCCATGGGTGACACTGTTAAGGAATGAAACAGTTAAACAGACGAGCTCTGAGACAGTTTTCATTTCAAAGGGCTTAAAAAGAGAACATACCATTAGTCAAAGTATATGCTGAGCCCATAGCTATGTCTAGGAGAAAAACATGAATAAACAAAAAAAAAAAAAAACAGGTCCAATGCTATTATCTATAACTGAAAGTGTTGATGGCTGTAACCTAGCTGATATTTTATCTCACAGCCAAACAGAAACAGAGCAGTATATAAAGCTTGATATCATGCTACCATCATGAAGAAGCTCTCTGAACAACTCTAAATAGTATCAGCGCTGATAAACACTGAAACATCCACGCAAACTCCTCTTTGACTGATCATAGCACCATCCCTGTGTGGCATTCAGAGAAGCTTTGAAATTCTTATAATTTCATATTGTAGGGCAGCCAGGTTAACTATTGTTTCCTGAGTGAAAAAATGATCGGGGGTTGATGACAATCATTCTGGGACAGAGCCGGTAATTCTCAGGCCAGGTAACAACTCTGTCTGCCTCCTATTCTGATTTTAGATATTTAATGAACCACACATGGGCCTGCAGATTAAGAGTGAAGTGTTCTGTAAGGTACAAAGGAACAACTAGATCTCCGAGATTGGTTATTTAGCACTTTATACATGAGAAGGAGGATTTTAACTGCTATTCTAGATTTAACAGGAAGCCAAAGAAGAGAAGCTACGATAGGAATATATATGGTCTTTCTTTTTAATTTACAGAACTCTGGCTGCAACATTTTTGTGGACCTTCTTATAGTAAAGAATTACAATAGTCCAGCTTTGACGTAACAAATGCATGGACTTGTTTTTCAGCATCACCCCTGGACAGGATATTTCTAATTTTTACAATATTCCAGAGATGAAAGAAAGAAATTATAGACACCTGTTTAATATGTAATTAAAAATAAATAACAAAAGGCTTTTTGCTTTATTATCTGAGATCAATTAAATTCCATCTAGATGGAGTGGTTGACTTAGCTTTTTTTCTAAGAAACAACTTGTATGACTTCTGCATTTAAAAGCAAAATGTTTAGTGTCATCCAGGTTTTTTAGGTCAAAACGTTTTAATTGTTACAGCTACAAGCTTAGAATGAAAGCCACTACATTTTAAAAGAGGTCATTATTTAGGTGTCTCACTTTCCTGTCTGCAAGACTTCATCACTCTCATTGAATATCACCCCCTTCCTTAGAGTATATTCTTAACTCTGTAAATATTTTATTTAAAAAACACAACTAAAAAAACAAGCATCATCATTTTTAACAGAGTTTGAGTCTCTATGACAACACCCGGTGAGGCCGGAGAAAACCCCGTGGTGAACATTTTATCTAACTTTAATCACCTTCACAGCATGCAAATCAAAGGCAATGTTCTGTGAGGCCCATGCTAGGCATTAAGGACAATTTCCTTTTTTTTTTCTTCAAGGAATTCCTTGTATTGCACTTAACATCTACATTTGCAGGCAGTTTTTGTAAGGATAAATCTGAGACAATAAAATTTTTGCCAAAGTAGAAATTTGTAAAAAAAAATTCTCATTTTATAGACAGAGATTAGATATGAAGAATCTGTTGCAGGCAATAATGACGTACATTTTGTTTTTACTTAGCACCTGCAGAAAACCGCAAACATTGTAGAGTTGTTTTTCATATCTATCTATCTATCTATCTATCTATCTATCTATCTATCTATCTATCTATCTATCTATCTATCTATCTATCTATCTATCTATCTATCTATCTATCTATCTATCTATCTATCTATCTATCTATCTATCTATCTATCTATCTATCTATCTATCTATCTGTCTGTCTGTCTATCTATTCTGCATTCAGAATCAGCCTAAAGAGTTGTGTCCTGTACTTTCACATTTTTGGAAATATCTGTCAAATTTAAATCCCTATAAAGCCAAAGTGTCAGTGCTTCATCCAGCCACCCATAATGTGCCTCCACGACAGTGGCAGTGAATTTTCTGAGCTTAATGACAAGAAAACGGAGGTGAATTTATTCATTCCTAACAGTGATGCAAAACCTTGGTTATCTGGAACCATTGCTAAGCAACAGGTTAAAAATTTTGGTGTACCCTTGGATTCAGGTTCCAGGGTCAACAGTGTTTAGCTGCCAGGTTTCTTTTAATTATGTCAGGTTGCCAAAGTGAAATGACGTTGAGATAATAACCGATGATTTCATTACAACCTGACTAGATTATTGCAAATCGCTTTACTATGGGATCAGTCAGGCTTCTCTTTCACACCTTTGACTTGTTAAAATTGGACCTGCCCCCCTTTAACTGGTACACCCAAACCTACATATTTCACCAGCTGGCTGCCCATATAGAATATAATTTATTTTTAAAACCATTCACTTTGCCTTAAATGTCTTCATCTTCCAAGAATGTCTTGCTCTTCCAGTCTTCCTCACCTTTCTTCTTTAGCCTTCTTTGTTTCTCTGATGCCCCTTATCTCATCCAAGCAGCTTCTATCGACCTGCCCAAAACTAACCTGAAGATCAAAGGGAATCAGTTGTTTATCCAAAATTATAAAATAAGTTGCCAATAAGATTTGGACGGGCTTCATATTTTGCTTTTGTTAACTTTCTCACTACAGTACGTTCTTTAAAACACATTATTCAACTTTTAAAAAGTTTGATATTTCTGTAAAAAAAATAGGATTTTAGTCACCTCATTTGGTGGTAGGAGCCAGTGCTTGAGCAAGTTCTAGAGCTATACCAGCTAGACTAACCTTCACTCACACTCTGGGCTCTGGAACCCAGCGCCTTCTTAGAGACTGGACTTTCTTCTACTTTTGAGTAGCCCATGGAACAGGCTGAGGATTATTTGTTAGTTGGGGTTTAGCCCAGTGGATGAGAGAGATAAATCCCAACACCTTTTGTACCGTTGTAAAGGCTGATTTATACTTCCAAACCAGGTCGTCTGCGTAGGTGTCGCAGTGAACGCAGGGACGTCCCCGCCCCCTTCTCAGACACTCTGCTGCACCTCTCCCAAATTGTATGTGACCGCAGACAGTACCACAAATAGGAGGCCTCTTATTGGTCAAATCTACAACCGCTCTGTTCATGCGTATTTCCTGTTTGGTACCTTACTGGCTTGTTTTCTTTGTATGACCATCAATGCGGAAAAACGACTCGTGAAGTTGAAACAGCTAGAAGCCTTTCACCTTGATCCCCGCTCTTTTCCGGCCTCATGTCCCTCAGTTGAAGGACAAACTTGCCTCCACTTACTCACCGCCTCGGCCATATCTAGACCCACAGCTAGTTTGTTATTTTCCCTCTTGCGTTGTGGCGTGGAATAACATAGCCTAAACCATGCTTCAAAAGTAAGCATAAATCAAAAATATCTACAACAAGATCGCTGCGACACACTGCTGCGGGAGTATAACCAGCCCTTAGAGGTGCTCTTCTGTACACTTGGCCCCAGACTCCCAAGGCACACTGACCTTTTCCGCATATCTTCCACAGTAGGGGGAAGAGGGGGTGGAGCTTTCACATGATCATGGCCCAAGTGTATAGTGGAAGTCTGCAAATCTCTGGCAAAGGACTTAGTCTGAGATGTATTCAAAACCCACTACTGGGAGAGCTTTCTTCAAAGAGAGGCGGGGAACATGCATTCTAAGTTAGTTGTATTATCTTGCATTTTTGTCAATGCAGCTACCATTACTTCTGGCTTTAATGTCTGTGCTGCTGTCAAGGCATCAACGCCTGAACCCAATGGTGCATATAAGTAATACGTGATGTTGTCAAGAGGATTGTGTCTCTGCTGAAGGAAAAAAAACAACAAGTGCAGTTAGACTGTGGCAGTGCCATTGCCCAAATTGTTGAGATAAATAGTCTAGCTTTGGAGGAGTTTGTTGAGGCTATAGAGAAAAAATATATATGCAGGCTGGCCTTTCAACACCTCTGGAGGGGGCAGCAGGGATTCGCCAACAATGTTTAAACTGTGGATGGGAGCTGGCAGCCTTTACTGAGAACGATGTTGGCTTGTGGGAGGAATATTTTGAAGATCTTCTCAACTTCTCTATCACACCCCTCTGGTTGAAAAAAAGACTGGAAACGGAGTTGGACTCATGTATAACACGGGCCAAAGTCACATTGTGTCGTTTAAAAAAGCAAAAAAAAACATGCGTGATGGCAAGGCTGCAGGGATGAATGAGTATCTGAGCTGATTGTTAAACCTTGGCTTCAGAGGGTGGTAGTGGGTTTTCTCTGAAGGGTCCTCTGGAGGTTTATATGAGCTTGCCCAACTGGTAAAGATGTGCTTCAGTAACCTGTCAATGGTATTCCACTCTGATGCTGGAAGATTACCAGAGGGATCAAACTGGCTGCCTTAATAATGTGGAAGCTGCAAAAGCCTGCTATGGTGAAGATAGAGCCAAGTCAAAGGCTGTTGCTCCTAAATTACAGGCTACGGTATTTTATGATGTACTAATCCCAATATTGTTTATAAAGACATTTGAAAATCTAACAACGACTTGTGTTGTGATTAACTCTTGCCCACAACTGTGTTAAGCAAGTTCATGATCTAATTTTAATGTTGATGCAGTTGGTATATATCAGCAATCTCACACTCAAATTCTCAAGGACCAGTATCCTTCAACTTTTAGGTGTATCTCTAGTTCTACACACCTGAATGAAATGGCTCTGCTAAGCTCATATTGGAGTCAGTTGTCCAGTATGAGCTTATTAGAAGTATCTAAATGTTTCAGGACCGAGCCCTCAAGGATGTAAGTTTGAGAACACTGGAATGGATTTTTCTGGCACTTGCTGATTGATAAGGGTATTTGATATATTTTTGGACTAAAATCTGACATACAACAGGTTCTTTGAAAAATGAAGAAAATGTTGGGGCCAAAAAGAAATGGAATATACTGTGACTAACTTTTAAACATATTATTATCATGTTGTAAATGTGCTTTCTCAAGAAAACAGAAATCCATTTATGATTCTATTTACTATTTGTATACTTAGATACTATAGATTGTGTATATAATTCAAACAGAAACATCAAGCTTATCAATGTTTTGTGCCTTGCTGGATGGTATGAAAAAACAACACTTCTATACATTTGAAAGAAAAATGCTACAACACACAGCTAGTTTCCTCCCTTCAAGAGCCTATTACTGTCAACTGAAGCCTGTCTTCCTTTTGAATCCTATTACAGGCTTCATGACAGGTAAAATGAGATGGACCTGAAGGAAGGATACTGGAAGGTAATATACTGATAAAATACACCATTTTTTAATAATGTACTGGCATGAATGGTGTCTTCAGAGAAAATAATTCATTGAGTTATCATGTCAACCTTGGACTTCCAAGAAGTAAAAGGAAAAACTGAAAGGATAATATGAAACCAAACACAGAGTACCCTGCTCAGCTTGCAAAAACAAAATTTCAAAACAAAAAGGTAAAGTGGAAACACAGATGTCATTTTAAACAATAGTGTTAGCTACAGACATTCAGTATGGTAAATTAACAGATTAATGAAGCGTTAAGAAATAAAAGCAGTAATGGTGTTGACTAAATTAAAAAGGTGGGTAGGAAGCTACACATTTCAATACAGAACCAAAAAGGAATGATGAATGTATTATTATATGGATATAGCTGTTATGCAGAATGATAGCATGAGCTGCCAATGCTTCATGTTTGTGCTCATCCCAAGACAAATGAACACAGGAAGGCAATCAGGATTGGTAGAATTAAAGCTCCAAGAGGGAAGGATGAATAAAAGCTTAACAAAGAGCAATTATGATTTGCCTTTTGCTATTTGTGTGCATATGCTTATGTAATGATGGGAGCTGGCCTACAAAAGCTCAGAGAGGGAGGATATAGCCGACAGCAAACTAAGACTGTCAGGTAAAATCTGCGCTCTTCAAATGTCAGCCTTTTTCTTTCAGGAAGGAAGTGCTAAGCATCAAGACTGATAAAATAATCAAACAAGGAGTTTGCTAGAAAAATATACATGTATAAATTATTGCAAAATTTTAATTTGCAGAACCTGATGATCTTTTCAGATTGCATGATTTTTCTTCACCGTGCAATTTCTCTATACTGCCTGTCAATTTAAAGAACATTTTACAAAAAAATGGAGTATGTCCAAGTAAATCTATAATGTTAGGCATCTGCTGAAAAGCTACTACATATGTAATGACCTTTAAGATAAAATTTTGCAAAGATTACGTACTGTTTAAACTTTGTTAGAAACATTGCTACAGCCATCCCAGAAATCAGCATTCCTTATAGTACAACCCTCATATAAAACCCAAAAAGCCAAGGTAAATCTCATCCAAACACATAGGGAGAAAATGGGAGGCTGAAATCAAAATCAAAGGGCTGTTTTCCTTTGAAGGGCCATGTCCTCATCTTGCTTTGTTTTCCCTAGTTAGGAGATAACTTCTTAGTAAAAAGCCATTTCACATTAAACCTTACATATAGCTATATAAAAAAAAGGACTCCAGTAAGACACATTTATTGTTGTTTCGTTCTGATTTTTTGCAAGGATCACCAGGAATATTTAAGGGGATGGATATAAAATTGAGTTACAGCTTGCCTTATTACAACTTTCAATACCATCCTTTCCAAAAGGATTATGTATTGCCATCTACTTAGGCAGATTTTACATGCTGTATAAAACATGCACAAACAAAACAACATTCAATTAAATCCTATCAGTTGAGTAAGGCTTTCTATTAAATTTTCAACTTAATATCCTTACTTCAAAATCAGTTTTTTTTTTGTACTGAAATCTAATCACGTTACATAAATATATCCAAGCAATATGATCATGGCTTGGATACATACCACCTCAGGTCATCAGATCACCTCTCTGTCATGCTTACATGATCATGGCAGCGCCTGGCGGCAGCAACCTTATCCAGCTCTCAAAAATTCCACAAAATATGCCGTTCAGAACACTAGAAGTCAGGCATCAATCCCGCATCTATGACTGCCAACAACTGCTGGAGTTACGTTCACAAAATACCTTAAATATAGCCACTTTTGACCGTTAAAAAAGCTGCAGAGTTTTACAGAAGGATGTAAACAAAACAGCGGGCTCACTGACTAGGCCAGGCTGGAGGAAGCAATGTGCTAGACAGCGCAAGCGGGGCAGCAGAGAGGGGCAAACGGTGATGCTAACAGGGAATCCCTACAGACCAACGATCACGTCAATCCTGCTCTTTAACGTCCGCTCACTTGATAACAAAATGAATCATGTCCGACTCAAACTCTCTTCAAAAATGAGATTAGTAACTGCTGCCCCATCATTCTGAATGAGTCTTTGCTTCATTTATCTGGAGGGGCTCACGCTATACCATGCCTATAACATTGGACCCGTTCCAGTTTGCCTACCTAGCACACCTGGAAGAGAAGAACACCCACCTGCAGGTACTGTTCCTGGACTTCAGCTCAGCTTTCAGTACCATCATCCCACAGCATCTGATAGGCAAAATAGAACAGCTGAGCTTCAATACAGCCCTCTGCAATTGGCTGTTAGACTTTCTCACAAACAGACATCAGTCAGTCCGGGTCAGACAGCTCATCAACAGCTCGGCATAGTGGTGGTCAGCCGTACCAAATTCCTGGGGGTGAACATCACAGACAACCTAACCTGGACTATAAACACCCTCACTAGTTAACAGGGCACAAAAGTGCAGGTACTTTCTACGGAGGTTGAGGAGGGCACACCTGGCCCCACCCATCCTCATGACCTTCTACAGAAGCACAGAGAGCGTTCTGCCCAGCTGTCTAACTGTATGGTGTGGAGGCTGCAGTGCCGCAGATTGGAAGAAGGTTAAAAGAGTAGTGAGAACAGCAGAGATGACCATTAAGGCAAATCTTCCCTCCATTAAAGACATTTCATCCCAGCACTGCGTGTTGCAAGCCTGTAACATTATTAATGACCCCTCTTAGCCCCAACATGGACTGTTCTCTCTGCTGCCCTCCGGAAAGAGGCTTCGCAGCATTTGATGCAGGTCCAGCAGATTCCAAAACAGCTTCTTCCCCATTGCCATCAGGCAGCTGAACTGTTGAAAAAACTCTAAATCATGTCACAGACTCTGCATCACACTGATAACACCTAACCAAAACACTGCATAACTGCACAATATATATCTAATTCTCTGAACTTCCATCTCAATATGGGGTTTTTTTCACCATGTCCTTTTTCTCCCACACTGTTTACACTTGATCATTTCTGCCCTGTAAGAAATGGAAATGTCATGAGAGCTGTACAAAACAAAATTTTGTTTTGTATACACTGTGTGTACAAAATGACAATAACAGTTGTCTAAGTCTATGTCCAAGCAATACATAAGGCCTAAAAAAAAGCGTATAATGCTATAGTCATATTCTATTTTCAACTTATCATCTCCATGATTTATATAACTTTTTAAAATCAGCCACAATGGCTGTATGGCAGCATAGTTACTTGCTCCTAAATGCAATCTTGGTTTAAAAAACGTGGATGGACTGAATTAAATATCAAGTATTTAAAGTACCAACCATTAAGGTTTAATAGCTTTTCTGTATTTGGTGATGTTTGTTAATGTAGCTACAGAAGAATTAATACAACTTTCTGCTAAAGTCATTAAGACTTAAGCAGAATATTTTTTTTTTTTTACAAACCATCAAATTTTACCAGCTGTAACCTTTTCCAAAAAAATGTGTAGAGATTCAAATAAGGAAATATATTCCATGATTAACTGCACACTAAGGGTGTGCAAAATAATCGTCAAATCGATGAATCGTGATTCTAATTTTTGTGATCTACTGAATCGATTCTTGAAGGCAAGAATCGATTATTAAAAAAAAAAAAATGAACAAATAAAATACATTAATGGTTGGCGCACATCAATCAAACCAAGTGGAATACAACTTCCAGTCCAGCAGATGTCGCTGCGGATGTGTTGACGCCTGCTGCTTTGTGTCATAAGCATGTCCGGACTGATTATCCTCATTTTGTTATTTTAAGTTTGATGAATCCTAAGATCTTTTTGTTGGTGTGTCCATGCCAGTAATAGTAATATTTCTGTCCAGTATTTGTTTTCATTGCAACACCTCCAAAAGTAATTTCAATAAATACAGCTATGTATGAATTCAGTTGCTTTCAGTTATGTATCAATTGAAGACACTATCCAGATCACACCCAGCCAGTCAGCCACTGGTAAGGGCTGTATCTTTTTCTTACAGTGTTCAGTGAAAATATCACAATGCATCGCAATATTTCAAGTATCGTGATGCATCGTGATAGAATCGCATCGTGACTTCTTTGCCAATACCCACCCCTACTGCACACTGCAAAAAACATCTAGAAATAAGTAAAAATGTCTTAAATTAAGTGTATTTTCCATTAATATCAGCAGGTAAATAAGATGATTTGCCAATGGAATGAGTATTTTTACTCCTAAAATAGAATAATTATATAATATACATTTAAAATAAGACAAAGCAATTGCTTTTTTCTTATTTTAAATGTAAATTGTCTTGTTCCATTGGCAAAGTTTCTCACTTACCTCCTAAATTAAAGAAAAAATGCACTTAACTTTAGCAAAAATTACTTGTTTAGATTTCTATTTTTTTGCAGTGCAGGATTCAAATTCACTTTATAAAGTCCATGTCTGCAATAAACAAAATAACACTGTCGATCAAGTATTTATTGATTTTACAAAAGTGTTATCATTACCACATCTAACCGCATTATGCACATTGCATGTTTTGCAACAATATAGCACCATTACCTTCAAGTGCATTGGCCTGATTAGCTCTGGGCTGACAATCTTCCTCATGTCTTCCTGGATTCTTATTTTTTGTCCTTTATACCTAATCCCGCTTTAATAACTTGAGAGTTTCAGGAAATAAATAATGTATTTAGGTTAGGAATCTCATTTTATTACAATGTAAACTAATATGTTAAAGTAAAATGCAGAAAATATAAACTGAATGTTAATCCATCCATCCATCCATCCACTTTCCATCACATTTATCCCTGCTGGGGTGGCAAGGGGTATCTTCATCTGTCAATGGGTGAAAGGCGGGATCCACCCTGGACAGGTTGCCAGTCTATCGCAGGGCAACACAGAGACAAACAGGACATACAACCATTCACACACACTCACATCTAAGAAGAATTTAGAGAAACCAATTAACCTAACCGTCATGTTTTGGACTCTGGGGGGAAGCCGGGGTACCCGGAGAGAACCCAAACTCAATGTAAATCAATTAGAAAATAAGGTTGGAAGGTCGCCTTGGTACCTTTATTTTCTCCAAATATATCATAATCAGTCCCCAAGCTGCCTTCTGATGTATTATTTTTCACCAAACAGACATTTTGATTGGGCCTTAGTGTTATGGGTTCTGCTCAGCTGACCGTAGCCAGGTAGTTTACACTGAAGACAGTGCAGCTGGTTCTCTCCTACAAAATCTTCATTTTTTTTGTAAGTTGTTCACCCAATCCCTAAAGCTGGAACACACCACACAGCTAAGCAGAGTAAATTATACACACTAAGACAGACTAAGAGTTTACCTACACAAGAAAAAAGTGCCCTTCAACCCGACATTTCTTGACCAAAGGGTTTATTCTCATTAAAAGCCATTTGGGGGGAATGAAGTACCCGCCTGCTGTGTCTGTCAATTTGTTCTTCCTTGTTTGACCTCTTTTGTGTGTTGAAATTAAATTCCTAAATTAAACTTGGTGACGTGCCTCCAGCAGAGTTCCCTTTGCTTAGAAAGACAACAAGAGGTGGCACCTTAAGCCTTATCTATTCTTTCCTGAATACAAAACACTGTGCCATCTCCACAGCTGTGTTGCTGCCTTAAGCTCAGCTCTATAGTTGCTTCCTTCTTTTCTCTCTCCATCCCTAGAATGAATCAGAGGTTCAATTATTCCCAGAACTGATAAAGTATTGCCTTAGGAGTTGAAGGAAAATGCCTTGACAGTCTGTTTTTTTGGGACTGGTTTCTTATTATATGGTACTTTGCCACATTTGTGACCAAATGCTGCTATCAAAAAAAAAAAAGAAAGTAATGCGGTAGTGAAAATATCATAGTTTTAATTCTAATTTAGTGAGCTTTTAACTCAATAAAGAAGGAGGGTAGAATATGAAAACAAAAAGTTAAGAATGTTGTAAAATCTTAAAATCTAAACTTGAAAGATGAAAGTGAGACAAAATCATACCATTCATAGTATGCCCACCAAGCCTCCTTTAACCATCTCTAGTGTATAGATTCAGTTTCTTAAAATGCAGGCCCAGCATATTGACTAGCCAATCATGCTTGTGAAACCCACTGGATTAGCTGGCCCGTTGAGTTTTGGCTTGTTCTGCGAACCATACACTCAGCACACTGTAATGAGAGCTTTAGGTTAGACCTCTGCTGAGGTAAACACTCCAAAAATTGCACTCTTGTACTCATTGATTTCTATCTCCTAACACACCTTCTAAAGGATGGTTACAGATAAAGCAGATTTTTTTTTACTATGCATGCTTGTACTGTGGTTCAGATGCAAACCTTTTTGCTTATTTTCCAAAACATAGATAGAGCACAACTGTTGGACATGTTCAATGCAGTTGGGGAGGGAGCATTTCATATATATATATATATATATATATATATATATACAGTATATATGACTAGGAAAAAAAGAGGGAAACCGGATGGAACAGCTTAGAGCAATGGTTAAAATAGTCTTTGTATGTGGGTGTGTTTAGGATTGTTTTGGCACAGTAGGCTGTAGCCTGTACAGCCTGTAACCAGTAGGCTGTACTTAATGGTGTGAAAAATGGCATCTATAAAAGTACAGAAGCGACATCATTTCTTTGTGTCAGAACCATATTATGCAAGTGGGAAGCTTAAATAAAAAAACAGGCACTTTGATTTTGGTTGGATTTTGATTTTGCTCACAAAAATGCTAGAGGCATTTCCAGTTTAGGCCAGCTCATACGTCTGCAAAGTGCTATACTGAGTTATTATCTGAAGCCACTTTGGTCCACTCTTCTATTTTTAGCTATAATAAATGATGCCTATTAATCAAGCGTTTTTAAAATGGGATTTTACAGTAATACTGCAAAGGTCCACAAAGACACTGCGCCTCTGACTAATATTTAAACATTTCTAAAGTATTTCATGTGTTGTGCATGTGTTACATGGGTTTTAGTATGAATATGTATAAATAATTATAATTGAATAATATATTAATACATTATTCTAGTTAACAACCATCCACAATGAACATATATTTTAGATAACTGTGTATATTGGTTATTGGGCTTCAATGATTGTGATTAAAAATACTGTTAATCAATTAGCAGTTATTAACTAAAGTTACCAGCAAATGTGTTTAACCCCCTGGTAAATGTTAACAATTTTAATTTATAACTGCAATTGATTACCAATCCACAATAACTATCTTTACATAATCAAACTGTTAACTCAAAAGAAAGATTTAAACACAGCAGATCACTGATATAACATAAACACAGACACAGTATCTAGCAAACATATGAGCTGGCTATCTGATCAGCTAGAGGAATGTGGTACAGAATGAAAGAAAGAAATAGAAAGGAGAAAGAGAAGAGGAAAAAGGAAGTCTGAACCAACTTACCAGATCTGCGGCACAGTCTTATTTCATAAAATTTACATTTAAAGAGTTCAAAAACTAGCAAACATGCTCAGCAATGTATTCTCTGATGACATAATAAAAAGATTCAGAATTAAATTTCAAGCAAAACGCCTGTGCTGTCAGTATCAGCATTTAACTGCTCCTAATTAACTACCTGCCCAGGCATAGTTTTAAAAGTATTAAAATGAAAAGCAATACTTTAATAACATATTGTTTGGCCAAAACAACTAGGTTCTTCTTAAATGTTGCTTTGCCCAGGTATAAAAGGCAACACCTTTGGTTGTGAGCCCTTGTTTGTACAGAACTGTAGTTATGAGATCTGCAGGTAATCTTTCCATGCAGATTACAAGCTTAGTCCTTGAAGGAAGGAATGATGGAGATGTGGTAGTTATACAGCTTAAGCAGCAATGATGCAGCATTCAGTGGTTCTTACCGCATGCTTCCAAACACACAGCTCTTAAGTTGAAAGGTGTCTTCATAGCTTATAGGCTGCAAAAGAAGCCGTACCAGAGCGTCCACTCGGTTTTTTCACTTGTGTTGTGATGTCTGATCTGAAAGGTATGCAGGTGCTTATAGTAGATGCAGACTGAACGTTCATATTGATACGTCATCTTAATTAGTTGCTATCCACTTCCTCCTTATTGCTATACTTTTTCAGAGTCATTATCTCCTTGAATTTTAAAGACCGTCCCCATTTAAATCATACTGGTCTGCAGGATATTAAATATCTTAATATAGATGCACAAAGGGATGGACTTTAAGACATTTCAAAAAATGAATCTCTTATTAGGAGACAAATATTGTTATGGAAGACCTGTTTTTTTCATCTAGACAGAGGAAAAACATAAAGCATTCTATTTACCTAACTTGCATTTGTAATTTACATATACTGTATATGTAATGTGTGTAGGCAGCAAGACTGACTGTAGCCAAAAGGCCACGTTCTTCTAAATGTGGACATTTCTGCACATATGATCAAAGGTAAAAATCAAACTGTCATGATCTGCTTTTCTTGACATTTTGGTTCTGTTCAAGTTTTCACTTTAGGTTTTTAGTTAGGCTTTGATTTAGTTTTATTGTTCTGTGATTGTGTTAACCTTTATATCATATTTGAATCATTTCTTAGTTTAACTCTTCCTTGGTGTTTATTTTATTTAATCATTTTTTTAGCATTCTTGCTAATAATTTATTCTTTGCTGTAGTTTTTCATATTAAAGGTTTTTCTGTTATCTTTAGATCATATTTTCCAATTGCACATTACTTATCCATATTTTTTCAGTCCCCTCCCTATCCTCTAGTTTTCACATTTGATCATTCTGTTTGTCAGCCTTTAGTCTAATTTCCTTTTTGTGTCATTTCAGTTCTTCCCAAATTAGATTTAAACCCTTTTATATTTCATCATTGCTTACCGTTGCCCCCCTAGTGCCACTCTCCTGTTCCCTTCCAGTTCGTTCTGGCCACACTTGCTCCCAGTCAAGTAATTATCTCCACGCATTGTTCAGTATTCTCCCCCACACTATGTATACTCCTCCCCTGCACTTAGTTTTTGCTGGATTATCTACAATAATTTTTGTTACCCACCTCCGATATTACTCTGTTCTGGTTCATAGGTTCCTTGTCTTTTTTCCTCCCTTTGGATTTATACTACCGCTGCCATCATATGTATGTCTGCTTCTTGAACCCCAGTCGGCCTCGGCAAATGACCGCTCACACTGAACCTGGTTCTGCTGGAGGTTTCTTCCTGTTAAACGGGAGTTTTTCCTCTCCACTGTGGCTACAAGCATGCTTAGTGTGAGGGACTGCTGAAGAGTCCCTGAATCTATGCAATCAACTGTTTTTTCTTAGACAGAAAACTTTGGATCAATTTGACTGGATAATCTTGTGAACTGTAAAGTGCCTTGAGATGACGTGTGTTGTGAATTGGCGCTATATAAATAAATTGAATTCAATTAAATTGAATCATTAATAAATCTAAAAGAAACCAATCCTGCCACCACAAACCTGATTGGTTTAGTATGACAAGGGATTTGTGAAAGGGGAAAAAATAAGGAACCCTGACCTAAATATTGTATTCCAGTAAAGCAAACACTTAATGGGATATTGAAGAAGGAGACTTGCCCTCATGTTTACCTTGCTTCAAAATTTATTTTTTTTCAGAGTTCTGATCTTATTATCACTCAACACAATTGGCCAAGGTTTCTCTAAAGAAGTTGTCAGGGTTATGCATTAATATTGACTCAATCCATTTATTACCAGGAACATTTCCTCAAGTACAAATTGTTGTTGTCAGGAACAACAATGCAGACCGAGGACAGAATAAGGACACACCACTACGATAAATCCATTTCCTACATTTAGCACTATCTCCTGGCAACATCTACTTTTTTTGTTTTGTCCTGAAGTCAATTGAAGATCATATTACGTTGGTAAAAAACATTAGCTGCATTGTAGCTCTGGCCATAGGATCAATGCTATGCTGGAATTAATTACTTTGCTCTTCCCTGTCCGTAGTACCACCGAGACAGCCTCCCCTCTTGTTCAGCTGGGTTTTAGAAACTGACGTGTTTCGCTACGTTGTCTAAAATTGACTTGGTATATGTGATGGACAACGAAGGAGGGTTCTTAAGTTTGGTTCATGCTTAACAATTCCACAAAGTCAGCTCGGCCAAAGCGCATCATTTTAGCACCAAGACAAATCTTAATTATGTGCCTTACATGAAAAAAAACTTTGGACGAGGGGATGACTCTTGGATGACACAAAGAGGCTTTAAATGTGCAGGAAACAACAGTTTTCTTCTTCTACACATTGTGCGATGTAAGCTTGCCGTCTGTAAATTACTCTACAGTTGGTACTATTTAGAACAAAAATCTTTTTATTTATAATACTAGCCTTAACAGCCTTAATGTAATACTGAGAAGTATCCTTGTGCTCTGTAGATATGTAAGCTATAATGATTTAAATCAAACAACTGGTTTCATAAAACCTTTAATCTTATACTTAACACATTTTCTTAAATCAAAATTTACAATACATTAAGGCAGAAAAAAGAGGTAAAGGAACTAAACAGACATATTAAACTTGTCGTGAAAACAGAGAGTTAAACGATTAGGTCTAAGTGGTAAAGCCAGAACAATAAACCATAGTCAGTGCTTTTCTCATGAATTTTATCTTAAGTAGTGTGACCGACTACAAGGTCAAAATTGGGCAATACAATTTGAAGCATCAATAAACTTGTGTTTGCTGCAGAAAAAACGGAACCATAAAATGTATACATTCATATCGAAAATCAAATGGTAACGCTGTTTCCCTGGACATGCGAGGGCACCTTGCTTGTGCGGTGTTGGATGCTTGAACAAGTCCTAGAGAACTGTGGTTAGTGATTGTTTTTGGTTACTTGTTTTTGGTTACTTGCTTTAACAGAATGCCTCCAGTTGTATTTGATTAGTTACTGGATGGTGGCTTGTACATTGCATGGTAAGGTTTGCTGTTGGGTATACAATGCAAAACAACACTATATTTCCTAAATACATCTGTGCATGAAGTCTGTGCCCCAAAAGGAACTGGTGCTCGGGCTGTGGGTGAAAAAAGATGGCCTGAATTTTCAGTCATGCTTTCAACCTGAAACCAGTTCATTTTTAATGGAAGAATATGTTGCTCTTATCGAACAGGGTTTGGTGTTGTCACATGTTCTTACATTGTTTTTGGCTCACCAGGAAAGAAGTACCTTTAAGAATACAAAGAAAACCAGGGAAATTAAACCCAAAATGATTAGCTTCAAAAGCATTTCTGTGTCTTTCTTGAACTCCACCCCTCACCCAAATACCACCAAAAACACCCTGTTATCTCTCTGTCATTGTTTTATCCCTGGCAGCCAAACTCTGCCAATTGTGCAACATGGATGGCTGCCACTGCTGTCTTTGTCAACAGCGTGACAACACAACACCTAATGCAGGGCAGGGGGATATAAAAGAGGCGCAGCTGAGGACAGCCTAATTATTCAGACTCACAGCTAAGAGCAGAAGGGGACAGAACATGTCAACAGACTATTTAGGTGATTAACATTTTTTTTGTCATCTGAGCAGTCACCTGTGCAGCTGGCAGATTATGGCCAAAGTGACGAAGACTTTTGACTTTTATGCAAAGCAGCAAGGCCTCTGAGGGTGAAAAATATTATTAGACTTTCTAAAATGCTTTTATATTAACTAGAGAAGCCCATGGGCTGATGTGTGATTCAGTCAACTGTGTGTTAAAATGGGTTCTGATTAGAGGGAAAATTATAGCTGAATAGAAAATTAAACTGACAAACATTCACTTCATTCTATTATTTCATCACTTTTTTGGAACCTGGGCTGAACAAATCATTCCCCTTAATTTCAGATATGGTTGATGCCGGGGTTTATTCCACACACAAATTCAGCATCTTACAGACTACCAATGTCAGTGAATTACGTATTTTTTTCCATTAGCTTATGTTAAACAGGGCCGACAAAACTGGACACACATGCCACAGGTGAAACACAAGCATTAAATGATTATAAGCAGTGCATTGATCTTAAAAAATATATTAGATAACACATACAAGTGCACATTGCAAAGTTTTCACATACAGACATCAGTTGTGCTTTCTTTTAATAATGGTATCTGTTAGCCAAGCTTATACTTGATGTATTGAAAAGGGCACAAGGGTGTGTGTGTGTGAACCGTGATGCTATTGCACCATTCCCATCTCTTTGGTCTATGGTCTAGCACCTCCACATCTTTGTAACTTGACACAAAGTGCACAAAATGCACTGCTCTCTTCAGAATAAACAACATCCAAGCATTGACGACACAAATGACTAACTTATTCAAGATTAAAAGTGTTATTTGTGTGTTATTTGCCATAATTCAGCAATAAAATTTGTTAAAACACATGGATAGCACATGCAAAGACATACTGCTCAGCTGCACTTTTTGATGGCATTACTGGTTAAAGGTTTCGGAATGATTTCTGAATGTTTTGAAGTAGTAACATTCCTAGTGAAAAAGGGGGAAAAAACCCATCCAAGCTCACAGACAAAAAGTGAGATGTGAATTTTTTTTCTTTACAGATATTACTGTACCCTAAGCATGGGGGTATTTACCATTAGGCAATACTAAGGCAGTTGCCTAGGGCCCCAAGTTACTGGGGGCCCTATAAAACTGGGTTTACATATGTAGTTAATACAACTGGTCCTTATTTGTGCACATTAATTATGTTTTTGATAAAAATACTTTTTCTAAAATGCCATCAGAGAGCTTATAATATTAAGGTCTCAGTAAGCTAAGTGAGCTTAGTGCTTGGAAAAAAAATCTTTCATTACTTTTGAGACAACATGAAAAGTCAGCTGAGTACAAAACGTAGAGACAAGAAGAGAGGGACAAAACGTAGAACAAATAATGTATGTCCATTCTATTAAAATCTCTGTGTCTGTATAATGGATCTGTTTTATGTGTTGTCTTCTCAATTCAGAGGGTCCCCTGCCTGTCTTTGCCTAGCTTGTCAGCTAGCTTGTCAGCTCTGCGCTGGCATAGCTCAAAGATGTCTGCATTTGCAAATGGGAACCGACTCCTGTGTAATTGTGAACAGCAATTTCTAAGGCCAGGCAAACATAAAAGATTGGTTCATAGGTGATAATAAAACATAACATAAATATGCATGATATATTTTTATCAGTAATCCCTGTGATTATTAAATACTGCGCTGTACCGTACCTTTTAATCTCAAACTACATGAAGTAACACTGCTTTAGACAAAGAAAGCTTTCTTTTTTTAAAGCGACTCTGAAACTTCCACTTCCTGTCTCCTGAAATACCACCTGCTCAGCACATTCTCAACAAAATGAGAATACGTTTTTAAAGACTTAGGATTGAAAATACAACATATTGTTTTGCATTTCTGAGTATCTTTATCAATGGTCAACTTGAACGCTTTAATGACCAGTCTGGCTTTTCTTTCTTATTAGGTAGATACAGAGGAAATGAAAATGTAGAGTAAATGATTAAACTGAACACCTCTCCTCTGTGAGGAGGAAACATGTTTTCAAAACTACGACAGGAGCTAGCATCCACAGCTGGACATGATCATGGAGCTTGGGTTTTCATCCGCTGGACAAGTTTAAAAGCATTCCTCAGGGATTATTGAAGTGCTTGGCTCTACATATCTATGTTAGTAACATTTCTTTCACATAAATGATGTGCTGAGTGTCTCCAACAGTTGTCTGACTGCTTGACACTCATAGATCAGATGTCCCTCATTTGCAGGGACAGTCCCCATTTTGGATCACCTGTCCTTGAAAATGTACCAGATTTGACTGTTTTATGAAAATATTGTGTGTATAGTGTTATTACAGTAGAAAGAGCACGAGAGCAGGTTGCACAGCTGTTACGATGAGGAACAGACCTCTTTTAAAACAGAAGAAGAAGCAGACGTTCTTTGTCACATCCGGTCACAGCTGATGGGAAGCTGCACAGCATTATGGTAACTGTTAAAAGGTTACATTTATTTGGACTGGGGAGATCCCTGTGATAAATATTTGGTTTGTGGTTAGTTGAGCTCTGCATAGAGCCCATTAAGGAGAAGAAATGAATCTGCTTATTTGAGATGCACAGGACCGTGATCTGGTCAGTTGACAGCAATGAAAATATATCCCTTACCCACAGGCTTGATCACTGCTTGTGTTGGATCCATGTAAAAACACAGAAAAAACTGATTCTCTAGGTATGTAGATGTGACAGAATGAGTATTTGTTGCACTTTCTGGAAGAGGTTTGGAAACTCTGTCTCCACAGAAAGCATCAAGCATAGGTTAAATGCTGGAGCAATGTTTGTGGTTTTTCTTTTCCTCATGTCACTCTCACCTTAGGGGATGGTAGAGCTCGTTAGGCCCCAGACAATTGGAAAGCCCTGGTAACCACCCTTGACCTCCCCACTTCCATCCCCTTTCCCCCAATGCAGAGATACAGTTCTGCTTTCCTATTAATACCACTATAATTTAATAATTTTATACATCTTTGGATATACTAATAGTGTGGAGAGTCACATTCCTGAAAGTTCCTTAAAGTTACTAGTGTGATCCCCACATAACCAAAGCAGAGGCAAGGTTTTATTTAAGAGGTATGCCCGTGTCCACTTACACTAGGGTGACCAGACGTCCCCGATTTCCGGGGACTGTCCCCGTTTTGGACCACCTGTCCCCGGCTAAAGCTGTCCCCGGAAATGTCCCCGATTTTACCGAGGCGAAAAATGTTGCGTGTAGACTGTTATTACGGTAGAGCTGTTGCGCGCAAAAATAGGTATTACGGTAGCTGGTTGCGCTGCTGATAACATAAAGATAAGGAACAGAGCGCACCACTAGAAGGGCGGTAAATTATCCTTTTGGATGTTAGCTGCCATTAAAACACAAAAAAGAAGAAGAGCCCATCACTTTTAAAACAGAAGAAGAAGAAGAAGTGGAAGTTCGTTTTTTACAACCTGTGGCGGGGAGCTACGCTGAGTGATGGTAAGTGTGTTAATCAATTTATTTTATTCTGATCGGGCTGATCTTGTGATAAATGTTTGGTTTGTGTCCAGGTTAAAACAATAATAAAAAGTAAGACAAGACCACGAGTTGAGCATGAGTAAAAGACGCTGGGTTAAAATGTAGCAAAATGATTGAAAACTCCTTGTAAGGCGCTAATCTGGTACGCTGGTTCTCCAGGGATCAACAAGGGTTTGTATCATGGGCGTAGGTTTGCATAGGGACCATAGGGACATGTCCCTACCAAAGTTTTGAACCGTCCTAATTGTCCCGACCAATAATTGGATGTGAGCAACATGTTTATAATTTACAGCAGTGGCTCTTTTCCTCTCGCAGCTCCTCTGCCTGGTCTCTCCTGTCCCTTTCACCTAGCAGCGCATTGAACTGTGCTGCGCTGTTTAACTCCACTCTCATTGGCTGTTCTGCCTTAGGTCCCGCCTTCTCTCTTTCTGATTGGCTGTTTTCTAGTCCGCTGTGCTTGGAGCACAACATTGAAAATTTATTCACACTAGAATGCAGCGGTTACTACAATTAATATTAGACTATGAAACTAGTCCCAATAAAAAAAATGAATATCATGTACACTAAAAAACAAAAACCTTTTTTTTTCTTTTATAAAACGAAATATTCTGAGTCAGCCAGGAGTTCTGAAGACACAAAATGGGCAAATAAAGGCTATAAGCCATCAACATTTCTGATTCTTAGCCACAGCCACCTAAAAAAGAAAATGTGACGGTTTCCTTTTTACCAATATTTAGTTGCTGTTACTGGTTTCATTTTTTGATGACTCTGAGGAAGTTCAGGTATAATTATTAGCAGGTGTTATTTCTCTTATAGAGGAAAACAACAAGAAATGGCGGCTAAACATCTGCTGTTTATCGTTTAAAAAGCATAATTAGGGTTCCAAATAATAATAATAATTTAATTGACTATTTATACTTCTAGAAATAGGATAAAGAGAAGAACAAACAGATGAAGAATATTAACATTGATTTTATCTTACATAGATTTCCACACAGTCTATAAGTAAATTAGTACAAACATTAATGTCTGGTAAAAATGCTGGAATCTGACTGTTTATTTTGGATATTATTAAATTACAGATAAGATAGTGTTATATTGTCTTTTATAATTGTTAAAAGTGATTTTATATTTTAATAAACTTAGGCTCATTCTCAGTGTTGTGTTTGTAGATGATGCCACTAAAAAGAAAATATACATAAGGAGCTATTTATACAGTCAGACAGTAGCAATATAGGACAATGATAAAAGGTTGTGTTACATTTAATCCTTTACTATTAAAAATGCACTTATACATTATATGATTATAGGAAACACAGATATCCAGTAATAATGGTGCAGGGCAGCTTGTAGGTGAAGCAGCTGCCATTCAGTGCTTCAGGTGACGTCTAAATAAACCAGGTGAAACTAAAATATATCCACATGAGGAGTTCTGGATGGAGAATTTTGATTATATATATGTATTGTAGTTTTACAATTTTGGTATAATTACTGATCTAAGTGGGTTGCTCTGTTGGAAAAAGACACATTTTACATTTATATTATGTTTTAGAGTCTTTATACTCCAGTTAATGATGAATCAATTATTAAATTAGTTGACGATTATTGAAATAATCAATTAATGCTTCAAACATTGATAAAGAGCATCTAATGAGTGTAGTGTTTTTTTTATTTAATTTTTATTAATGTAGCAAAATTATGCTTTTCTCTTTTAACATTGAATTCCTCTTATCAGTACGGATGCTCACATCGAGCATAAAAAAGGGCGTGCATATTGCGTAGCACCAATGACACCCGACCAATCGTGTCCCTACCAAAGTTAAAATCAAACCTACGCCCTTGGTTTGTATAAAGATGTTTTAGAATGGATAGGTGACCTTTAGTTTATATTTCAGATAGTTATTATAAGTAGAGTTATTTCAATTTGTTTTGATGATTTATGGTTGTGATTTATGAGCATAGACTTCCAGTTTTTGGTGTGCTTTTTTACTGCTCAGTTTGGATATATATGAAAGTTCCTTGAGAAAAAATAGGAGTCAGTAACAGGAGAACTGAATAAGACAAGATCTACATGATCTGAGAATGATGGAGGAAGAGATAACCACCTGTTTAATGTTAATTTATAATGTGGTTTTTGCTTGTAGCACCTAATATTGTGGTAATTAGCATTTTTAGTATTTAGATGAGATATTAATAATAATAAGTTTTCATGTTGCACATCCTAATTTTTTTTGGAGGTGATTTTGATTATATAATGTCTCTGTTTTAGAATAATGTAAGATTGATGCTGGAGGAGTGAGGAAGAAGATAGAAAGACAGAAAGGAGATTGAATGAGAGAGGAGGAAACTAGGAACTCTGATAGAAAAAAACGGTTGACAAGAAGGGAGAAAAATTTACTTTGAGGAGTAAAGCAGAGAGCAGGCAGAAGTCAGAAGAGGGCTAGAAACAAAAGTGAAGGTGGAGAGGGAAGAAAACAGACAAGACTGAATGACCAGATGGCTCTTTCAAAGAAGAGGAAGTGTCATTTTACGGAGAAATTATAATCAGAATTTCCATTGGGAAATTATATATGTATATGTTATTGCTGTTTATAAATATGGACTATTCTTGGATTATATACATTGTGTTGATGTTAAGCCTATTCTGCTGTTCAATGGTTAAACTTGTTTAAGACATTTAAAAAGGTTATTTTGCTTTTTACTTGCTATGTCTTCTCTTATATTATTTTACCCAAATTACCAGGGCCACTGCCTCAGACCCTGTTCAGTTAATATTTCTGTTTCAAACATTTAAAATGTATAATATGTATTAATAAAGTTCAAGTGATAAAGCGTTGACATGATTTGAGTGATAAACTAACATATTGAGTGATGTAGTGTGCAAAGTATGCTGTGGAACACAGAGTGGCTGTATACTCAGGTTAGTAGGAAAAATGAACCTGCTACTTTGAGACACACAGGCCCCTGATGTGGCTAGGTGACAGTTAGAAACATATATGAACCTTTACCTGCAGGCTTGACTACTACTTGTTTTTTTTTTTATGTTAATGAAGAAAAAAAAATATTTCTTATAGGTATGTACAGTAGATGTAAACAGAATAAGTATTTGTTGCACTATTTTGAAGAGGTGGGGGAACTCTGTCTCAACAGACAGCCACAGGCATAGAATAAATATTTGTATTTACTTTTCTAAATTTCTTTTCCTCATGTCACTCTCCCCTTAGGAGGCGGCAGAGCTCTTTGAGCCCAACAAAATTGGAAAGCCCTGCTAATGACCCTTGACCCCTCCGCTCCCACCCCCACCACTTTGACCCAACCCAGAGACACAGTTCTAGTTTTCTACTAATAACACTATTCATGTTATTAATCTTAGGATACACTAAACGTTTGGAAAGGCACATTCCTGGCTTTTACACTTGATTTTTGTTGTTTAAATATTAATAAATATGTAAAAATATATGAAACCATTACTGTCCCCGTTTCCTAATTTCATCTCGATAAGATGTATTGATTTTTATCCACGAGCAAGAAATGTCCCCAGATTTGATTTCAGAAATCTGGTCACCTTAACTTACACACCCTGTTTGCTTCTCATCACTGGTATGAGAGCATAAATAGAATTTATATTTTCTGTTGTAGTTATGCTGAACTGCAATTTGACAACATCTGTCAAATGTGGAGTTCTATGAAGGTATTTTCAACTGTGGATAACTGTTTATATGCAATGTTATTTAATTTATTGACAACACAACCGTAGATATGGCACACATGCTTCTGAGGAAATTTGAGATGGCCCTCTTTGTCACAAAGTTTGCCCAGATGTCTTATCAGAATCAACTGATACAGTGCCAGTATTTTCAAGCTATCCAATCACATTTTAATGTGAAGTATCATACAGGTGGTGTGGATGATTGAATGTAATGTTTTAGCTCACTTGTGACCACTTGCTTATTGTTTTGCTCTAGTTAACATAATTGACAGTAATCACAAGTGGGAGGCCTGTGGGAAGCTGCTTTTTCATCAAACAACAGTGTGAATATGAGAAAATCAACTACTTTCAAATGTTAAGAGTCTTTGAATTGTCATTAGTCCTTTCACCTAGCTTTAATTTAATCATTATTATTTTTATATTATACAGAAATGAAGATAATAAAAGAAAACACTGGAATTGTCCAATGGGATCAGTCTGAATGCAATGATCTCAGACACAGTCAGTATTGATTTTAAGGGCAGGCCATGTGGAAAAGATCTGAGGTACTCAGACCATTTCAGTATATTTAATCTAAGCTCTGTCAAAGTGTGAGTGAATCAAAACTCTCTTGCAATACTGTTACAAACAGTTCAAGTTAATCCTGCAGTATTGGGGGTAGGGGAGGGTATAGACGATGGAAAGTTGTGTTTAGCAATTCAAACCACCTCACAACAAGGTATGGAACCAGGAATCTAGGAAAAACTTTTCTAGAAAAGGACTTGATTGGGATATCCTTTGAAGAAAACCAGACCATCTAATCAGCATACTATGCGGGAGCTGGAATGTGCTTTCAGTCAGCATTTTTTTTTTTTATTGTTGCTAAGTTTCTTTGCAGGGCTACTTTGGTTTCGGTCTAGATCCTATGACAGTTTTGTATATGGGCCATAACTTATGGCATGTTGACATCAGGGAAGGTAGTGAGGGGATGAGAAGTTTGGTTAACAAGGGAGGCTTTGTACTGAGAAAGACCAGTGGCTTAGGAGACATGGAAATTATGGGCATACTCAATCCAGGGTAAATGAGTACACCATGAGGTTGGGTTTGAAGCACACATGCAGTGTATTGCGTTTTCTAGATTTTGATGTAAACATTCACATTGATGGTTTGTGGATGGATCCCAGATCATAGTCAAGCTTTATCCCCTAGGAATGAACAGAACTACTTCCAGACTTGTGAGGTGAACTGAGGTCTCAGATCAGAAATCACCTCATTGGGTATACCATGGATTTGAGTGTTGTGATGAAAAAGAGTTTTTAATAGAGAATCTTTAAAAGTCAGCAAACTCCAGGGAATGTTGAAGCTGCTTGTCTTGGATGGTCCACTCTTCTACGGCCCAGATCTTGGCTGGGTATGCGACCTGTATTTGATCTTTTCATGGCATTCTAAACAACACAGATCAGATTTTTTCCAATGCGACCCAAGCCACTTGGCTATGGGATCCTGAAGGCGATACGAATCTGATCATTTCAAATGCGACCTGTGTCTGAACAGCCAGGTTGCTTTCATTTGACCTGAACATCTTTAATACTCAGCAAAGGTCACTATTATGTGTCTTACTACACAGAAGCGGGAAGAAAAACAACAACCATAGCAGATGATAATGCAGAGACCAGTATTTTTTTTAACCATCTTGAAAAGATTTAGTTTTCAAGCTTGTGAAAGATCGCTAGATGCGCTCCTGCACTACCATCCATGTTTACTTCCATAAACACAGAGCATGCTTGCTTGCGAAGTTATTGCCTCCTCTACTGCGGATGCAGGATACTTGCGTTGTATGAATGCAGTTTACACAGGAGATCATGTACAAATCACATTTATTTGGAAATGTGAACAGCAACACAAAAAAATCTGATGTCACAAATAAAACGGAATTGAGCATTAAGGCCTGCAACGTGAACATAGCCAAAGTGTTATAAGAGAGTTATAAGAGACTAGTGTTTGTTTTAAAGGTAGTGTTCCACTCATTCACCAATGCGAAAAAAAGAATAGACACCTTTCTAGAACGAGTTTCAAAAACATGGTGGCTTGGTGAACAGACTCAAAAACAGATGACAGTGGGGGATTGTTTTTTTTTATGGTTTAAACCCCAGAAGTCAATGCAGAGATGAGGGGTTTTATTCTTCTTCACAAAGGAAAATTCTGCTACTGGGGGGAGGAGGAAGATCAGAGGATGCCAGCAATTAGTGAGTCATTAATATATTTCCTTGGAGTTCATTTAAGGCAATGGCCTGAACAACATGGGCTCCATGGATCTATATGTATGTGACACCAGTAGGAATTACGTTTTTTTCAACCAAGGACACTCAAGGACAATAGGGAAGATTTTTGTCAGAAAAAATAAGAACTAGATGGCCTCATAATGATTCCCAGAAAAGAATAGTAAAATCTGAGTTGTTTAGTTAGTGATAGAGGTCATGAGGGCTACCCTCAAGAGCTGAGACCAAAATAGGTGAAGGCAACTCTTGAATTGGAATTGGGAAAAGATTCTTCTCTGAACCACAATCCACCAGAGCTTGTAACTGTGTTTATGTTTATAGATTAAAAGAACACAGGTCAAGCCAGAGGTTATTTTCATTGGGTCTTCCCATCAGTACCCCCAATTTTACTGCCGGAGTCGCACTTTTGGGCGAACCAGACAGGAGGAAATGAACTGGTGGGGCGAACCACAAGAGAGACAGCAATCTGAGCTTGTCCGCACTGTCTTTCCTCCAGACATAACTTAAGCACTGTTGTCTTTAGACCTCTCATGAATTCCGTTAGCTAAATCTATCAATGCATCTAAGGACTTTTCTTCCATTAAAGCATGCTGAAAGGCTCTGGGCCGTGTTCTTCCAAACCAGATGTCCATGAAGCCTGGAGGGAAAGGTGTTAGCTAGTTGGGTGTGAATGATGATGCTGGGTGCAGACAATGGTCTTTCAGGCTGTTTGGAAATTAGGGTGGACAGGTTTCAGCCGAGGGCGCTGAGGACCAAGTAGGTGACCCATGGCAGAAGCAGGAACCTGAATGAAAGCCTCAGAGGGTAGACGCAAAGGGAGTTTTTGCAAGAGTGAATCCTGGATCTGAGAGTAAAAAAGAGAACCAATAGGAGGGAGAAAATAAATCAACACTGAAATGTTACTAGGTTGGCTTGTTACCACTCTGGTTATGATGACCATCTCCCATCTGCTTGAGGGAACCTGCTCCTTCTTAAATGCCACTAGTGATTAAGGTAATGGAACCCTGCTAGAACCAATCAGCCTGCCACCATGTGAGAGGTAAGAAAAAGAAGAAAAAAACAACCAAACACACTGACACTCTACCCAGCTCTAACATCTTGAACGATTTTTAATGTATATTGAATCTCACAGAGTCAAAAGAAAGAGGAAAAAAACAGTAAATGTCATGATGGGTTACTGAAAGGCCCAAGATGCAGAACACCACGGAGACTGAAGAAAAGTTTAACAAGTTTATTTGTTCACAAAGCACATGGAAATAACACTGGTACTGGTTCAGGTCTGGGGGTTGGTTCACTGGAGTCTGTGTAGGAGACAGTTCAGTTAGCGTTGAATCAGTTGAGCTTGATGTAGAGAGTTTCAGGTTTGTACCTTGAGAAGTCCGGTTAAAGCTTTGAGAGAGGCACTGTTGGGTCCAGAGATTGTTTTGTTCAGCAGAGTCCGATAACTGCTTCAGCGTCTTACTTCTAGCTTGAAGGCAGACCTTGGTTCTGAGTTTCCAGCTCTTAGTCCAGAGCTGCATGGGAATCCAGAGAAGGGTCTTCAGGTTTGGCTCAGAGGGCAGGCTCGGCAGGTTAAGCTCTTCCAGAGCTTCACAGGAGAAAAACAGGATTCCTGAAAGCAGAGACAAAGGGTTAGAATCCTATCTGGATTCAATGGCAACAAAGGTTCTCAGAAGATACTAGGCTTAGGTGCTAACCAACTGGATTTAACACTGCGGCGTCGAGGCAAGGTCTGAAGGCAGCTTATGTACTGTGGATCCTCTGATGATGAGATGCGCCTCAGGTGTGTCGAAGGCTCAGCTCAGGAGGATCCATGGCGGACTCTGCTGGAGGAAGATGGAACTTCTCCAGCTCCCAACAGTAAATAGCTTTGCAATTACTACAATGTGACTTACTGAAAATTTCATTAAAATAAAGCTGTTAATCATTTTAAATAAAGATTCTACTGGTGTTGGTCAACTTTACACATCCGTCTGATTTAATTATTTGAGTTGAACTAAATGATTTAATGTAATTGGTTTTACCTTCTATCCAGAAGGAGAACATATTAAAGAAAGTGCAAGGTTAGGGTAGTTCAATATGCTCTCAATATTGTAGAAGATATCGTTTTTGTTTTTTTTTTGCCACGTTGATTCTCTTGTTGATTTGGATGTACTGAATGGGCAAAAATATTAGATTCACCTTGTTGCAGCAAAATCCATGTACAGTATGTGAGTTGGAGTACAAAACAGCCGAAAATGTCTGAGAAGTCAAATCTCTCTTGTGTCCTCAATTCAACTATGACTCATAGCTTCAAGGCTCTGAGGGAGGAGTAGAGGTTATGCACAAGAAGATGGTTGGCAGAGATACAGTGAATTACTTCTTTGCCTGAGCACAACAAACACATAACCAATACAATGCTATTACAATATTAGATGGTGAAGCTGATCGGTAAAATGAGAATGACCAAGATTTTAATTATTCTCTTTTTTAATTTTTATTTGCACTTGCATTCAGAAGTTGCAGTTAAATTAAAGATACATGGTTTGACCACTGTAAGGAACCAATGACTACATTTTAATGAGTCCATCGAGTCTCACAAAGATACATTTTCTTTTCCTAGCAACATCATAGACCCCCAGATTCCATTTTGAAATTTGTTATTCTGTGTGCATATGTGGTGAGCCAAAAAGCAAAATACATGACTAATTGACCTAATACGCATGACCTGTTCCTGTTTGGTTCTGGAGCTATCAACGGGGGATTAGAAAAGGTAGAAGGGAAACATGAGAGGATGCTGCAATAGTGACATCCTTTTTGCCTGTCAAGGTCATAGCTGAAATGCTAGCTTATAAAATCATCTTTTCACATTGGCAAAGAGGGAAACTTGATGAAGTAGCTTGCCCGCAGTCAGTACTTTTAGAGTCAGGTGAGGGTGAAGGTGCACAGGCCATCCATTGTCAGGTTTAAGTGGGGAAACTTTAGTCAGCAGGGGAAAAAAATAGCACAACAGGGTGTGTGATGTCCCTTACAGTCTGTATATGTAGCTGTATGTGTGTATAAGGGTGTGTGTTAAAAGACTTTGGAAAGAGAAATCAAGAGAAGAGGTGGAAGCAGAAAAGAGAGTGAGGAGAGAGGACCAGTGAGAGACAGACAAAAATAATAGACAGTGAGGCAGTGAGAAGGCTTATCTCTTGGCCTTCACAACCCTTCTTTTTCAGAACTGTAAAAAGGGCCGTTGGGTAAGTCTGTTTATCCTCAGGGTGCATAAACAAGATGAGCAGCAACCCTTCCACTAAGGCAATGGCTGCAGGTCAACTAAACCCTGAAGAATAGTTTATTCACTACCTGTCATACCGCCATCTGTATGAACTCTTTTCCTAAACTTACATCGATAATTCTGACATGGGAACATTTCCATTTTTGCCTTCTTTTACTTGTATCTAAGAATCAACATTTTCAAGTCCCCTGTGCTGAAGAAGCTACAGATCCATCTGTCTGGCGTCACTATTGCCTCGCAGAGTCATTTGTAGCAACCCAAAATAGCTTTGGTCTACATGTAGGCAATGACATCTGCTGTGACCTAAATCGAATAAAAAAATCTTAATCTTAATAGGCTGAGAGGAACTTAATTTGTGGTAGCACACATTTGGAAAAAAAAAACGGTATACACACACACACACACACACACACACACACACACATATATATTTATAAAAACATATATATATAACACACATATATATAAATGTGTCTTCCCCTCTTGTTTCCTCCAAGCTCGGGTCCCCTACCAAAGGCCAGGGAGCTTAAGGGATCTGCGCAGTATCTTTGCTCTTCCTAGAACCTCTACTAGAACTGCACTTTTCTGGACTGAGATGTCTGATGTATTTCCAGGGATCTGATGTAACCACTCTTCAAGTTTGGGGGTCACTGCCCCGAGTGCCCGAATGACCATGGGTACCACTGATGCCTTGACCTTCCAGGTTTTCTCCAGCTCTTGACTGAGCCCCTGGTATTTCTCTAGTTTCTTATGTTCCTTTTTCAGGTTGTTGCAGTCATTTGCAGTATTGCTATGTCAAACACAACGGCTTTTTTCGGCTTTTTATCCACCACCACAATGTCCGGTTGGTTTGCCATTAACATTCAGTCCTTCTGTATCTGGAAGTTCCACAGGATCTTGGCTCAGTCATTCTCTACCATCTTTGGGGGTGTTTACCACTTTGACCTGGGTTTTCCAGCTCATACTCTGCACAGAGGTTCCTCTACACTATTCCAGCCACTTGGTTATGGTGCACCATGTAAGCTTTCCCTGCAAGCATCTTACACCCTGCAGTTATGTGCTGAATTGTCTCAGGGGCCTCTTTGCGCAGTCTGCACCTGAGTTCTTGTCTGGTGAGGTAGATCAAGGCCTTTGTTGCTCTAGTGCTCAAGGCCTGCTCCTGTGGAGTGCCTCTGTGCTGTCCTTCATTCCAGCTTTGTCTAGCCATTAGTAAGATTTCCTGATTTCCAACACTTCGGTAATGTTTTGGTAGTACATCCTGTGTAGGACCTTATCCTCCCATGATGGAACCTCTAGCACCTCATATTCTGTTGTTCCCATTGTCTGAGGCATTCACCGAGCAAGTCGTCTGTTGGAGACTTGTCTTTCATGTACTTATGTATCTTGGATGTTTCACCCTGGATAGTGGCTCTCACACTCACTAGTCCTAGGCCTCCTTCCTTTCCACTAGTGTACAGTCTATATATATATATATATATATATATATATATATATATATATATATATATATATATATATATATATATATATATATATATATATATATGTATATATACATATATATATGAGTCTGTACGCTAGCCAAAAGGAGGCCTAGGACTAGCCATCAAAGTGAGGACCATTTTTCCAATTTCCAATTTCATCACCACAATGAGGACCAGTTGTTGTAAAGTGAGGACATTTTGCAGATCCTCAAAAGCTATTTTGCTAATGGTTAGGGCTAAGGAGTCAGCTGGGTCAGGGTTAGGGTGAGATATGCATTGGTAATGGTTAGGTTTAGTTTTAGGGTTAGGGCATAGAAAGGGTTGAAAGTGACAGACAGTGGGAGTCAACAAGTGGTCCTCACTACATATAGCAGAACAAATATAGGTGTGTGTGTGTATACTATAGTTCTTAATGACTGTCTATCTTAAGGTCATTAGTTATTTTTAAATCAGTTAATATTTATGTCCATATAGCTCAATGAATGCTCTCTATATAGATACTGATTTGTTTTTTCTAAAATACATAGATAAATATTTAGATTTTGCATATCAGTATTTCAACTGGTTATTATAACTATTTTACATGACTAAAGATTATTTATCTAACATATTATCAGCAAATAAGAATAAAGTTAAAGAAGGGAAAATAGTGACAAGTTAAAGCTTTGGTAAAATAAACCCAAAAAGAAAGAAATAAAAACAAAGTCCTGACCTGGAAAAACTAAGGTTTGTACAGCTGGATCAATGTCTTCCATAATTATACTTTTTGTTATGATTTCAAACGCTTTGCTGTACAAAACAGAATGAATTAGTAGTAGAACTATATTTTTAAAATTCCAAAAAGAAATTCTATGAAATGGTAGCAAAAATATTTCTTTACTGTTACAGAGAGACTTTTTCGATCTAATAGCTGCTTTTAGATTAGAATTTAATAATTCAGAATAGATTAGAACTTAATAATTCAGAATCATCCAGTCAAATTTCTGACCTATATCTAAATTTTAATTTTTTAAAAATTTGAAAACATTGATTTTCTTCTTTGATGACAGAGCTTGTGAATGACATTGGATAAAAATGTCAGTCTTACCTGAACAAAGGTAGGAGAGACAAACCTTGAGGGATTGAAAGAGCATAGACAAGTTATTTCAAATTTTGTAGCTCAGGTAATCACGTAGCTCACCCTGGTTGCATACAAAGATTACTGCATCTGTATCTGTCTTTTTGCCTAGTTTGATAGTGAATAAAGCCTTTCATATAATAAAGTTTTGCTCTACTGCAGACCGCAGGCCATAATGAAAATGAGCTCAAATGAAACAAATCTAATCAGTCTATTTTTAAAATGTAAGGAGTAGACGTACAAAGTTGTCTTAAAAGTAAAATTTCTCCTGTAAAGTATAGATAGCCAAAATTTCTACTTAAGTAAGGTAACAAAATATTTTTCCTTTGTTCCTCGACACCTCATCTAGCTCTGGGATATCGATTCACAGAGCTATATTGGCAAAACACGACAAAGAAGGAAAAAAAAAAGATATCCATTAAGTCTTTTTCAAGTACCTTACATATTTATTTATTGATATTACTCCTGGATGCCTGGCTCATTAAATATCTCTTTCATTGAATCAAGGTAAAGAGGTAGAGAGCTTCAGGGTTTTGAATAGTTTTACAGTGTACTTTAGCTAAACATGAGGTTCCATTTTTTAACAGGGAGTTGTGTTTAGAATTCAAAAAATAAACCATCCATGTATTAGAACAGATACATTTCCCTTTTCCACTCTTGTCCAGCTTTTTACAAAAGCTGGACAAGCAATTTTGAAGTAATTTTGAAGCAAAAAAATGCTTCAAAATTATATATATATATATATATATATATATATATATATATATATATATATATATATATATATATATATATATATATATATATATATATATATATATTTTTTTTTTTTAGGTTTTTATGGCCTTAGTGGCTTGTTTTTTTAGACTGAGGGCTCACAGGAAGGGAGGTATGAGAGGGGGAGAGCACATGCGACAAAGGACTAAGGCCACTTATGCTTTTTCAGTTGAACTATATTTGTTTTTTTGCTTTTCTTCAATTTTAGTTCTAAGATAGAAAAATCTTCCTATTGGTCAAAATTGAGGTGAAAAAAATCTAAACAGAAATAGATGTAGGTTAGGACACATCTGATTGATGGATCTAAAGCTGTCTTTTTATTTTATAAATAATTCAACATTATCATAGTGTTGCTATCAGATTCCCTCAATAATTTGTGCTTACACAAAAAATGCTAGAATCAAGTAACTTAAGGAACATTGGTTATAATGGTGCTAGTGCTTGTATCAACAGGTAATTCACATCAACTCACCAATTTAGCATAGTTAGTGCGCCTTTTAGAGGCCCCAAGGTTTTACAGCATAAATATTTAGCAGCTTGAATGTATGGTGTGACCGGGCTTCTTGTTTACAGCAATGTTTGCAATTTTAAACAGTTTTCTTGGGCTTGATCACAAAAAAGGACAAATTATAAAGATCAATGAATGCTGCTGGCACCTCACAAATATACTGTTTATTTTTTATCATTGGGCTCAGTAGAGGCACGGGATGCATTATTGATCCTTTACTCTTGAACACAAGTGGATATCCTTGAGGAAAAGCAATCTTTGTTGCAAAGCCAGGCTTAGGGTTTGTGCAAACAGGTAAATCCAAGGTTTTCAAACACAGAAATATGTTGGATCTCAAGTGCTTCTTGCACAAATTTATGACTAAAAATATCAGTGTGCTAAGGGGTCTCTTGAACAATACCTTCATATGACTGATATATAAAAGATCTGATCAGAGTTCTAATTATTTAAACCTTATAACAGCATATACTTTATTACATAAAGCAATGAAACCGTTAAAGGCAGACCTTTTTGTTAAAAAAGAAAATAAAAAATAGGAAAATAATTAGATGCTACTGGCATTATCTTTTTGAGGGGCATTGAGCTTTTAAAGGGGAAAAACAAGCTTGAAGAAGGAGTGGTGTAAAAATGGAGGGCTTGCAGAGCTAACAACATTGTCACTCAGCAGACCCACTCACTTCTTACCCTGCCTTCACACCACATTGTCAAAATAACTGATAGATTTGCTTCATGCTTTTCTGGACCATTTGGGGAAATTGTGGTGTTTTAGGGAGGTGCTGTATGCTTAGAATATCACTATAAACCAATCTAACACAGCAGTTCAATTTAGGAGTAGTTTTTTCAACAAATGGCTCTCCATGGCAGGTAGGCAGCTCCTTACACTGAGACTTCCAACTAAAACGGTGATGTTTCTAAGAGCAGAGGGGTTGTAAACTTTTGCGAGAGCCACTTTCTTTCATCCATTTTATAGTTTATTGCTCATCTCTTTATCCATTATAGCTATATTTAGCTTTGATGATTTTCATTAAAAGGAAAAAAATAGGCCATTGGTTTCTTTTAATTCCCTGCATACACACTGGGCGCTGTCATTTAATTGATAGATGTTCACACTTTCTGTTTTCACTCTCCTCGGTTACCCACAAAGCTATCTATTTATTGCCACTTTTATTACTTGGAGCAAAATGGGCAGGGTTTACAGATCAGTGTTGGACATCTGGAGACTGATGCATCGGATGGGCTGTTATTGTAAGGGGGGATCTAATATACTCAAGATGCTTGGTTGTGTAATTGAATTGAAAAGAGGGAGATTAAGAGATAAAACTTCATATTGATTTATGTATTATGTGTAAATATATTTATATGTTAGCCAAATGTTTTTTTGGTAAACTATTGATACAGTACCTCTAAAACCCTCACACACGTTTAATTACTTTCACATTTCATCATATTACAACCACAACTAATCTATTACACTGGGATTTTATGTTGTGGTCCAAGAAAAAGAAGTTCATATCTTTAGAAAAAATCAAAACTAATGAGTGCATTTGTACTCAGTATGGTGGCCGAGGGGAGCAAACACTTTTGAATTCATATGTGACCAGACTTGACAGATTTTTACAAATTAATGTCTAAGGAAGGGAAGGAAGTTTACCTCAAATGTCTTTTAATCATTAATCTCTGAGCATTTTAATCTCATCTTTACAAAAAGTCTGATCCTATATCAGTTACTGATACTCTACGTCTAGTTGTCTAGTGCACCCTGTTTATCCTGAGCTAGAGTGGAATATATCTCGCTAATTGAATCTGTATTTGCTACTTCCAGCATTATGTCTTTGCATGTGTCTTGCTTGTTTTCCTGCAGGTGATCATTAATTCTTTAATAGTTCGCTGTTTCCTAATTTTTTCTAGAAATGTCTAAGTATAGTTCTAATAAATTAGACCTCTTATTGTTTCTCTAACCTCTTCTTTTTAAGCTGGATAAAATAAGTTTACGGTAATGAGGTTTTCTACTTCAAATTCAAGATTTAGATGACTATTTTTAAAAAATATTGGAAAAATCCAAAACATGTTTTCAAATATTTGACTAAAACACTGTTAAGCTTATTGTAAATACGTGGAAAAGGTGGAAAAAATTGCAATGTCAAAATTTTTATTTTTGCAAAACAGTAAAAAACGCAAAAAAATAGCTTCTCTAATGCAAGCTTGACTTGTATCTTTCACCAAAGCAGTGATTAAAAATGTTTCATAAAAACCATACAACTTCAGAGAGTGGATTTTTATTAATGAGCCTTTTCTGAGCTGAATCCCAAGAACACAGAGGGAGTAGTGGAAGTAGAGGCAAGTCTGAACCTTCCTGCCAACAGCACTGATACATGCCATGAAAAAGCAGCTAATCTACTCCACGTAGAAAATTATTTCTTTAAAACCACAATAAAGGCCATAGGCAAAAATAACACATAGAGTTGAAGTGTAGCATAAGTTCAGGTCAACTCAGATGTGTTCTTTCAGGAATGGTGATGCCACTTTCGGATTTTCTACTGGTTAAATTTAGACCAGTGTCCTATGCTCCATACTGAATACTAATAAGGTCAGTGCAGAGCCTAACACAGCGCTAAGAGGGTCCGCTCATGTATTCCTCCCTCTTTTCTGCTGCATTAATGTTTTGAGGCTGGCAGGACACTGTGCCACTGAAGTAACCTCAAGCGTAAGTTTAACTGTGTCTCAGAGATATATTGACTTCTTTTTGCACAATTATGGGCAGCTTTTGAATCACCCAAGGCATTTGAGTGACGCATTAGTCACCAGCCGACAATCCAAATAGAGTTTGACCCATTAAATGAATATTTCATTTGCATTTTGATGGGATCTTTTAGAGACTCTGCAAATATTTCCTATAATGTATTGCCCTTCTTACATACTATGATTTTCAACCAATTTACACCAGGGAGAGCAAATCCCTTTTGAGGCTCAATCAGTAATTTGTTTGGACATATTAATTATTGAGTAAGTATTGTATACTCAACCATTCTCTTAGAGATTGAGGCACAGGTGGATACCTGCCTGTTTGACCCTTTAATCAATGGTATTACATGTTTTTTTGATTTAGCATTTAACTCTGAATTCCTCAATGCATTACAACAGATTTTATGCTAAATAATTACATCTATCTATCTATCTATCTATCTATCTATCTATCTATCTATCTATCTATCTATCTATCTATCTATCTATCTATCTATCTATCTATCTATCTATCTATCTATCTATCTATCTGTCTGTCCGTCCATGTACATTTGCTGTCCAATTTCTGCAAAGCCCTCTCTCACAAGGTCCTCTCGCATGATCCTTTCCTTTAATATACTTGTGGACAAAGGCCTTACTATTAAAGAGAAGCAATAATGGTGTCCACAAGCAAAAAAACACAATCCCGAAACCAACCAAGGATAAGTCAACCTGGTAGCTAATATCTAAACCAGATTAATGCTTAAGAGACTGCTCTGCAACATTTTTTTCTTAGCTTACAGAAAACTTTGTGATGCCCGAGTCCTAAGGTGTCAGGCTCAGAACAAAGGGATCCAGTTTTTGAGGCAGAGAGACAGTTATGTCTCACAAAATGATTATTTAAGACGGAACTGTAGAGAACAGTCTAAGGCAGGAACCCCTGCAGGAGGAGAACACAGGTTAGTAACCAAGTCTATCTTGCAGAGGATGATAATGAATGTGTGAGTCACTAACTTGGTCTTAAAGTACAGTCAGTGCCCAGAGTACTAGGTCAGTCCCAGCTGGTCGGCTGCCAGGGAGACGTGGCGAGCGCTGCCCAGAGACCCCCAGACACTGAAGTCTGAGAGGTCGTAGAACAGAAAGGAGATCAGAACCAAGCAGATGAAGGAAGACAGGATAATCCACTCTGTTTTTAATGCTCCTTAGGTCTTCTTCTTTTCTAAAGAGGCATAATCTTCTTATATGACTTTTCAAAATCATATGTCAGTTGCCTACTCTGGTTGCATGTAAAGTTTTCTGAAAAGCTACTGGAACTTGCTGGCATATCAATTGTTATTCTATCTTTTACATTTTGATTTGATTTTAGTTTTTGCTCAGTTTGTTTGTAGACAAAGCCCTTAGATATATGTATATTCACCATAACAACACTGAGTGGAAGATGCTATATTGTGCATTTGCGCGATGGCTAAGTAAGTAAAGGGGCTAACAAGTTAGCTCCTCTTGCAGAGATGAAAAAGAAAAGAAGAAAAGCACAAACTCCAATGTGGAAAAGTTCAAAAACGTATTTGATTCCATGTTTGATAAGATCGTTGGTGTCCACTGAAGTAGGAGATAAAGCTGCCGAGGCACTGTCGGATGTCACTAGGAAGTTGATAAATTTGTTAAATTATAAAATTAGATGTCCTTAGTGATACTGACACTGATCATGCCAATATTGTTCAACAGTGTAGGTCCAAAAGACATTATACATTGATTGATTTAAATAGGGTGACCATATTTTAATTTGGGAAAACCAGGACACCTTGGAGCGGGGGGTTTCTCTTCTCTATGCATGTTCCATGCATAGAGATGTCTGTGGCATGCACTAACTTAACATAGACCTACGTAATCCTACAATAACATGATATTTACAGTTGATTTATTAAAAAATGCTTTTCAGTAAAAGTCAACAGCAATAACTCCAATAACAAACGATCATTTCATTCAAAATGTATTTATTAAAAATGCTTAACAATTCCTGTAATGGATGAATAGCACAATGAAAGAAATAAAGTAATGTCTCATCTAAACATCCCTCACTTAACAATAAAAGTTAACAATAACTCTCAACTCCCAATAACACATGATACTCAGCCTCAGTGATGAACGAAATAATGTCTGTTCTGTAGGCTATTGGAAAAAATAAATTAACAAATGAGCTAATTAACAAAAAATACCTCTTGTGTAGCAAAAATTATTCAAAATGTACCAAAAACTAACAAACATATCAATAGACTATCTTTACTTTCGGAGTCCAGGTGGCTTTTCAGATCCCTTGCACCTCCATTGGACACCCAGACATATGTGCACAAGGCCCGCCATTTGTCTCGACCCGGTCTGAAAGCGGGGAAACTCTTTTGTAAATCGTTGGTAAACATACATTTGCGCTTTTGCATGTTGTTGGCGTACTAAGCTATCTATATTCTGATTAAGAAAAGGGCTGCCCGCACTGACGCGGCTCAGGGATTACGTCACATGCAGCGTCGTGCGCAGTGCTCTAGGGCCTGTAAATTTAATGGTCCAATTAAGGTAATTTAAAAAATCAGGACATTTCCTCACTTTCTAAAAAAAAAAAAACAGCCACGCCCAGGACAGGACGTGAAATACGGATATGTCCCGGGAAATACGGACGTTTGGTCACCCTAGATTTAAATAAACTAATACTAATTAATACTTTCTTGTCATAGCTGCTAGAATTCAGAAGCCCGTGGAGGATCAAATCAAATTCTGGTCAATCAACATTTGGATTCCTGGAAAAAGCTTTTTTGTGTCTTATTTTGGTCTATACCAGTAAACATATTTTAGAAAATTACTTCTTTTTTTTATTAACTTCATTTGAATATTTCTTACCTTAATGCTTTATCCCTGTTTGTATTTGGTAGGAACAGCTATTTTCTTTTTCTTCGATATTCTTCTATAGGAGGCTCTGGAAAGGACAAACCTGAACTTGGAGTTGCTGTACAACTGCGTTGAAATGTCCATTGACCACTGTAGTATATTCTGACTTATTTCTGACAGTTGATGTCTAGAGGCACTTCTTGTAAAGATCAGATAGGGATTTTATTAGCAGGCAGGATTCTGTATATTAGATCAATCACAACAGTGAGTGCCGGCGGATGGCACTAATCTCTTTATGTCTGTTCATCAAAAATAGCTCTAAACACTATCAAGATGGAAGCTGTACATTACCTTTTTAAAATCATATTTATATAATCACAACTTAAAACTTTGATTATGCCTCTTAGAGTTATTTTTTTACACACATAATTTGTATATGTTTTTCTTATTAGTTTTAAGAGTGTGTCTGTCAGCCCTGTTAAATATTTTCCTTGTGTTTTCGTACTTTTTCTGTTTCTATTAGGTAAATTATTCTTCCACCCTCAGCCATATTATGATTCATTTGGCTGAGATTGCCCTTCTGCGCTTGCTCATTTTTTTTCATAGCCTGCAACATTTACATTAAAGCTCACTATCTTTGTTCACCAATGGATTCTTCTGTTATCCTGTATGTTGTTCTGTTTTTTGCCATATTACTTTTAGCAACAGTAAATACCTGTTTATTCAATTCAAGGTCATTTAAATTCAGTTTATTTAAATGGCATCAATTCACAATACATGCCATCATAAGGTTCTTTACAGACACAATTCAATTGGCTTATACAGATTAGTTAGATTGGTTGAAACATTTCCATTTCAGGAAAACTAGCTGATTTCATTGAGTCATTGACTCAACATCAATTTGTAACACCAAATATGCATGCAGCAACAGTGGAGAGGAAACACTCCCCTTTAACAGAAAGGGAACCTCCAGCAGAACCAGGTTCAGTGTTAGCAACCTTCTGCCGATGCCAATTGGGGGTTCATTAAAGTTCCTGTGTTTTATGTATTATATTACTATGTTTTTGAAAGTTTCTTTTTAAATCATTAAAGTACTCAACATAAATGTTGAATTCCTTTGTACCCAAACATTTCTAGCTATTAAATCTTTTTCCAAACCCTGATATTATAACAGGAATATCAAAACATGAAATATTTGTATCATAATTTTGTTTGTACTTTTTTGACATTTCAGTGTAGTTTTTAAAATCTCAATGTGATCCTTCTGGATTTGTATTTGTTAGTATGTATTATATATATTATATATTCAACTTAAATTAATTACCTTTTGCATACCTTTATGAGTGAGGAATTTCTTGGCAGCTATGTATGCCACACTTAGGTACAGCAGATACCTACTGTTCCTGAAATGTCAAAAACAGCCCTATAGTGATTTAAACATGTTAGGCATGTTCTTAACAGCATATCTAACAGAACCTTATTCTAAAAAGACTTAAGTGTCCTTAAAAATTTCATCACCACTCTCCTCAAGAGGCTACCAGAAAAATTAGTTCACAACAACCCCACCTCTCACTCTTTTCATTTTTTTTTATTTTTTTGCACTGGAAACGAGAGCAGAAGCCAAATTAAACCACGAAGCAGAGCAGCGCTGAAATAAGAAATAGCTGGAACCAGGACACACAGTGTGAATATTTAGAGCAATATACATATTTTATCATACAATTAACTGTAATTCCAGGTCAAAGTCAAATATGGCTGCCTTGATTATTATTATTAATAACTACAGTATGCCAAATGTGCACTGTTGTCTTTTTTGGAAAACTTTTCTAAATGAAAAATGGTGAATTTTAAAGAAATATTCTCTATTGTTTTCTTCTTCTCTTTATTCGTGTCCTCATGATGCTGCTTTTGACACTTCCCTGAATCTTTATTATCCGATGTCAAAGACGACTGGGCCCTTGTGTTAGCACACATGCAAGAAAGTGACAACAAATATAAGGGTTTGGAAGGTTGGAACAAGGGTAAACGAGATAGCCACAGATGGAGAAAAGAGTTAAGGAGTGCCCCATAATACAGTGAAAACTGCACAGTGAGAGATGCAAAGTACATGTCCACTTACAATCTGCAACCATATCCAGCAAAGTGCCAGCTAGCGGTCACCTCACAGACGTCTAGCCAAACCCATCTATTAACCCAACAACAGCTGGCCACTTTCCAGCTCAAATAGCGACTCCTAGATGGTGCTTGTGTTGGGGGAGGGGTGGCCCAGCCCATTTTGGTACAAAATAGATTGGTATTCCACTTACATACAGCTCAAGAGACTCAGTCTAAAAATAATCCATAAACGGGTGCACCTGCTGTTGCTATGACATACTATAATTTTTCTAAGGAAACAGTGGAACAAAAGATTGGCTTTAAAAATGTTAATCTACAAACAGGGAAAGAATGTTTCATTTTAATAAGCCTATTCTATTCAGCTCTCATCCAGTCACAAGCTCTTGCACACAAATACACCTCAACTACTGAATCCTGCCGATGCTGCAGGAAGGGGTGGCATCTACATAATACACAGAAACTAATTTCCATGTCTCCTTCTGTTCTTCAACTCTGAGAAGATGGAAATGTTAGTTGCTGTTGTCCTGAACGCAGCATAATCATCTTAGATTTATGCTTGTAGCTTGTTTCAAATTAATTGTGCATGGAGTGAGTAGGGGCGAGACAATATCTCATGGAAATGGGTTTCCCCGTGTCATCAAACAATAGCAAGTAAAACTGAATTCCTTGTTTCCTTCTCCTTCATGTCAGCAAATTACACACAGCTGCATCCTCTTCTGGAACACTAACTCGGGTGCAAAATGGGGCATAGCGTTTCATAACAGCTGACTTCTGGTAGCAGTGCAATGGAATAAATGGGTGTAGTATACAGCATTTACCAAGAGATAGAATAAAACAGTCAATGTATGTAAGACTGCTGCTTTATAACTATTATATTGCTTTTAGGGATTCCAGGAAGTGAAACATTTTCAAGGGACATTTAAAGGAATTGACTGCCCTTAAATGATTAACAAAAAGAAAAAGATATAAGGTTCTTACCTCTAAATCAGTTTTTTATAGCAGATAAGCTAAACAAATAGATGACTTTTATTGCATGCTACATATCCCAGGCATTATTTTGACAATTTACTGTACTTTTAATAAGCTTTCTTTATGTCTGATTGGTGCCTTCTGATTAAAAAATGGGTTAATGCATCAAATCTTTTCTGTTGACTTAAACAGGGATGTTACATACGCAACCCCTCCCTTCCCTAAGCAACCCAGTATTTCCTTACGTGTTCCTCCAACACAAAGCTGTTCACAGAGGAAACAAAAATACATTAAAAGATTTTTATCGTAAATTAAGATAAATCCTTATTTTCCATTATAAAACATAGTAAATGTAATAGAATTAGATGAAAACAAGCCTGTATCATCTGCCCAGTCAATGATTTGACATTTATGTACTGTCAGTCAGTAACAAAATATTAAAAATATTAATTTTGGTTAATAAACAGTGTTCGGTTTGTAAATTTATTGATGATCCCCATGAAAACTAAGTGGGAGGAGGAAGTATCCACTCAGGATGTCTGAGCCAGTGACCAGTATGATTCAAGGCTGTGGGCCCCCTTCGTGTCCAGCCCCCCAACAGGTATGCACATTTGAAAAGTACCAACTAAATAAAAATTGTTTCCAAACATGTCATTACATTTTTTTTCAGAGTTACTTGATGAAAAAACTTTTCACTAAAGTAAAATTTCCAAGATCTCAAATGAATTTGGCATTTCAGGATACGCTAGACCAGTTTGTATATTTTTGTTCTGCACAGTTTAATGAGCTGAAAACAGTCCTTGATGCAGAGTCCAGCCTGATTTATTCATTTTTTTTCCTTTTGTAGACTTTTAATTATTACAAAAATAAATAACTGAAGGGTGTCATCTAACATAGTTAACAGATTTAAAGGGTCGGCTGCTGACAGATTACACTGGAGAAACAAATATACATTTTCAGGGCTCTTTTGAAATTCAGAATTTGTTGGCAAGTTGTGTAGTCAAAATCTTAAAGCAGATCAGTGTGGTTATACAATTTATTCATTTAAAGATCTAAACTGAAGTTGGTGAAAGATAAACTAAATGCTGATTCAGTACATTCTCAGAATAGTTTAAGGGTTTCAATATATTTTCTAAAAACAGTATTTAAAGAGATTATGTCATTTCTAGCTGTTAGTGTTCCAAGGGTTTTATAAAATAAACACAAAAAAGTGAAAGACTTTGTGTAAATGTGACCACATTAAAATCTAATATATAAGATTGCAGCATTTTGGACAGTTTTCCCTCCAAAATAAATCTGTCTATTTTAATGTTATTTTATTCATAACATTATAAAATAAAAATGTAGATAAACCTTGAAGAGATATAGCCCATGTATCCAACAATGGTTGAGTTAACCGATTTTCCTATAAAAGAGATTATTTTTGACAACTTTGACTTAAAAGAGTTGAATAAATAATGTTTTGAGGAAAATTGTGGCACCTAATTTTAAGAGCAATCAAACAGAGAGGAGATTGACAAGAGACTTATTTCTAATTTTCTCCTCTGACTTCTCTCTTCATCTGTTTTGTCATGATGAAGTTTTAAGAGAGCTATTACTGTTAGCTATTACTGAAGTATTGGATCATTTAGCAAACCCCAACTCTGAATTTATTGAATTTACTTTATTAATAAAATTACATGAAAAAGGCTTATTTAAACAGACATTCTTGCTCCTTTTAAACAGGGACCAAAGCTTGTCTGTCAGAGACAATCTTACTCAAATTTTCTGAGTATAAAAATATTAAGCAGAGCTTTTAAGTTTACTTTTATTTAAAGTTCATTTGCTTTAACCAGTAAAAATTGGGTTTTGGATCCATATTTGGGACAAGGCTGCAGAAAAAAAAAAATGAAGCCAGGGAAATTAGCCTTCAAAAACAAGAAACAAACAAAAATCCTATACGCTAGGCGAAGGATAAAAAGAGTACGACTGAAGGCTCCATAAAGTTTATATACTGAGCTTTAAATGTACTATATTGTGCTTAGGTCAAGACATATTATAAGGTCACCTGTGAAAGACACGGTTAATAAAAAAGCCAATGCCACAACAGCACTCCTCCAATGGGAAGAACGACCAAGTCATCATGAAGGGTCGAAGAGTGTGGAAATAAAAAGGATGAAATGGAATAGGGTGCCACATTCATAAGCCTAGAAAAAGGAGCGTTTGACTGTAAACTCTATAAATCCATTTGGTTCTTAGGACATGGATGGAGAACAGAACTGACAATAGCTTGAGGGGCCAGTGCTCCATGGATTGAATACCAGAGCGGAGGAGAGGAAAAATAAGAATGTGTCACCTACCGGGAGGGGGCACCAAGGCAGGATCTGTCAGAACTCTGCTGCTGTCTGCAGATTAGATCTGCAGCTATTTAGAGAGGGAGAGCATGACAAAACCCTCAGCCGCCACTCTGGCATTATTGGCAGCCATCACCTTGCGAAAAGAAAAAAAATGTGATGCATAAATTACTAAAGCGATGTGGAAAACTGCATTAGCCTCCTGCCTTGATTGACCTCTATAAGAACAGTCGATGCAATTGTGAAAATTTATTACATACAATCTAAATTCAGGCTAGAGCGAATTTGTGAGATGATGTCAGAGAACTAGTCAAAGCACACCACATATACTGTAAGGGCTATTGTTAGCACTATAAATAAACTTTTATAGCCTTGAGGTTCGATGCAAAGGCTTCCTTTCAAATAAGCACCGTTTACCATCATGATGAGAGCAGCACTCACCAGCCTTGCAGTTTATCTGATCTGCTTTGTTGTGTACAGAAAATGTATTTGTTATGTCTGAATGGCAGGGTGTTTTTCTTTCAAAAAATGGGGATCGATGCTTATTTTCTCTGGTTGAAGGCATATCTGCCAGAAAGTATGTGTTTGGCAGTTCATACAAGAGGGTGTGTGCTCATATGTAATAGTGTAGCTTTACATACAGTAGCTGTCTGTGTGCTTCCTTGTTATGCTTTGTCCGGTGTTGATGCAATTCTCTGCCCTGAGATGTTTTTTTTTTTTTTTTCTTAAATAAAGTATTATTCAATTAGTAATGCTGGCCTCAAAAAATTATCTGATAAAGCCATGCATGCTAACCAGGAAACAAGGCTTCAGTAAACACATGATACCTTCTGCAGTCCTGTCCCTCCTGCTTTCTACCTCAGGGCTGCAAAAATCTTACTCTCCACTACTCACTGAGTCACTCTCAGCAGTCTTTTATCTCTACATCCAGCCTCCACATTTCACCACTCTTTTTGATGTCAGCAATCAAAGTTCAGCTATCAAAGGGGGGTGGGGGATATCTGAAAGGTGTTAAATGACTGGTCACCTGAGGACAGACTTGCAGGTTGTGGCTGCATTTACGTGCGGATCCAGAATCCATGGATTATTAATGTTGCCTCTTTTAAATGTGTCAAGGAACAATGTGTGAACAGAAGTGTAGGCTTTGCATGGGAAGGTGCTCTGTTTCAGATGTTGATTGTTGCATTGTCACATCTGCCTAAAGGCACTGCATTAGGTCCTGGGGATTTACCAGCACACTGAGCAGATAGAGGAGGGCGTCAGGCGGAAATACAGCTGAAGAAAATGACAGCTCAGTCAGAGACAGTCACAACGGGTTATCACAGATAACATGTTAGCCAGCACCTTACCACTACTAGCCAGTTGCAAAGACTTTCTCACCTCATACTTTTTTCCCTGCAAAAGACAACTATATTAACTATACAACTACATTTGACTAGAAATGTTCATTTGACTAGAAAAAAGCATCCCTTTTCAACCCCATTACTGACTTGTGTCAGTAGTTAGGCGGAACTGTCCGATTTTTCATAAACAGCTATTTTAAGACTTAATATGAAAGATGATGAGGTGGGAGAAAAGGATGTACAATTGCCTCCATATTCATTGCTTATTTTTTTGCATACATTGCTTATTTTTCTGTACTAACTGGCCTTGTTGCTTTAGGATGCTGGTAAGAAACGTTGTTTTTTTGTTGTTTTTTTTTTTTAACAAGACTGCCAAGCAGAATCCAGTAGACAGGAAAATATCTGATTGATGAGTGATGACTGTTACAATGTAGCAACATTTCTGGTTCACTACTCATTTACTTCCTCTAAACTGTGTAAGCCTGACAGACCAGACAAATCCATTCTGAAATTGCATTTACTTCTCTGTCAATGGATAGACCTTTGCTTTGGTCAAACACTCGCTTAAATCTATACAATACACATCACCTTGTAAGTAATGCTAGAATTTTTCTAATTCTGTTATGCTACAATCCCAACCTTCAGAATACTTGATTACTGCTTTTACTGCTAATACTGCTAAGGAGAAGTATACAGTGGTTTTAAATGTTTTCCAAGTTTAAAATTAAAATATAATTTATGCATGCAATTAAGTCCAAAGTCTGATTTTTGCACTATTCCAGTGATATTTTCACATTTTATTTTTGGTAATAAAATTAAGGTCTTTGTGGTTGGATGACCTTGGGATCACCTTAATCTTTAGCGATCCATTCAGATTCCCGATAAAATATATGTTATGGCACAGACTGAAGCAGTCCAAATCATTATCATTACTTATAATGTAAGAAGAAGCTTAGTAAAAAATATTATTTAAACCAGGGTTGGCTACATGCATAGAACAGATACATACATGGATGTGCCCTAATTTTCTCCAGCTTAAAATAGAAATGAAACTGTGGTAATAATCTTTGGTCCCCCCACACGCTGAGCCAAAACCCTGAGGGTTCCATGGAGGAGAGCCTGGAAACGATCAGGAGACAAACATCAAACCCTCTCAATCCACTGGCCTCCGGGGACGGGAACATGAACAAGGACTAAAGAAAAACAAAATGACACGGAGAAAACATGGATAACTAATGATCTGGCCCTGATAGCTGGGCTGAACCATATATAACGCATACCAATCAGATGGATAAGATGAATGATAATTAGAGCGCATGGAGGGAACGGCAGGTGAATGAACTAAGTGATTAGATTAGTTACTGGGGCTAAGATCGTGACAGTCTCCTTGAGTTTCTGACAGAGTAAATTCAGTTAAACCGTGTTAAATGCATTTCTGAAATCAAAGAACATAATTGCCACAATTCTGTATGCTTTGTCTAAATGACAGTGGGTATGTTGAAGCAGGCAAATGATGGTATCTTCAACTCCAACTCCACAGCAATAAGCAAACAGCAGGGGGTCCTCATGCTGCTTGTTTGTTTGCTGAGATGAACCAACACAAGTCTCTCTTGGACCTTCATGATGTAGGATGCAACAGGGTTATAGTCACTGAGGATTGTTGGCTGGATTTGTTTGGTGCCAAAATACAGAAGTAAGTCTTCTACAACACTGGAACCATCTCCTCGTTCTGGTGTTCCGTCTCACGAGGCTAAGTATGGAATGCCACTAAGTTGGTATACAAAAAGAGCCCTTAAAGACTCTGGGGCTGACAACTTATAGATCTGGTCCCTTTTTGCAATTCTGTCTCTCCATTTGCCTCTTCTGACTTCTAGAGGCAGACAGGTAAAAGGCAGAAAGAGTAATTCCATCTGATTTAGTTGAGGAAAAATGCATAGTAGCAGAAGGATCCACGGCAGAAGTGAAAGATGAGACATTTGAAAGGGTAAATGGAAGCTTGCATCAAAAGATAGTTAAAATATGTCTGACTATGGGTAGGAGAGAAGACTGCGGACCTCATTCCTGAACTGAACCTGTTGAAGAAACTGTTCAGTTCATTGGCTTTGCCCAGACTTCCGTCTGTCTGATCCTCCTTCTGCTTAAAGTTGTGATCTTCTTCATCCATGTCCACACATCAGCTTTCCAGCTTCTTCCTGTATACCCTTGTACTTTCTCTTATATTAACCTTAAGTTCCTTCTGTATAGTCTTAATTATTTTCTGTCTTCCTCCCCATCTCTCTTTTTCTTGTTAAAAAGTTCCTTAAGATTACTGGTTACTCAGTGTTTATTATAGGGAAAGCTGTTGGCTACAAAGAAGTTTATATACTTAGTCACACAATCATTGGGTTGATGTCCCCTCCATGTGGCTAACCGTCCTGTTGGTACCATTAAAAAAAACCTTGCAGCTTTCTCAAAATCTGTAATCTTACCGTTTGTGCCCTACACTTCACGTTAAAGTTGGCCAGAATATTTGGTATGCATGGTATGCATGGAGTCTAATGCTCCAAATGCTGTGTCAGCAATGTTTTGAACAAAACATTAAGTTTCTAATATAAACCAGCCTTTAGGTTTAGGCATGAGTCTTGAAAACAGTGTGGTGCAAGCAGGGGAACAGTTTCCTTCACCTGCACAACACAACACTGGGAAAAGTGGAGAGGGGTTGCTCACAACTTTTTATGGATTCTTTTTTCTACCCACCCAAATTGTGTCTGAACTGTTTGACCGCATCTTTGAGCCTTACTGCACTTTTTGTTCTGCTTCTTTCCCCTTCCCATCGAGCCCAAGGAGCTATTGAGAGTGTCCATCTTTCAGAATGTGTATCCCTGCCTTTAACTGTCCTCCAACATGCAAAAATTCCCCAAGAAAATCAACAGAGTAGTTGTGTCATGCTGATTTTATCATTTTCACCAACACATAACAGATAGGATTGTTGGGCTAAAGGCTCGAGCTTACTTAGAAAAAGAGTGTGCATGTGTATCTGGAAAATAGTGATTGCTAAGTGATTGGGCAGAGTAGATGTTTGAAATTATGAATCTGGCAGATTATACATCCATTCTTTTTATTTAGGACAGAAGACCAAAAACAAATACAAAAGTAGATGACAGTATTTAATATGAATTTTGAATCATTTTATCTTTTTGTTACACTGTTAACCCATGAGGATTGTTGATTTCTGACCTGCAAGAAGAAATATGTATTTTTATTTTCTGTGATATGAGTTGTTCTTATTTTTTCTTTTTTTGTGAAAACTTGCAATGACAACTAATTTATCAAACAAGATGTACATTTTATATCTTACTTATTTTATAAATGAGAATCAAGTATAATCCCATATTGTACTTAATATCTAAAATGGACAGAGTAAGGCAGAACTTTACTCCTCTGAAATCATGGACATCGAGGAGTGCATTAATTAGAAAAGCAGCAAAGAGTACCAACTACATTTGTTGGCAGATGTAATTATTTACCATTCTTTCAATTTTAGCTAGACATTTCTCGAAAGTCAGATTCATGAAAGTCAGATATTTGACACCACACCACCATATTCTTATTCTGCATTTAAGACGGCTGCTACTAGCATCACTGGTAGTGTAACATTTTTACTTTGACTTACCTCAAAAAAGGCATTACTGGATATTAAAGTGAGGGGCATGGGAAAAACTTGTTTCTTCCAGCATTCCTGAGTGCGAAAAAGAGGAACGAGAGACCACCTTGTGAGATTTTTGTTTTTCAGTGTAGTCCTGTTTCTCTGACTGTGACTAACTGCATGTACTATGTCATCCTCTGACATGGCAGTTGGCTCAGAGCTTGTCTGCCTGACTGTGACTTTCTTGGAAGGGGCCACCTGTGGAGCTGGTTGACAGTTGCCTTTTGTATCTCTGCTTCTTTCTATATGTCTGTTTCTGTCTCCTTAAGGCTGATTTATACTCTGAAACCAGGTCGCCTGCGTGTGTGTCGCAGGGAATGCAAATGTGCCCCTGCCGCTTTCACAGACACTCTGGTGCACCTCTCCAAAATTGTAGGTGAGCACAGATATTGCGGCAGACAGGAGGCCTCTGATTGGTCAAACCTACATCCGCTCTACACTATGAGTATTTCCTGTTTGGTACCTTACCAGCTTGTTTTGTTTGTATGACCGCCATTGTGAAAAACGACTCACAAAGGTGGACCAGCAAGAAGAGCGAGGTGTAGGAGAACACAGGGACCCTTTTTCCACCTGGATTCCCGCTCTTTTTCGTCCTCAAGTCCCTCCTTTGTCGGACAAACTTGCCCCTCGCGTTTTTCCACTTCCTCACCGCTTCAGCCATATCTAGACCAACAGCTAGTTTGTGATTGTCCCTCTTGCGTTGTGGGATGGAATAACATAGCACATACAGCGCTTCAATATTGGGCATAAATCAAAAATATCTGCGACAAGCTCACTGTACCACACTGCTGCAGGAGTATAACCATGCCTTTTAAATCCTAGTGAGCCACAGTTTTCCTCTGAACTTTCACTACAAGCTTGCTTCTAACCAATCTGACTGTATGATCTGGTCATAATATCTCGGTAAAGTGCCTTGAAATTACGTGTGGTGAATTGGAGCTATATAGATAAACTGAATTCAATTCAATTTATACAAGGATGCATGATGCCAAGAATGCATCAGAAAAAATAGTTAGAGCCTTTATGGTTGAATCAAACTATGGATACTGTGTAAGACAAGTTGTATATAAAACCGGCAGAGACAACCTAAAAAACTTGCAGTTCTAGTTGCAGCAAAAGCTAGATCTACAAACAGTTGTATTAGGGGCAAAAGGCGAAAGAATACTGTTTCCTTGTTTCACCAGGTAAATGCCATCTTTCATTTCACAGATTGCACAAGATAACTTAAAATAGAGGTAGAAGGGATTAATTGTAACTGTTAATTGTAAATGAAGCAGTCAGTATTAACACAATATTCTTTCCCCAGTTTCTTTACCAAGCTCCTCTTGCCGCAATCAGTTATGTGACTGAGATAACACTTGTCCACACACCACCATGCCAATTCTGCTGCCTTCAACTGTCAAGAGACTCACACACATTAGGACACAGATCAAGAGAATTGCTAGGAGGGAGAATATGCAGTGATATTGCTCCGCAAGGAGCGTATATGTATTCTTTGCAGGTTCAAGGCAAGTAATCAATATGTTTTGGAACTTATGAGGAGTCTTTCAGTATATAATTAAAGGAGCTGATCGAAGAGCTTTGAACAATTGTTCTCCTAGCGACATGGCTGAGGAAATCTATCCAAAATAACAACACAGATTAAAAACAAGCTGTTTCAGTCCTTGAATGTAAAAATCATTCCAAAACATCTGGATTTCACTGACTCATATCTTTTTTGAAAGGCTGAAGGTAACAAAGGAGTTGTTAAAGTTCAAACTGGTACAGAAATAATGAAACCATAGTTGAATCAATAATGGAAATAACATTATGCATGTGGAAATAAATACAGAGATGGACTACATTCCTTATATTGCCAGGATTAATTATATGATATTTTAACACTGCAATCAAATACAGCAATTGTTGCGTGGGTTTTAACAGCATATCAATATAGAGCAAATGACTGAGAGGTTTGCAAGTGCACATTTTGTTCTGTTAAGGCGCTCAACACCAGAGAACTGGAGAATAGAGGTTCAATAGTGTAATGCCGATAAAGAGAATTCAGTCCTACCCTCTGAAACGAGACACTAATTGTTTCATTGATAACTCTTGATGATGGTCGACTGCTGACTTCCATAATCATCACAAATTCTGCTTTTGTCAATACAGAGAGGGATGAACTGTGGAGATGATTCCTCTTTTTTCTTCTTTTCTCAGCCTTTCTGAGGTGGGATCAAAATAGGATGAGAGCTCAGATAATGATGAGGAAAGTCATCTCAGTGTTTGCCATCTCTAAGAGGTCTCGTAAACAGCCAGGTGATTGTTCATTTCCTTTGTCACAGAAGGCAGACAGTTAAGGAGATTCACACATTACAAGGAAAATGTGTTGACATCTGTCACATAAATGATTGACTGCCTAAAGGCAGTTCTTCGGCTCACCAGATTTTGGTTGCTGTTGCACATGATGCAATGCGAGTGTATGGTGGGGGGGGGGGGGGGGGGGGGGGGGGGGGGGGATTCTAAAAATAGCCGACCTGGCAATGTAGCGAGGAAAGGCAGGTATATGTGGCTGCCAGATGGTACCTTGTGGGGAATGCCTCCTGGTGATTTTGTTTGCAAATAGGTCTCTGTAAAGTCATAGGCTCCTCTCCTCAGACTTGCCTGCTGTTATAGGAAGATCTTTAGGAACTGCCATATCTGATAAAGGTGCTGCCGACTCAAAGATGTCCCACCGCTTGCTGGGGAGAGAGTGAAAGTGACGCACAGTGACAGGTTTTGTCACTCTATAAGGCGACCGCCCTGCAGATAGTCACAGATAGAAACGGCAGAACCCTAGAAGCAATGACAAATTGTTTTGAGAGAAAATAGTAAGGGAGACGGTGATTCTAATATCCTTGGCCTACTTTTGCACACTTGTGGTGAAGAGGGTAAGCTAACTATTACTGAGGAGCTTAATTTTCACTTCCTATCGCGATATGTGGGTGTTGCGACCCTTTGTATATAGCGCTCTATGTGCAGGCAGAAATAGCTAAAGACAGATGGACCAAAAAAATAAAAACAGATATAATAAGCTTCCTTTATTAGAAACACTCCACACATTATTTGAAATATAACTGTATAATCCTAGAAATATCTCTAAACTTTGTTTGAACAGTGTTACAAAAGTATTCAAAACCTTTAAATAGCTTTTTGTAACATTACAACTACAAGCTTGCGTTAGCATTTTTGAGTTTCATTAATAGACTATAACAAATTAATCCATAATGACAAGTATAACACATGACAATGATCTCATCTAAACTATTTATTCCTGTAGCCCTCCTGGAAGAAGTGCCACACCAGTCCCAACTCTGTAAGCCTCAAAAAGATATTTTACAACTGCCATCTAAGGGAAGCTGCTTCGCTATCCCTGTAGAAGAAAAAGATTCCCCTCAGTTTGATTCTGCTACCACTATTAGACAGTATGTTGTATTAAAACATGCACTGTATGTTGTATGCAGCAAGCAGACCTACATGAGTTTGGGCAATGGTGTAATGTGTGCTTTTTGTTTCACCAATGATTTATGAGGATCATATCTGTGCACGACTGCAAAATAAACATTGACATCAAAAGCTTTTGTTAATCTTAAATTGGGGACACATAAAAATAGATGTCAGACTACTCAGGGTTTTATTTAGAAATAATTTAAACCCAAGATTTATTTTTTTTCAGTTACACAATTAAATGTGATTTTTAAAATGGTTTATTACATACAATTATTATAAAACACAACCTTATGATCATTTTACAAAGATATAACAGAATACTGTGCACAATAAAAATACACAGGTCAACCGCCCTTTACACACAATGAAAGCAAAGTTGGATCTGTGCCACTGAATATGAAAACTGCAAAAAGGAATTTCACACAGATGGGCACTCATTTTTTTGGTTAATTACAGTATTGCTACGATTGTATAGTGTTGTTTTTGACAGCCATCTTAGGCTACGTTCACACTGCAGCCTGAAGTGACCCAATTCCGATTTTTTTGCCCATATGTGACCTGTATCAGATCTTTTTATGACAGTCTGAACGACACAGATCGGATTTTTTCAAATGCGACCCAGGCCACTTGGATATGTGGTCCTGAATCCGATACGTATCTGATCTTTTCAAATGCGACCTGTGTCTGTACGGCCAGGTCGCATTCATCAAACCTACACGTCATTGATACTTGACAAATGTTACTAAACGTTACTAATCTGCGTCCTACTAAGCGGAGGCGGGAAAAACTAACGACCATTGCGGAAGATAACACAGAGAGCAGTCAATGGAGAGAAAGTGAGGTTGCTGACTTAATTCATATTTGTAAAGATAGCTCGATTCAGATCAAACTCGAAGGGTCTTACCGGAACCTGGCTCTCTTTCTTTTTGATCTTCTTAAAAAGATTTTGTTCGTAATGTGCCTGCTCCTGTTGGAGAAGAACTTAAAGAACGCAATATACGCTGCGGTATTACGAGTCATGTTTACTTCCGCAAACACTGAGGACGCTTGCTACATGTGACGTCATCGCGTCCTCGAGTGCGCATGCGGGACACTTCGGTTGAACGCTTTCAGTTCACACAGTAGATCACATACAAGTCGCATATACTTGGAAGTGTGAACGGACACGCAAAAAAATCAGATTTCACAAAAAAATCGGAATTGAGCATTAAGGCCTGCAGTGTGAACGTAGCCTTAGATTCAGTCTTAGTCTTAGTCTTCAGGACGAAAACTATTACTAATCTTAAGGACTGAGTACACTCCCGCAGCAGTTTGTCACAGTTAGCTTGTTGCCGGTATGACGCAGATAATTTTGATATATGCCCCTTTTTGAAGTGTGGTCTGCGCTATGTTATTCCATTTCACCTGTGAGTGTTCCCAAAAGACCGGCCCCGTCAGTGCGTGTTTTGGCTTTGGCTGCAAACCAACAGACCGTCGCACAGAGCTACAAACTAACGTCCTGTATGGTGTCTGGGATAGTGTCCGAGGTTTGCCAGGCATTGTGGACGGCACTACAGCCAGAGATTCTGCCATTAGGTACCAAACAGCAAATACACATAGTGTAGAGTGGATGTATATTTGACCAATCAGAACGCTCCTTTCTTTCCTCCCTGTGTCGCTATCTGTGACACTGTCTGCGGTCATCTACAATTTTGGGGAGGTGCTTTAGAGTGTCTGCGGAAGGGGAGGTGGCATATCTGCGTTAACTGCGACACATGCAGACAACCTGGTTTCTGAGCATAAACCAGACTTTAGTCACAATTTAGTCATTACGATATGTGATCTTTTTAGTAGGTTTTAGTCGACTAAATCTCAAGAAGATTTTAGTCTAGTTTTAGTCAGTTTTATGATGCAAAAAAGTTAACCTTAAAAATTTCGAATAACAACCACATTCTTTATTAGACTGACAGCTCTTGCCTAGATACTACAAAAGCTGTGTAGAGAATGCTGCTGTGCAGTTTATCATTGCTTTTGGGCAGAACACTTTGATTTATAGAATTCAAATAAACTTTGTTTTATGAATTAATGCCCTACTTTATGAAAAAGTGTCTCACAAAAGCTATGAAAATAGCAGATCTAGTGCAACACAACATATTGGTTAATATAGCAGACAGACAAGCTAACAAAATGTACAATAAATTAATTGTTTTAGACATAAAAGGTTTCCATCCAAAACCAAATACTTCCTGATCTACTATGAATTATGCATTAAACATAGATCAATAATGGTCCATCTATGGTCATGCAGAATCTGCACCGCTGCACAGCAGGTGGTGGGCGTGACCAAACAGGATGCAGCAGCACGGCTGACCCTGCTTAACTTGTCTAACAGATTAGAGCACAATAATGCATTTTAAATTGTTTAGTTGAAAACTCAAAGATCCACGTTTAGCTCGTCAGTTTTCTTTATAGTCATGAAAAAAGGAGCGTCAACAAAATTATTTAGTCATCGTTGACAAAAACAATACTGCGATTGTACCAAATAAAACCTACAGTATTTGGCTGTAAGAGCTAGAACAACATCATACCAAAGAAAAAATACATCTGCAATAATTTTTTTGATGTTTCAGCCAAAGTTTTTTTTGTACACCTTCACAGTTCAGAGTTCTTATATACTCCTGCTTCTATGACAATAAGAAAATAGGTCAATAAAACCTTTTTTTTTTCTTTTGAAAGATCACAGATTTGCAGAGCCAGTATACCCTTAGGTCAGGGGTGCCCAACCAGTCGATCGCGGTCTACCAGTCGATTGTGGGCGGAGTTTCAGTCGATCCCGAGAAGTTTTACAATGTAGACCTATTTATGGCTATGAGAGAAAAAAAAAAAGAAGCTGTGTGGTGGTATTTTAAATATGAAGCATGACGTTGCGATGAAGATCGCTTGCTTTGTTTGGGCCAGGAGTTTTCAGAGGCATTTATTCCGTGCCCAGCTCGAGGAGGCAGGTGCAGACCACACTGATCTGCTGCTGCACACCGACATCAGGTGTCTGAGCCGTGGCAGATTCTTCTAAAGATTTTTGGAACTTTTGCCCGAAATTAAAAGGTTTCTGAAACAGTCAACAACCCATTCTGCTGTATGTTACATCTTCACATCCACATAGTTTGTACTTAGTATTTTCCTATTTTTATCTGTTTTCCAGTTGAATTTTAATCTATCTGCCAGTTTCTCTGCCAATGGCAAGTAAAGTTTATCATTCTGAAATAGTGGACTTCCCTTCTCCTTCTTCCTGCTTTGAAGTATTCTTAGACTTTTAGATTTTATTTGTCATTTTGTTTACAGGAGTGTTAAACAAAAAGAAATGTAGTTTGGAACAGCTCTCTGGACAATTTAATCTTTTTTAAAGTGCGGCCTTGAAAAGTAGTAAAAAAAAAAAATAATATATATATATATATATATCACATATCGTATGTATATATATATACAGGTGCTGGTCATAAAATTAGAATATCATGAAAAAGTAGATTGATTTCAGTAATTCCATTTAAAAAGTGAAACTTGTATATTATATTCATACATTACATACAAACTCATATATTTCAGATGTTTATTTTGTTTAATTTTGATGATTACAAATGACAACAAATGAAAATCTCAAATTCATCGTATCAGAAAATTAGAATATTGTGAAAAGGTTCAAAATTGATGGCCCCTGGTGCCACACTCTAATCAGCTAATTAACTCAAACCACCTGCAAAAGCCTTTAAATGGTCTTTCAGTCTAGTTCTATAGGCTACACAATCATGGGGAAGACTGCTGACTTGACAGTTGTCCAAAAGACGACCATCGACACCTTGCACAAGGAGGGCAAGACACAAAAGGTCATCGCTAAAGAGGCTGGCTGTTCACAGAGCTCAGTGTCCAAGCACATTAATAGAGAGGCGAAGGGAAGGAAAAGATGTGGTCGAAAAAAGTGTACAAGCAAGAGAGATAACCACACCCTGGAGAGGATTGTGAAACAAAACCCATTCAAAAATGTGGGGGAGATTCACAAAGAGTGGACTGCAGCTGGAGTGAGTGCTTCAAGAACCACCACACACAGACGTATGAAAGACATGGGTTTCTGCTGTCGCATTCCTTGTGTCAAGCCACTCTTGAACCACAGACAGCGTCAGAAGCGTCTTGCCTGGGCTAAAGAGAAACAGGACTGGACTGCTGGTGAGTGGTCCAAAGTCATGTTCTCTGATGAAAGTAAATTTTGCATTTCCTTTGGAAATCAAGGTCCCAGAGTCTGGAGGAAAAGAAGAGAGGCACTTCATCCACGTTGCTTGAAGTCCAGTGTAAAGTTTCCAAAGTCAGTGATGGTTTGGGGTGCCATGTCATCTGCTGGTGTTGGTCCATTGTGTTTTCTGAGGTCCAGGGTCAACGCAGCCACATACCAGGAAGTTTTAGAGCACTTCATGCTTCCTGCAGCTGACCAACTTTTTGGAGATGCAGATTTCATTTTCCAACAGGACTTGGCACCTGCACACAGTGCCAAAGCTACCAGTACCTGGTTGAAGGACCATGGTATCCCTGTTCTTAATTGGCCAGAAAACTCTCCTGACCTTAACCCCATAGAAAATCTATGGGGTATTGTGAAGAAGAAGATGCAATACACCAGACCCAACAATTCAGAAGAGCTAAAAGCCACTATTAGAGCAACCTGGGCTATCATAACACCTGAGCAGTGCCACAGACTGATCGACTCCATGCCACGCCGCATTGCTGCAGTAATACAGGCCAAAGGAGGCCCAACTAAATACTGAGTGCTGTACATGCTCATACTTTTCATGTTCATACTTTTCAGTTGGCCAACATTTCTATAAATCCTTTGTTTTTATTGGTCTTCAGTAATATTCTAATTTTCTGATATGATGAATTTGAGATTTTCATTTGTTGTCATTTGTAATCATCAAAATTAAACAAAATAAACATCTGAAATATATGAGTTTGTATGTAATGTATGAATATAATATACAAGTTTCACTTTTTAAATGGAATTACTGAAATCAATCTACTTTTTCACGATATTCTAATTTTATGACCAGCACCTGTATATGTATGTCTGGAGATCTTGACTGCTCTTTTCTGTAGTTTTGGTGTGTCTGATGAGTGAGTGTGTGTGTTAGTGAGTGAGAGCGAGAGAGAGATATGGTGTCAAGTACTTATGAGATTGTTAAGTTCTGTTTTTGCAACCTATTTTTTGACACAATTGATAATTTCCTCGTTTGTTGGACTTACTGTTTATTCTCCACCTGTGCAAATACCTGTACAAAAACAAATGCTACCCATCCCTTGTGTTTGGCTTGGTAGATCTTGGCATGCCATCAACTTCAAAAGTAGATATTGGTTTAAAAAAGGTTGGGCACCGCTGCCTTAGGATGTATTGAATGAGAAAAGAAACAAAATAAGATAATGTTAAAAAATGGTAAATGGCCTAGAAATATAGCCTACAATGGCAAGAAATTCTGTCAGGGACCAGTTCTAATCTAGGCTTCAATATTTGGTCAAATTATTAAGCCAAATAATGCACATGGTGGGGTAAGGCTTTATATCCATATGCTGTATATAAATATCAGCTCAGATAGCTTTGCATTTTTTAGCATTACTTAAGGGAGATGATGTAGAAAAATAAACTGACCTTACACGGGACTAATTTTAATAAGCATGTCCCCTTCTGTCTTTTACTTAATGAAAAATAATGCTTTCAAAGACACAGATTAGCTGAGTGTCTCAGTGCACTGCAAAGCTAAGAAAAACTAAAATGTTGCTGCGCTTTGCCATGGCTCCTGTAAAGTAGCACAGCAATGATTTAAATAAAAACAAATTACATGAAGGAGTTGCATTTTTTTCTTCGTCCTCTGACCCACTGTGTTTTCACTCCACTGTGGCAGATTGGGCTATATTTGTTGGGTAATGATATACGAGTTCACACACTATAAAAGAAAATGGAGCACACTCCCATTAAGATAAGCACTGCAGGCAAAGAAAACCTAGAAATGCCAGTGGCATATTGATTGCATGCCCTTTATTATTACTTGGGTTCTCTGTTAGTCTCAGTACTGGACTATTGCTCCAAAGTCGTGCACCACAGGCAATATGCTGTAAGGCAAATCAAAGACAAATTTTGTCAAATGAAAATAGATGGAAATTCATTTTTAGTCTCCTGAAATGTATACTTAATTAGAATTTCTGTAGTTTGCTAAGCAGCCTGAGCTTTGTGCAGTGTTTATATTAGTCTAAGAATGTTTCAGTCTTGAATATTAGACAGTATGTTTTGCAAGACCACAGTTTTGGAATTAGAAAATGAATAATCCATACTAGTAACCCAAACCCTAATTTCTAACCCATTGGCTCATTCCTCGCATTTGATTCCTTTTTTCAAACTGTTTTGGTTATCACACTGTTTAAGGGTTAAGGCACAGTGACACTAAATAATTCCTAACACTAATGTTTATTGAGCTGATATTTATTACTTGCTTGGAAGTATTTGCAACTATGATGAATGGGTCAGAAAATTTTAAGCATAAATATTGTCTCTCTACTTATAGCTTTCTAGCTTATTGGATATATACAGTAGCTACCATGTCAACATATATCAACTTCACATTAAAGGGTAAAAAAGCTGACTGGTGTTTTTTTTTTTCCTCCAGGGAAATAGCCTTGATACCTAAATCGATCATAGGATATAAAGAATCAGATATTTGTGTTATTCATAAAAAAAACTTATCCTAAAATGCATTCAGAAAAAACGCATTGATAACTCATCATAAAATCCATAAGTCATAAAATCCTGGTTTAGATTTTGTTGCTGGAAATCTGCAAATAGTTTCATAAAGCGTAAAACAAACACAGCAATAAAAAAATTGACCTTTATTTAATATGTTAAGAATAAAAGAAATAAAAAAAAAACTATTTGACTTATCTCCCATATATATATATATATATATATATATATATATATATATATATATATATATATATATATATATATATATATATATATATATATATATATATATATATATATATATTTATATATATTATTGCTATTATTTTTTTTAATCATTGCTTTATGCTACATTTCATAGATTCCCAATGTATCCTGTAACATGACTAACAGAAAGCAAAAGTTCTTAAAGGGGTCATAGAATGCAAAACTGAGTTGACATTGGCATAGATGAATAACGATAGTTCAGTGGGTGAAATGGACGTACAGAGAAGTTCAAACCCCATCAACACTTTTCACCATAAAACGGGCGAATCCAAACGAAACCCAGAGTTGACGTAAATTTGGGGATGTTGCCTTATTTAGTTGTGGCCTGTACTTTTGTCACGCCCCACAAATTGACATACAGAGCAGCCCACTGGTTCACTGATCAAAGGGATCGGGGTGGGGGTGGGGTATGAAGTGATGTTTCAGTTAGTGAGTGCTTGTTGCTATGATGCTGCTTTGCTCAGCAGCTTTGCTTGTTGTAAACCAACCAATCAGCACACAGCTCATCTAAATATTCATGAGCATACCATAAAAGGAAGAAAAACCTGTTGTTTCATTCTATTTCTTTTGACCACTTTAAACCAGTGTTACACACCCTATTCAGATACCTTAAAGACCAGCACCAAATACCCTATATAATCATTCTATAAGCCCTTAAAATTTCAATGTTTAACAAATAATTTACTGTACTTGCCACTCTCTGAACTACAAAGGATTATTTGCATAACTAATTGGAAGTTATGCACAGATTAACATTCCCCAACAATCTAGAACAGTGAATTTTAAACCTGGTCCTTTGGTCCACTGCTCTGCATGTTTTAGATATTTCTTTGCTTCAGCACACCTCCCTCAAATGATGGCACTCCCTCCTCAGCAGCCACCAAGGCTTTAGAGGCATGATAATAGCCCATTTATTTAAGTAAAGTGTGCAGGATAGTGGGTCATGTGGACCAAGTTTGAAAACCACTGACCCGGACTAAGATTGCAGTATGAAATAAGAAACTCTTGATGGTTTGGAGGATTTTTAAAATTTCTTCTATGTTTATGAAGCTGTTCACCCTTTTGGAGATTTTTTCTTTCTACCATTTACATTTAGATTATTTAAAGTAGTTAATTCTGGATGCAGGAACAAGATAACAGTAGTTACCACAAAGCGTACAGGAACCTGCATGACTTTGCCATCTGAGAATCTTAACAAGGAATATCCTCTTTCCAAAACTACAGCCCAATTCCACCCACACTGAACTGGTACCATTCCAAATAAGATATTGTTTCTCTCTTGGCACAGTGACTGCTATGCACATTGCATCCCACCACTTTGCTCTGGCAGCAAAAGAAAGGATCTCACCAAGCAGCTAATGAATAATCAACAATTTCTGTGCCACTAGATTAATCCCCAAGATCAGGGTCCTTGTAATAATAGTAATAATAAAAGAGTATAGAATGCACGGATCTCCCAGTTAAATAGAAGTTGAAGATGGGGAAAGGCGCCACATTTCCAAATTGTATACAAGCTGGTTGGGCAAAGTAAGTTATAAACTCCGCAGATCAGACAGAAAACAATGAAGCTACCTTGGTAAGAACTGGTATTTAGTGAAGTACTGTACTGTACTGTAGAGCAATTGTTAAAAGTGTTGATAAAAGAGTCTCCATGCACTTGATAAAGCTAATTTCATTTTTTTTTTTTTACACAACTCAAAATGATCAGTCAGAAATACAGATTGTAGATTTGCATGCATAAATTCTTCCCATTTGGTGTGCCAAGAAGCCCATATTATCAGACCTGATAATATTAGTTGGGTTAACTGCTAGGTTTTTTGGTTTGCCTTGTGACAGAAAAAATAAAACTGATTATGGAGAAGCATGAACTCCCGTCCCGATCCATATTGATATACCATTAAACTCTTATTTTAGTTGTTGTCAGTGAGACTGTACTGCTGTGTTGTTCTAGTTTCAAGGAGTCCCTACAGGTATTGTGTCTTAAATTGACAAAATTTAAGACACAAGAATATTAAGAATTTAATATTTCTTGTGCTTTCTTATATATTGGTTTGAATAATAATAATATATAGGTTTGAAAAAGAAACATACCAGCACCGTCAAAAATTGCAAAGCATGGGCAAAAAATAATAGCTCATAGTTAAATATAAGAAAGAATAGAACAAAGAACTAAACATCGATACTAATTAGATAAAATGTTGAGAGACATAAATATTATCTATAGTAGAATGAATTACTGCAAAATTGTCTTCATAGGTTTGCCTCAAAAGTGCATCAGACAGCTGATGCAAAACGCTAATAGCTGTGTTCTCACTAGAACTCAGAAATTAGAGCACATCAGCCCTGTTCTAAGAATACACTTTAAAATCATCCTGTTAGTCTATAAACCACTGAATGAATCAGCACCTAAATACATAACAGATCTGTTGTCAGGGTATCTACCTCCCAGACCACTCGGGTGTTCTAGTTCCAGCCTATTAGGTCCAACCAGAACTAGAAACAAAAATGGAGAAGCAGCATTTAGTTCCTATGCTCCACTGATCTAGAACAAACTTCCAGAGGTCTGTAAAAGTGCAGAAAGCCTGAGTTCTTTTAAGTCAAAGTTAAGGAGCAATTTGTTTAGAACTGCGTTTGATTGCTGAAGTTAGAATAGAAAAGAATAGAGTAGAATGGGATAGATTAGAATAGAAAATCCCTTTATTGTCCCTCAATTGGGACATTCTGGTGTTACAGAAGCAAAAAGATGTAACAAAAGTGGTCACACAAATGTGGACCTTAGAAAAGTGTATAAAAATAACATAATAGTGAACAATCATCAAATAAAATACTGAAATGTAAAGTGTTTTTACCATATAAATACTGTGCACCTGGAGAATAAATAACCAATATACAGCTGTGGACATTTTTATAGTAATGGATATTTTTAAATAGCAGCAACATCAGAGATGTGCAAAATGACAGCTGCATGTTATTTAACTGACTAAGATAGAAACTACAAAATCTGCATAAATGTAACAACTTATTGAGGTTATTGGGAAAAGTGGTGCTTATAGAGTCTTACAGCCGCTGGGAGGAAGGATCTGTGATAACGCTCCCTGGTGCATTTATGGTGCAGCAGGCGGTCACTGAATGAGCTTTCCAGTTCAGCAACAGCTTCATGCATGGGGTGGGAGACATTCTCCAACCGAGATGTTAATTTAGTTAAGATCCTTTTGTTTCCAATCTTTTGCACTGAGTCCAGAGAGCATCCTATCACAGAGCTGGCCTACCTGATCAGCTTATCCAGCCAATTTCTCTCAGCTACAGGTAAGCCACGTCACCAACAGACAGCTCCATAGAAGAAGGCTGATGCAACAACAGAGTCATAAATGGTCTTTAGGAGCACCCCCAGTACTCCAAAAGACCCCAGTCTCCTAAGCAAGAGTCTGCCCTGACCTTTCTTATACACAGCCTTAGTGTTCTGAGTCCAGTCCAGTTTGTTATTGAGATGAATACCTAGGTACTTGTAAGAGTCCACTTTATCAATGTCCGTTCCCTGGATGTTCACTGGTGTCAGTTGGGTGGATCTGTGAAAGCCCACCCCTAGGTCCTTGGTTTGCTCTGCATCAATCAGAAAGAGGTTCTGCTGGCACCAGACCACAAAGTTCTGGGTCCACTGTCTAAGTCGTCCCTACCTGTGATTAGGCCAACAATGGCAGAATTGTTAGAGAACTTCTGGAGGTGGCAGCATGGGGAGTTGATGCAGAAGTCTGCAGTGTAGAGGGTGAAGAGGAACTCTGCCAGCACTGAGGAACTCACTGGGATCATTCAGGTTTCTGGGCTGTCACTGAGATACACAGAGTTTGAGCTCCCTCCAAAGATTATCTATTGGGTTTAGGTCTGGAGACTGGCAAGGCCACACCAGAACCTTGATATGCTTCTTCCAGAGCCACTCCTTGGTTATCTTGGCATTGTGCTTTAGATCATTGTCATGTTGGAAGACCCAACCTCAACCCATCATCAATGCTCTAACTGATTGAAGGAGATTGTTTCCAAAAATCTCGCAATACATGGCCCCGGTCATCCTCTCCTTAATATAGTGCAGTCGCCCTGTCCCATGTTTAGAAAAACACCACCAAAGCATGTTGCTTCACAGTAGGAATGGAGTTCTTTAGATGGTACTCCTCATTCTTCTTCCTCCAAACATAATTACTGTAATTATTGCCAAAAAGTTCGATTTTGGTCTCATCTGACCACATTACTTTCTCCTATGACTCCTCTGGATCCTCCAAATGGTCATTGGCAAACTTAAGACGGGCCTTGACATGAGCTGGTTTAAGCAGGGGAACCTTCCGTGCCATGCATGATTTCAAATCATGATGTAGCCCCAGTGCGAGGGAGATTTACAGTCATGTTTAGCTTCTTCCATTTTCTAATGACTGCTCCAACAATGGACGTTTTTTCAACAAGGTGCTTAGCAATTTCCCCGTAACCCCTTCCAGCCTTGTGGGGGTGTACAATTTTGTCTCTAGTGTCTCTGGACAGCTCTTTCTTCCTTTGCCATATAATTAGTTGGATTCTTACTGATTGTATGGGTTGGATATGTGTATTTATGCAGCTAACGACCTCACACAGGTGCATCTGATTTAGGATAATAAATGGAGTGGAGGTGGACATTTTGAAGACAGACACAGGTTTTGAGGGTCAGAATTCTGCAGATAGACAGCTGTTTAAATACTAATTTACAGCCTTTTCATACAAAGAAAATAGTTGAAAAGTCATACATTGTGATAGTGACAATATGTATAACTCATATGGCTGTTGATTTATATATAGTTTTTAATGTTTATGTTTAATTCTATTAATCTGGGACTCTACAAAGTAAAACTTTAGCCCAGAAACCAAAGGTTTACTTTCGTAGAACATACCTTAATTCAGGCTGATTTTCACCCGAAGTTTCAATGACAGAAAAAGAAAAATGAGTAACGCATACATAAAGATAAAAAAGTTGTCAAACATGAAAGTCTAGATCAAAAAAGAGAAAACTTTATAAAAGAGTTAAAAATTATAGACAGAGGACTTGTCAAATGAGAAAGACAGTACAATCACCTATTTTAACATTACTGCTTTTCAAAGAGCTACTCTAGTAAGGTGTATATACATTCATCCTGTGAGTAGTTATCAAAATACAAAAATATCTGGAAAGACTTTGAAGAGAATATCTGATCATCAGATTCTCAACTATCAGGGAAGTTTAAAAATTGAAAATAAATGATTTTTAATTCCTTTTTTCTAAAACAGAACATTTTTAATTGTCAATATCATCCCAAATTTCTTTTACATATTTCTATGTTGGGGTATTTCCTAGAATATCTTACAGGTTTTATATAGGCATTGTCCTACTTCAGATATATATGTGATTTATATATTTTCTATATTGTGCTTTTAAAGCTTTGGGAACTAAATAGTAAATACAGGTTAACCAGAGTCGGGTATGTTGATTAGGCATCAGCGAGATTTTAAGGCATAACTGATAAGATAGATTTAATATTTTTGTCTCTTTAAATACATACTTTCCAAGGACACAGGAACTTAAAACTCAACTCACCTTTGAATAAAAAAGCAGGATTAAGCACACAATGATGATTATAACAAGTGACAGTAAGGAGTCGGTGCCAAACCAGGCAAAATCATTAGGGGCGTTGGTGAAATGACTTACTGACATATGAGACAGTTATGTCAACAACTGAAGCCAGTCCAGCAGCTGTCATGGATGATACCTGCATGATTAACAGCAAACTGCATGGCAGATTTGTCCACTTTCACACAACCATACATGACAGACAGAAAGATGTTAATCACCTCTGCTGTCCACTTCAACTCTAGCCTTGGGGATAGATCCAACCGCGCTTTCTCTCTGAGAAATAAAAGCCATTGTCTCTTCAGAATGATATTAACTCTCAGGCTAGTTTTAGCTAACTTGGCCCATTATTCCACATTTTTTGGGTGTGTGCAAATCCATTTACACCCCTGAAATTTTGCAATAACACCCTGCTCTGCTGCATTGCTCAGACAGTCATTAAGCAGTATCGTCGGTCTCCAGCTCTGGAAGACAGGCTGTGATGGGAGCCATAACATGAAACTGGAAAGAGGGATTCTTAATTACAAAAAAGGAGCAGGTGATAGCTTTTGCATATTAGTCATTTCCCAGACAACTATAAATTTAACTCTTTTGGTTCTGAGAGAGCTCAAGCTAAATATTTTTCAAGCAGATTTGCTCTTGCCGCCATCCATAGACAGACCAAGAACTAAGAGGTCCATGTGACAGGTAATTTAACTGTACTAATTACTAATTAAGTACTAATAAGCTCTAACATTAAGTAGATTTTTGTTAGCTTATTTTTTAGACATATCTAAGGTTTCTAGTTTTCTGCATTTGACCAAAGGATGATGAATGCTACAATGTGTTGTAGATGGGGAAAAAGCTAAAGAGTACAACATGCTTTTTTGTTTTTATCGCTTTTGGCCACTTGGGCACAGTCTTCTGATATTAAAGTTATGTGCACACCACCATTTCAAAAACATTACATACTCTGGACAAGAGAGTCTGCCAGGTGGGATCATAAACACCAGTGTGGGATTTGTTGGAGTGTCAGAAACACTTCTGAAATGTTTATCATAGATAAATCAGTACTATGTCATGGGTGTTAAAGCATTTTTATTATTAGAGTCAAATGCTGAAAAGATCAAAATGTTAATAGGGGAAGTAGGCAGCAGTAAAGTCAATCATGGCAAGGAAAAAGAAGCCAAACGTCAGCTGTTGGTCTAAGATGCACTGATACTGATATTTTTTACCACAGAAACTCTGCTTGATTTTCACTGTGAGTCATCTCAAAGTTGAGAAAGTGATAAACTTGTGCTTGATGCATCTGTCACAAAGCACTGCCGCAGATCATTGAGTTAAGCTAAAACCTAAAGAAATTTTTTTTCATAACGATAGATGTTGCCTACGAAAACTGATAATGATGCAGAATAAGTTAAGCTTTAAATTATTTAAGGCAAATTTATAATGGGGCTTCTTATAGCATTTTATATCTGTTCTGATGTCATGACCATACGTAAAATGCAATACTAATAAATGACTGCACTACAGTAGTTATAAATGATGCAGTAGTATAATAGGTTTAATGAAGTAGAAATGGTTTAGTATCAAGGGTTGAAATATTTTTCTTTTTTTTCTTTTGTAGAAAATTGCAATTCTAGAAGTTCTCACCTTTTTTGGACATTACAATAGGCTGCATGGGAGCTTGCAGAGATGGCCTGTACTTTTATCTACATGGTGCCGTTTTAAGTCAGGCAACACCAAAGTACTTTAGATAACATTTAGACATCCACCCACACATTCCCTCTCTGATAGACTCTGTTTGACTACAATTCTGCTATAGACAAAGCTGGGGTTTGGACCGACAACCTCCCAGTTTGTCTGGAGAACTCCTATATCCTACACCACTGTCACCTCAGTGGCCTATGTTGCAAGTGGTGGCAACCAAAAGGCGGTCGGTGCTGGGGCCTACCACTCATGAAACCAGAACTTACGACAGAAATACTATGACTTATGAGTTTGAATACTTAATACGGAAAAAGATGAATAGTATGTCGTTTTTTTTTTTTATTCAAAGCATACGTTTTCTAGGTTGATTGATTTATCAATTAATTCCAATGGCTAATTGTTTTTGGTTCTGCAAGCCAGCAAAAAACTTTTTAACTTGGTGATTGACCTAAAATACAACTCTCAATTCAACATGTTTAAAGGTGGAATTGTTTCTGGGCGTTTGTAGACTTTGTTAATCAATAGCTTTACAAAAAGAAAATTCAGAGAGAGAACAGGAAGACTGGGCTAGGGATGCTAATCAAACCAAGGATAAGTGTATCAAGGGGTATAGCCTCTATAGGTATGTGCCATCTCAAACACAGAGCATTTCATAGGTAAGTAGGGAAAGACAGTTTAGATATTTACCCTGTTTTGTTGTCTGTTTCTCTGACTTATATCTCTTAAATGAATTCTAAATTATTACTACCTCTGCATGTGTAGGTCAATGCCTTTCTACTATATACTGTAATGTAAAGTAAACAATTCAAAACCCAAGATGTAACCAAATTAATTACCCGAGCATAATCAGTCTGCGGTGAGATGTGTATATAATTATTTTTCAGGCAGCATTAACCATTTCGGAAAGTATCAGCAGTCGGTATCTGACAGCGTGGAAAATGTGTTTATATTCCACTGTTTTAGCTTCTGTACAAACATGTTTACACCAATTTACTGCTCTAATAAATAATATGTGGAGCATTGTTATTGCAACAAATGAAATGAATTCTAGCTTTAGTTAATCCAAATATTCCTTCCAGTACAGAAACTAAAAGCAGCTTTTGCCAAAACTTGGGATAACCACATAGCTTTGGAACTGCTCTCTGTAATTTTTACCCCCTTCAAGGATATTCTTCATGTGTGTCTGCTTATTGGTTTGGCTGGTAGACAAACTGGGAGTTTGAAGTATTAGGATGAGGGATTTACTGCTGAATTGGACTGAGCTAGCTCCCACAGAGTTCCTTTCTCCTGTTTCCATAAGAGGCAGTGGTCTTTGCCAAAACGGGTTGCCTGCATGTACTATACTCAGATTAACTATAGGTAGACTTGTGCTTCTGACAGGGCTTTAAAACAGTCATTGCAATGAGACAATTTATAAAAACCTTCCTGACACATTGAATCGGTGAGCGCAGCCTGGTTGCATGCACATGCTTGTTTTATTTTTTTTCCAAGTCGCATGTGAGCAGCATGACCCGACATTATTCTGTCCTAATCCGTCGCTATCTCAGGGAAGCAGGCAGACTGAGAAGCCCTGTAGCGTGGCACTACGATCTTTTTCTGGTCATTACCAGCACTAGGCCTCTCAGCACGGATAGAAGCAATGAAGGAGAACCTCAATAAATGATCAGTGTGCTCTGCCAGCAACAACACATGCTGCATTTGCTGCTTCCCTCTTGCTCCTTTCCTGATTGTACAACCCATAACCTCTCCAGGCTGGTAGTATAAACCTCAGAAATATGCCCTGCAGCTGTTAAATGAGTATGTCCAGTCTAATGACCTAAATTTTGGGAAGGAAGTAGTTGAAATCGCAGGCCTCAAGGCGTGAAGAAGCCCACCTCTTGTAAACCCCCTGAGGGATCAATGAAGCCCATTATATGGAGAAGTTTGTAATGATGTTTTTGATTAGTGGGATGTTAGGAGGTATTGCCCCTTTGCTCATCACAGCGTTGTTTAGCACTTTAAGGTCTCCAGAAAGATGAGTATTTTTTTATGAGAAAAGATGAAAAAGAACACGGCATGCGCCTAATGAAGTCTCAAGCTTATAGCCACTCTCATGACAGGATAATTACACCAAATGCTTCCAGCGAACACTTCAAAGGACACTTCTTTCGTGTGCCAACTCTACAGAACACATCTCACCAATCAAGATTGCCTGACCTAAATCAGCCCCTCTCTGGTTTTTCTTTAATGCCGTCCACTCATATACTCATTGCATCTCTGCAAAGCAGACCTCACTGGAGTCCTAGGCACACAAGGTATACTACAATTCTAAGAGATCATTCAGAGATTATGCCCTCATTCACATTAGTGCTAACTCAATTTGCTTCATCTTTACTAAGAAGGTGAAATGTGTTGAAAACACCTTGATTATGTATGCACTGTTTGATTTTTCTATACACCACAATTACCAGCATATTAGCACTTGTAAGCTAGATATTAAAACATTAGTCTTATATTTACTGCTAAAATATAAAATCTAAATAAGTCCTCTTCACTTAAAATAATTGCATTTTTCTTGAATCGAGGAGATAAGTGAGACACTTTGCCAATGGCACAAGACAGTTTACATTTAAAATAAGAACAATTAAGAAAAAACAATTAAATTGTCTTATTTCAAGTGTATTTTATCTAATTATCTTATTTTAAGAGTCAAAATACTGATTCCATTGGCAAATCATCTTATTTACCTGCTCCAATTAAGGGTAAATAGACTTAATTTAACAAATTTTTACTCCTTTCTAGATAGTTTTTGCAGTGTTAAACTGGTTGATTATGTTTTTCCAAGTGTGTTTCTGTAGAGATTTCTTTTTTTCTTTTTAGTTAGTTCCCTTAAAAGACCTTTAAAAATAAACAAGTATACAGTAATGCTGAAGAAACATACATTAAAGGGTACACTTACAAGATAGACCATTGTTAAGTTTATCAATGTTTGTCAGTCAAACTTCAGGGTTCATAGGCTTTAAGTGTGTGAAGTGAGGGTAACCTGTGTGTGTTGGTGTCCACAATCCAAAGCTTCTTTTAAATATTACTTTAGGGCACTGTAAAAGCTCTGTGGGTCGCAGCAGATGCTTCCCATTTGTTGATTATTGTATTGTATTGGTAAGGGTTGGTGGCATGTTGTGCAGAAGAACATAACTTTAGTAAAGTAAACCCTAAAACTGCCTATATTTCTGTACAGTAGGGCTGCAACTGACAATTTTTTTGCAAATCAATTACTGTATGTAGAGTATTGTTTCTATTAATTGATTAATAATAAGATAGCAAAGGTTCCTTTAAGGAAATTTTTTAGACTTAGACAACTTTTAATGTCATTTTTTATACACAGAGCGCAGACAAAACGGAATTTCGTTTTGTACAGCTGTACAGATGTTCAGAACATTTCCATTCCAGAATACAGAACAGAATTTGCAGAATCAAACCAGGTAAAACTAAAAAAATCTTAAATCAAAAATATTTATGTCTTTTTTTGCAAATTTGGTAGAATTACTGCCGTAAGTGGGTTTCCCTGTGAGCTTGCTAAAAGTATGTTTTAGAGTCTTTACACCAGTTTATTATCAATTGTTTACTAAATTAGTTGATGATATTTTCATAATCGATTAATCACAATGAATTGCACTAATTGTCTTAGCCCTAATGTACAGTATGGAATTATATTTTGGTCTACCGGGGACTAACTGTTTGCCATTAAGTTTTTTTTTTTTCAAAATCCTTGGTTTGTGACATTGTAAATACTATAAACTATAACTTTAATTTTTGAATAAAAAAAGCTCCTGGAGTGACACTTTCATCTTTCTTAAAATTTACATGATGACAGATGAGTACAGATCCTTTAAAGAAGATCACCTGTCCCTAGAATCTGATCTTTTAACCCTCTATCTTTAGCTCATCCAAATGCATTCCTCTGCTTATTGCATAAAATACCTCCCTTTGAAAACCTTTTTGAGCTTTCTGGATTCTGTTCATATACAGCTGTTATGCTAAGTATTTAAACAACTCCCACAGTGCAGTTTTACCCAAAGCTTAATAGGATGTCTTGGAAAAGAAAATGCACATGCCTATTAGCACCTTAAACAAGCAGTGAATATGTTCCTTCAGAGTTTGTCTGGGATAATAAATTAGCTTCAGGGGGATAAGAAATACCATATCCAAACAATGTGTGGCTGGAATCTATTTGTATTCTTGTCTTGGAGGAATTAAATTGGGAAGAAATAAAGACGAGGAGAGAAAAGTGCAAAACTGCAGGAGCTAACTGAATTAAAACAATATTTGTGACTGATTTACTCATGAAGTCAGCATGCAAGGCCATTTTCATAATTGCTGAGGCCTTCAAACTGGCATGACGTGCTTTCAGCACTGGAAAAGCAGCACAGGGCTCAAAAAGATTTCTTTTCCAGCATGTTGAGAAAGAAGCAAGGCTTGTTTGGATTTATTTGATGAGCTCAACTAAACATTTAAAATTTTCCCCATGAACAGAAGAAAAACCGTGCAGGATGGGGCATAATAGCCAAATATGCATTGCAAACCCCTTTGAAAAATGACTCCTGCAAGAAGGGGTGGCAAAGTAACAGATGGAGAGAAACCGCTTGAATATAGAGTAATGAAGCGCTCCAGCGAAAATTCCCTCACACGTTGTGCATTTTAAATGACCCCACTGGGGGTGTTCTGTCTGAGTTCTCTTAGAAAATCACACCTGATGTTTTTTTTCACATATCTACAAACAGCATATTACAGATGTCCTATTTCAAAAGTGTTTTTATTTGCCGGTAACTACTAGAAAATAAATGTGCAAGCATGATAGGCTTTCCACAGGCATCACTAGAACAACGTTTAAAATGCACTTTTATGTAAAACTTGTGAAGGATGGCAATTTCCATCTGTTTACTTAGCAGCAAACAAAAATCTGTTCATTCAGAATCGCATTAATGCGAATCTAAACAAGTTATTCTCCTTAAACATCTGTTTAAATAGCACTGTGATTAGAGCATGTGTTATGTATATATCCCCTTTAAGCAAATGTTGTTTAACACGTAAATTCTCACACTTAATGATTTTGACCTCTGTCTATATTCCTGTGTTAATGTTCCGGCCCATTTTCATTAAGTGATACAGGCTTTCGCATAGGGATGGTGGAAATGGTGCTCATAAACTAATATATGGGAGAAGAGCCATCTTTATATCACTTTAAGTGTTGTCTTTTTGGTTATTCATAATCACATTTACAGTTATACATCTTGCCATTTTGTTTTTGAGTTTGCAGGAGCAAATCCTGGCAGCCTATGAGCAAGAAGCAAGGTACATTGCAAGGTCAATGCTGAAATAGATACATAGCAGCTATTTAGAGTTGCAAGTACACATTGAGCTGTAAAAGATTATTATCTTGGTATTAATTTAATTATTTGAAACAAATATGTATAAGATAATATTAGAAATTTGAAAAAGAAGAGCATTGACTGCCCCTTCTACTAAAACAATGTACTCTATATATATATATATATATTTGTAATTTTCATTTTGATAAACAAACAAATAACTAAACACTTTTTAAAAAATTTTGTTTAGTGCCTAGTAAGTGTAATAGCAAGTATTTTACTGTCTTACTTTTTAAAGAATAAAACTAGAAAAAGAAAATTGGTAGGGTGGCAATGCTCCATTAATTCCTGCTTCATGCAACTATAAAAACCCTCCCTGCACTTTTGTCTCATGAGTTTAATATAAGAGGGTAAATTGGGGCCATAAAATTTGTAAAAACAAAAAACAAAAGAAAGGATGTATCTAAAAAAAAAAATCTCTTAAAAAAGGAAAAATGTGAACCTAAAAAATGAATCTGTTAAAAGAAATGAGCCTGAAAAATAGGAGTATCTTAAAAAGTAAAAACTGCTTTTCAGATTCAATTATAATTGATCTCTCTTGGGGGTTCTCCGCTACTGTTTGCGGCAGCTGGAAGGCGTTTTTCATGTTTGAATCCAAACTGCAGGCACCAGAATAATAAAACTGAACATAATTTGCCAACAGTTTTCTACATTTTAAGTTAATTTAGGGTTTAATAAACTGTTTAAGTGAGGTGATCCCTAGTGCAGCACTGTATCTGTCTCCCTGCCAGCTTCCAGATCAGCTTCTCTGATTGGTTGATGTGGCGCGTCGAGCAGTAAAAGTTCAATTTTTTCAACTCCAGCAGCTGCTTGTGCAGCACATCCAGGGGGAGTAGTGGCCTAGTGGTTAGGGCATAGAGCTTGGAATCCTGAGGTTGTGAATTCGAAACCCACTCCCACAGACTGCCACTCTGGGTCTCTGAGCACAGACCCCAAACTCTTCCCCGGGCAGCCCAATGCTCCCCAAGAGGATGGGTTAAATGCAGAGAAGGAATTTGATTGCGTTGTACTTGTGACAGTGTAGTGACAATAAAACGATGGGGAAAAAAGTGAAAAAAAAGATGCTCAGCTGCTCAGATGTCAACATGTGCTGCTCATGCTGCTCGAATCATGCTGCAGGACCTTCTAATAGGTGTCAACCATTGAGTTTGCATATAAACCAGCTGCTTGCAGTCTGAACATAGCATCATACACAATGTCTTAAATGCAGAGCATACAATTACAAGCTAAGGGTGTGGCAGTATTGTCTGCAATGGGGCTAAAAGATCTAATTAGACTTCATTAATCATCTAGCTGCACAAGAAAAGACCTGTTCACATTATCATGGTGTCTAAAGCAAGGCATTTAGATAGAAAGCATCAATCTTTATAGTTACAAAGAACAATGTTTATTTTAAATATTTTATTGTAAATATGAAGTAGTTTTATATTTTCCAAGTTGGAAAACTGCTGATTGCTGAATAACAGTGGATTTGAGGGACTCTATTTCCTAAATCACATCTCGGCAAAAGAGGAGCCTCTTCAAGCGCTTTTACATTACTGACCGTGGCCCTGTGTTAGATTATTGTGGCCTGTCGTTGCCATCACTCTAACTGTCTGTTACAGACAAGGCTCAAAGAGCTCTCTTTCACTCTGACCCTCAATTACCCAGCCCAATCATCTCCGACAGGTGTTGAGGTACAGTAATAAACCCCGTCTGATGCTGCTGAGGCAACCTCTCCTTTAAGGCACCTCTGAGAGCTGTGAAATGACTAAGTTCTGAGTTGATCAGGTGCTGTGAACATAGTTGACTCATCGCTGCTAGATGATAGAGTGCAGTGAAACAGAAAAAGAAATTACAATAACACTTAAAATTGCTGTAACACTTACTCCTTTGGTCGAAATTTATAGAAAGATTATATGAGAGAGGAATAACTGTGATCTCAATTATACGTCATAAATGTTATAAAATAACATTTAGCATTTAATTTTTGTTATAGTGTATTTCATCTGCATTATCACTAAAATAGTTGATGTTATAATAAGGCTTTTATAGTAAAACAGCATTTTTGTTGAAAACTGGTACCAGCAGAGCCTTTGAGGGAAAATTAAATGGCTGGCTACTGAAGTTATGCAGTTAAAGGAGAAGTCTGGTCACATTCAGAATTCAAACTTCTGAAAGGACTTTAAATATAATAATGCAGAAAACCGAACAGAGAGTTCAGGTAAAAGGTTTAACTGGTTTTATTGAAGAAGTAAAATGGGGGAGAAGTGTTGCTCTGAACACTGCTCAACCGGAAGTTTCCAGTGAAGTTGTTGTGTCCTTGACTCCTGTCTGTGTGCTGAGGTTCCAGTGTTGGTCTGATTCGGTGAAGGGCGGAACAGGTTTTACCCAGAATGCGGTTGATAGTTGGAGAACGGAGATACTGACTGCCACCCAGATTTCCTGCGGTACTTGAACAGGTTGTTGTGGAGAATAATCCCTTTCTCCGTGAAAGCTCAAACAATCTCTTGGGGAAAGTGGATCCAAACCTCCTGTTTGTATCCCAGCTCAGTTTGAAGCTCAGTTTATCCTTCCAGGGTGTGAAGGTCCGAGAGATCCAGTTAGCAGGACAACTTCCCAAAACTTGCAAACATTCTGGCGTCGAAGAAGTGGCAGTCAGCAGCTTAAGAACACTCCGTTTAACGAGGAAACCAACCGCAGGTGTGTGAGGAGGCGGACCAGAACCAGGCGCCTCCTGGTGGATGAAGGGAGACAAACACAGAAAAGACAGACACAAAAACAGGAGTCCTGACATTTTTAATTAAGAGTAATTTTCATTTGAATGTGCTTTACTGGAGGCATCCATGTTTGTCAAAGAACACTACTGCCACCTATTGGTTTGTGACGTCACAGTGCGGTATCAGCTGTTGATCAAGTGCCAGTGCTGTATCTGGTGTTTGTCTCAACGCTCTATAATCCAAGTCATCTTGAAAACATTCTGCTTCGAAATGTTGGCTACATATGACCAGTTTTTTCTCTGGCCATATGTTCGATGGCAAATCCTCCCTCTTTCATCCGTCTGTGAAGGATCATGAATCGGAAAGGTGACATTTTTTTTCACTTTTATCCGATGTATGACAACATCCAACTGCCATGCACGTGGGCATTGTCAGTTTAACTATAGCTCTGTTGAATTTCAATGTTAAAGTCCTCTGGAAATCTTCAATAATTGTTGTTAACTGCAGATGTGTCTAGTAGCTCCTATTGATTTTGCTTGTAAAGGCGCCTTTTTAAATAAAATTTATTATTATTAATAAAGCGGGGAGAATGGCGCTAGGCTTACCGAACCGTGACGTAACTGCCGGAAAATCTTAGGGGTGAGGTGTTACTATATTTAAGCAAAATGGCCGCTCCCACACTCAGTGATCGCATCGAAAAATATTGTTTTTATTATTTTAATGAATAACTCTAAATTCATTAAATCACCGCAAACGTATTAGTGTTAGGTATCGATAATGACCCATTGGTTATTCCTCGCTAACCAGACTTTTCCTTTAAAACCCTACCTGCAACAGAACAGCAAGTCACATTTCATCCATTTCTACTGTTTTCAAAATAGTATTTAGTCACAAAGATAGACAATTAGCTTATCATAAAATGCAAAGACTGAGTACCATAAAACAAAAAGCGATGACAGCCTGTTTTATCTTTACTTACCAAACCTGCTAAGTAGTATAAGTAGGATCAAGGTCAACTCTTTCAGAAAGTTTTTTATTACAGTAACTTAATTTTAAAACTTAAACTAATTTATCCATTTACTACACACACAGTGATATATTTCAGGAGTTTATTTTAATTAAATGATTATAATAGGTCACAGCTAATGAAAAACTTAAATTATGTTTTTTAGATATGAAAACAATACAGAAATAATTGCAAAAGTATAAAATTATTGCCTATATTACTGATTAGGAAGCAGATGACTTTTCAACTGTCAAGGAGCCAATCTCTAATTCCCTTCACAGGAAAGGTAAGTTATAAAAGGTCACTGCTGAAGAAGATTACAACTTACAAGGTTCTTATCCAAGCATTTTGAATGAAAGTGGAGTAAAAGAAATAAATTAATAGAAAAAGATGTAAATGCATTATGTACAGTATGCCTGAGGTGGTTTGAAACAAAATGTATTTCAGTGAATTAAAGACCATGTTCTCGACATTGACAGCATGTCCTGAATATGTCCTTGCATTCTTTGAATTATTTTTGTTATGGCAATTTTTTTTGTTTTGTCGAAATAGTTTGAAATAAATAAATGAATATTTGAAATTAAATGAACTATGATTTGGACAGTCCATGTATCAAGGCAGTTTTATAAAAGCAGAAAAAATGACTGAGATGTTGACAGGAGACAAAAGCTCCTTTTCAGCTAGAATTAAACATAGTTTTTTTTAAAAATCAAGATCCCAGAGTCTGAAGGAAAAAAGCAGTGTCCAGAATTAAAGTTGCTAAGGGTCAAGTGTCAGGTGTTCACAGTCAGCTCATGACATTTCAAATTACTTCAGGCTTTCCTCTGCTAACATCTTTAGTTATATGAGGTCATAGAAAGCATGACAATTTATACAAGTACTATTGAATTGGGTAAACTCCCTCCCTTAAATTGGATGTGGATTTACCAATATATATTGAAATATGTTTTTTTATTATATTACATGCAATGTTTATTGGAAAAATATGTTGGCTGCTATGAGAGCATTTCTAAATAGGACAGCTTGTTTGACCTGTGGGGATATGATAAATCATTTCTGCTTTCATGTTGTTATAGACTTTTTTGCTGTAGTAATAACTATGGTAATTTTTTACAAATCTGGATAGTTACATATTGCAGATGAAAAGGACATTCAAAATAGGAGGCATTTATAGTTTGTTTGCAAAAAGTGAAGGATGAGATTAGATTTGAGGAGCAATTATAGGGAGACCAGGAAGATTACAGGTAAAGGAGGACATTGAATTTGCAACTGCTAAAGAAATTAGCAAAAAAAGAAGATTTTAGCCTTTAGATAAAGGTTTTCTTTGCTTCTTAGAAGAGAAAATGACTAAATTACAAATTTAAAAGTTTTTCATTTTTTATTCATGTTGTTAATTTCTTTTAAATATGAGAGATTTACAATTTTGAGTGTCCTTTCCCCCTTGAATAGATATCTAGATCCACAAATAAGCAGTGATGTCAGCACAGTGAGTGAATATTGCAAGAAACAAAGATATTGGTTACCTCTTCTTTACCTCTGTTTGTTATTTTTCTAGTAGTGACCATGGACGGCTCTAGACTGGGGCCAACATGGGCCAGTTTCCCTGTAGAACTGGTCCTGGCCCTGTTATGGTCCCTGTATGGAAAACACACAAAGTAAAAATATATATCTTTCTAAATGTAGGTCAGGTATGTCAAATTTTCTTGAAATAAGTTATTTCCCCTTTATTAAAAAAGGTAATACAATTTGTAGATGGAATAAGATGATGTTTAACCAAGAAATAAAATCCATTTTCTTATTTCAAGTGCATAATATCTATCTTATTTTAAGAGCTGAAAGAGGCATCATCTAAAAGATCAGATTATTTCCTTGCTGAAATTCATTTATTTTACGAATATTGTGCTTCTTTAGATACGTTTTTGCTGAGTAAATCTAAATCAATTTCTTATAATATATGCTTACAGAGGCGACTGTTACTGATTTGTCCTTTGGACCAATTTGATATTTTTACCTAAAAAAATAACTTAAACTATGATTTAGAAATGACATTCAATATTAATCTTCAGCTTTACTAAGATAGGATCACAGTTGTCTGTTAGATCAGAAGTGTGTGACTTTTGCTGTATTCTTATATGCGGGTGTTAATCTTATCTTCTGTGCCCCCATGAAGGGCCCCACCCTGTCCCCCTGGTAAATTCTGTCTAGAGCCACTACTGTAATGGCCATCGTTAAAAACTGTTTCTAATGAGCTCATTTATTCTTTTTACCAAAAACTCTCCAGTCTTTGCAGCTCACCTTTCTGCAGTTTCGTCTCAAATTGCTGATCAGAAAAAAGGTAGACGGCTTAGTGTTGCTGCTGTGCTGAACATCAATACATTCTCTGCAGATGCTTCAGGTTAAGAAAGTAACAATATTTAATGAACTTACAACATGCAGCAGTTACTACCAAGCAACCTCTGTCTGGGTATTATAAAGATGTTTTGAAATGCACCTAATAATTTTTTAATCCTCTGATTAATAGTTGTGTAATGAAGTAAACAGGGCTTTTTAGCCTCTCTGCTTAGCTTGGAGAGGCATTTTACAATAACAGCTCCACAAGTTAAAGTCTGCAAATCACATAGCAAACAGGTTTAGTAATTCAAGGATTAGAGGATTCATACAGCCCAATTCCCTCAGACAGTGTGCCAGCAGAAGAGCACCTTCCAGGTACTCATGAGGTGTACGATGTTGTGGCTGTTGGATCTGCAGAAAAAGCTTATCAACAGACAAGCCAAAGTGTCGCATGAAGTGGTATTCGGTTGGATTCAAATACAGAGGGTTTAACAACATTACAAATCGGAAATAATGAGCTCCTGTAAAGCTTCTCCAGTGGTGATGTTTGCAGATTTAGTCATCATTTCCTGTCATCTGCTTCTGGAACTAAAAGAAAAAGATCTGCACAGCTGCAAAGTGAAAACGATGTTAAATAAATCTGTCAATCCCAAATTGGGCTCCATTGCATAAATATCCATGCTTCTCCACCAGCAACTAATTTATTCAACATCTTAATGTTAATGTGAACACATGTCCAAATCTCCCTGTTAGCAAATGAAAAACAAAATTGCCCAAACCTTTTTTAAGGATTTTTTAAAATATGAACAGAAATAGATACATAGACGGACAGACAGACAGACACACAGATTGACTGATAGATAGATCCACAGATAGACGTGAAAACTATGGACCTTGTTTGATGGTGCTATGTTATTTTGCTCTCATATCATGAGGTAGGCACTCGGCCAAACAACAAGACTATATTATGTTATAATTCAGGTAAATATCTATGTGATATTTAAATTTACTTCAGTTTATTTCTATAGCGCAGATTCACAACACATCATCTCAAGGCACTTTCCAATTCAACCACACTGCAAAAACAATCCAGAAATAAGTAAAAAATGGCTTAAATTAAGTATATTTAGCCCTAATTTGAGCAGGTAAATAAGATGATCTGCCAATGGAATGAGTATTTTCACTCTTAAAATAAGATAGTTAGATAATATTTACTTGAAATAAGACGATAAAATAGTTTTTTCTTATTTTAAAAGGAAATTGTCTTGTTCCATTGGCAAAGTGTCTTACTTACCTCCTCAAATCAAGGAAAAACGCACTTATTTTAAGAAAAAATAACTTATTGAGATTTCTATTTTTTGCAGTGCAGATCACACAGTCAAATTGATTTAAAGTTTTTTACCTAAGGTAAACCAGTTGATTGCATCGACTCATTGACTTGAAGGCATCAGGGAAGATACAGCCAGGCAGACGAGCTCTGAGCCAGCTCCCACATCAGGGACGAAAAGAGCACATCCAGTTAGTCACAGTCAGAGAAACAGAACTAAACTGAAAAACAAGCCGACCTCAAACATCTATAAACAAAGGTGCTGATGGCAGAAGCACAGCTGATATTTATGCCCCATGCAGGATTAGAATCCAGGTCTAGTGAGCGAAGGGCCTAATTACAAACTCAAACAGTCTATAGTGCTGTGGAAAACCACCCTTGAGGCTGATATAAAGCCAATTGCGAAACTCTTCGTCAAATCTGTTATATACCAAGGAGATTATCCGTCTCTCTGCTGTTCTGTATAGGTCTGACCCAGATATGGGGCCACTATGAGCCGCTTCCTGTACATGGATGGGATCAAACTTTTTGCCACTACAAGAGTTAGCAAAAAAAGATTAGTGTTGGATTTGTGCTGCAATCATTTTTATTTTACTATCACCAAACCTGGGAAAAACAAAAAACTGCAAATATTTATTTTTTTCTTTTAAGTGAAAGCAGGTTTGCTCCTCATTTCATCTGCATTCCTGTTGCTAAGCAATGCAAACCCATTTTTTTGCAGACACCCCAAAAAATTCAAGGTAGTGTTTAATTGCTGAATAGTTTCAGGGAAAACGTACCATTTACAGGCTACATGAGCTTGAGTGTTTTCATTTTCACAATCCATTGTTAAAAGCCGAATGCGCTGATTGAGGGAGCTAAAATGTCAAGCACAGAGGGCTGGGATTTTAGGGGTTGTCAAGCAAGGCAGCGCAATTTAAACTGAAGGGCATTCTATTCATCAAACACTCAACACAGCAGCTCCTGATCACAGAAGCGTTCAGGTCAATTTGAAGGTAATAACAAATAAATGTTTTTAAGTAGTATGTTTTCAGGCGAAAGTAGAATAGTCTGTTTACTTTGCTGTACAATTGGGGGGGAAAAACAACAGATACAAATGGGTTTTATGTTGCAGTCATAAAACACACTGTGCATCAATAAAAACTAAAGCTGGCGCTTTGTTTAAGATGCAGCTTCAACCAATCGGGTGAGAGGCATTTCTCCTCCTCTTTCTGCCTTCTATTTCATGAGTCGTGACACGTTTTTAGTGTTACAAGCTCATTTCGGAGGATATTCAATTTTGCGAGGATGCGACATGGAGTAATTTAAAACACCTGTCCACAGGAGGCCTTGCTGGAACACACAGCCCATTTCAAACACATTAACAAACAATTTATGTTTAACGGATAAAAAGTCTTGCAAAATCAAACAGAAATCTATTAGCAGCTGTGAATAAATCTAAGATTTAGTTAAACTTACCAGTGTGGGGGGTGTATATCAGTGAGATGTCAAGCATAGTAAGCATCTGGAAATGTCATATTATGCAGCAGGAACAATTCTCACAGAGAATTACTTCATAGTGAGATCACAGGCCATGATTTTATTTAATATTTCCCTGTTTTATTGTTGGTTGAGATACTTTCTGCACTTTATCTTTGAAAAACTGTAGTGTTGTGTACCCATCCATAACTGTGAACAATCTACAATTTAAGATTGTTGCAAAACTGTCACATGGTTCTAACTATGACAGATGATATAGCAATGATACTAAAGGAGTATAAAATTATGTTCAACTTTTGTGTTCATTTATTTACATTTATTAGCTTTTCTAGTGTTCCAGATGCTTCTAACAGTCTGATACTGTTGCTCTCATTTCATCAATAATGCAGACTGCTGCTAAAACTAAAAGTCATTTATTTTGAAGTTGGGTGATGAAAATACAAAAGAACATGTTAATTTCTAGCTAAATACTCACTGTTGTAAAATGGCTGCTAGATAAAATAGATAGATACAATACATTTAGCTTACAAGATCATCCACAATATTATTGCTAGTCATAATTTGTAGTACTTTCTTTTGATGTTTGTTGCATGATACTATGCAGCTTGGCATTAAATCAGTGTTTGAATCATATCCAAATTCAAATTTTTTCTGTGGGCTGTCAAGTGATTTTTTTTTTGTGCTGTGATTGACAACCTAAAAAAAAACATGGGGCTTGCATACAATGAACTATATCTGTAGCTAAGAGACCTCATCTTATATATTGAAATAGTTTTTGCGTTTGTCTTTGAAAGATATCCGCATTTACACAGTCTGTGAGATTTCAGTCTAAATCTAAAAAGGTCATAATATGTGTCCTATGCAGGTATAATGAATAGACTTATCCACAATGATTGCAGATTAGGTTTTGTTTTTATTGAATTCAAAATACAGGAAGAATATTGAAGGTTTAATTATTCAGTTTACTTAATTCCTTTAAATTCTAAGTTGGTCCTAGTGTCAAAAGATGTGGTGAACGCCTTTTTTAGGATTTTTTTTAAACAACCTCTGTCAACTGTAAAGATTACACAGTTTAAATTTGATCAGTCTTAATCAGGAAACTGCCAGTCAAGATTTAATCTTGAAATACTTCATTATTTAATTTTATGCCTTTAATGAACCCTCTTTTGGATTTAGATGCGTTTAAGCAGGGGACATTTTTCAACTCCTGATAATGGACAAAAATGCTCTTCTAATGGTTATTTGTAAACTACCCTGGAGACAGCTTTTTTCAGCTATAGGTTACCCATTAGCATAACAGGAAATCTATTTCCTTTATTACCTCACTATAAGAACCGTCAGTTAAAAAGTGTCAAGTTTAATGTAATCACCTTTATCATTTGGAGTTTCTAAAGTTAGCTTAATCCAAATAAGACAAAATCAGATATGGACATAAAATGATAAACTCCACTTAATAAGTATATAGTGTTTTAAATCATTAGATATTTCAGGCTGTTTTAGATATTAGAATCTGGAAAGTTGTGGTACAATTAAACAGGTTACCCTTTCGGAATATTTGCTTTTAGCCTGAAATTTGCTTAACAAACATGCATCAGATACAGTAGCTCATTCTCCACTTTTTTGGTGTCTCTAAAACATCTTATCCCTTCTTCCTCTGTGTCTTTTTTTCTGCTCTAGGTGGTGGGTCAAATCGATAAATTAACATCCGACTTTGACTTCGACCTGGAGCCAGATGATTGGACGGTGGCCACAGCTAGCAGCACATCCAGCAGTGAGCGAGGTTTGGGAGAAGCCTTCAGGCTGGACTTTCTCAATGCAGATGTGCTCTCTGATAGCTGGGAGTTCTGCAGTTACCTAGAGGCTGCTGGTGCAGCTGCCCGCAGGTCTAGTGATCAACCAGGGGATCTACAACATGAGCTGGGCCAGGGAACTATCCAGACCCAGACACCAACTCCACCCCCAACCACTGCCTCGGTCTACTCTCAGATGAATGGCGGACTTCCTATTCCTAATGGACCACGCATTATTACTCCAGACTCCTCTAGCGAGGAGGCAAGCAGCTCCACACACAGCCAAAAGACCTCCCGTACGTCTGGCACACGGGAAAGAGTCCGTTTCAGTGACAAAATTCTCTACCATGCATTGTGCTGTGACGACGATGAAGAGGAGGAGCAGGAGAAGTTACAGGAGGACAAGAGCAGCTGCGCTACACCAGACAGTGATACAGAGCAAGGCGTTCTGGGTAGCTTATTCGCTCCTAAGCGTTCTTCTTCTGAGCACTCACTCCTGCATAACTGTCTGGACCCATCCTATGGCTCCTCGCCAGCAAAGGCGATGACAGGAGCTCACACGCTACCCAGGAAAGGTCTCCTAAACCCCAGCTGCCGCAAAAAACTGTTACGAAATAGCAGCACACAAACTGTCTCTGATAAGAGCACTCAAACTGTACTGCCCTATATTCCAACTAAACAGAAAGCAGAGGACCACTGAGGAAGCAAACAAATCTCACGAAAAGGAACTGTGCATTATTTAATATTAAATACATAGCTCATAGATTAATACACAAATAACGAATTACTAAATAAATAAATGATATATGAAAAATCACTTGACTACCCAAACTCATTCTGTGGCTCAGGGAAAACAAAAAGCAATCAAATAAAAAACATTTAAATAAATGTTGTTTGTCGACTAAAAAAATGTATCCATGCTCAGGATAAAAATACATTAAAAGGACCTATAATGGGGGAAAACATAATTTGGTTTATTGCTGAATATTTAAGTAAAGTCTATTAAAGACTGAAAAAATAGCAGAGTAGAGCAGAGTAGTTGGTGAACAGGTTTGGACATATCAAAGGGATTTTTGTCCACTCTTCTTACAATCAAAGGTTTTGAGGTTGTTGACTCAACATATCCACCTTTTTCCATTTCCCTATGGGATTAATTAAATCCAGTCATTGACTAGAACAATCCTGCATATTACTGTCTTTCTTAAAATGCCATTCTCCTGTTCCCTTCACCTTGGGTCATTATCATGCTAGAAGACATCTGATCTTCAGTTTTCTGAATGAGATGAAATTTTCATCATTTTAATTTCTACAGTACATGGTCCCAATTATCATTTACTCTGTGTGATACAGTCTGTCCATATCATTAGAAGAAAACAGACAGCAGTCCCCATGCCCTTCTATGTCTGTCAGTTGACCTTATCTTCTTGGGTTTATATTTAGTATTTCTTTGTCTCTAAATAGGGCAAGTGACATGTTACATGTTAAGGCCAATTTAAACTTCTGACGCATAGCCTCTGCAACCGTCATATCTGTCTCGCTGCGTGACCATGCCCGCCGCATTGAGGTTCTGCAACCGTCGTTGCACACTTTTAAAAAATCATGACTGCGTCGGAGGGTCGCAAACCCACACAGACCTCGATTGGTCCTTGGTATGCCTTTCCGGCTGTCTGTGTGGTCATCCTAGATTCGGTGCGGTGGCGCGCCATTTTTAAAAACCGAGGAGCAACAACAACAACAATGGAAAACCACGACGAAAGGTTGATCGAGGAGATTCGGAAGAACAAGCACTTGAATGATGCCTCACATGTTTTGGAAAATAAACACTCCCACCTGCGCCGCAGAACAAGTTCTCGTGACCATCAGCCGAAGCTCTCGCAAGTTCTCGAATAGGCTCCCTCTAGCGGGAAACTGCTCTGCGTCCCTAGAAATTCCAGACCGACATTGCAGAAGCATACCAGTAAAACGGGTAGAGGATGCAACAGGCCTGAAGGTGGTTGGTGAGAAGTTTTGTTTCTGGCGCAGATGGAACATGCCAACACGTACTCCTTTACGTCCTTGTGTAAGGATGGCCACCAGAAACGTCTAGAAATCAGGGCACTCGTTCGGCTCACTCCCGGGTGGGCGGAAAACTTAGCTGTATGCATTCACTGGATCAAACGGGATCTGACAGAAGAAGGGACATAGGTTTTATTTGGAGGACCGTTACCTGGGTCAGGTTCAGAGGCTAGCGCAGAGTTGATGAGATCTGTGATCTCCCAGGAAACCATTCCAACAGTACAGGAGGCAGGAAGAACAGGCTCGGGCGTCTCAGGTTGATCAGCAGAGTAAAGACGAGAGAGAGAATCGGGTTTGATGTTCTTGGAACCAGGTCTGTAAGAGATTATGAGATTGAAACGGGAGAAAAACAAAGACCATCTGGAGTGACGTGGGTTAGCTTGTTTGGCGGATTGGAGATAAGCCAGGTTCTTATGATCGGTCCAGACCAAAACTGGATGTTCGGCCCCTCGAGCCAGTGTCTCCACTCCTCCAAAGCGAGTTTGATGGCTAGGAGTTCTCGGTCCCCAACATCATAGTTTTGCTCTGCCGGTGAGAGTCTACGGGAAAAAAAGGCACAGGGGTGAATCTTTTGGTCTGAGTCGAATTGTTGGGACAAATCTGCACCAACGCCGGAGTCAGAGGCATCCACCTCGAGGATAAACTGCTTAGAAGGATCTGGCTGGAAACAGGGTTTTTAACTTCTCCAAAGCGTTTTGAGCTTCAGGTGTCCATTGAAAAGTCTTTTTTACTGAAGTCAGGGTTGTGAGAGGTAGAGCTGTTTGACTGTAGTTCCTTATGAAGCGTGTGTAGAAGTTCGCAAAACCAAGGAATCTCTGAAGCTGTTTTTGTTTTCAGGTGTCGGCCAGTCCAGAACTGCCCTTATCTTGTCTTCAGATGGCTTAACCTGCCCGCCCTCGAGCACAAACCCTAAAAAGGTGACAGATGGTTGGTGAAACTCACATTTTTCTGCCTTTACAAAGAGCTTATTTTCCAACAGTCTTTGAAGGACCAGGCAGACATGTTTCTTATGCTCTGATAGGTTCTCGGAGTAGATCAAAATGTCGTCTATGTACACAAACACGAAAATGTTCAAAAAGTCTCTGAGGACATCATTGATGAGCGCTTGAAAACATGCAGGAGCGTTTGTGAGACAAAAGGCATGACCAAATACTCAAACTGGCCTAAAGGGGTCTTAAAGGCTGTCTTCCATTCGTCTCCTTCTCTTATCCTAAGAAGGTGATAAGCATTTCTTAAATCGAGCTTGGTGAAGACTGTTGCCCCCTGAACAGGTTAAAATGCTGATGCTAGTAATGAAAGTGGGTATTTATTTTTGACGGTTATCTGGTTAAGGCCTCTGTAATCTATACAGGGTCGTAAGGAACCATCCTTTTTGCCCACAAATAAGAAACCAGCACCAAGAGAAAATGGACGGATTATCCCAGCAGCCAGAGACTCGTTAATATACTTTTCCATGGTCTCACGTTCAGGCTTAGAGATGTTATAAAGTCTACTGTTGGGCAGGGAAGCTCCTGGTAATACTTCAATAGCACAGTCATATGGTCTGTGAGGTGGAAGAGACGTAGCACTGACCTTACTGAAGACAGGAGCCAGATCATGATACTTGGAAGGAACAGAAGTAAGGTCAGGAGAGTCCATCTCCCCCCTACCTCTAGGAAACTGAACAGCGGGAGCTGCAGAACGAAGACATGTCTCATGACAGGGAGTGGACCAGGACTCAATGTGGCGTTCAGCCCAGTTGATATGGGGATTATGTCGTTCCAGCCACTCGAATCCAAGCACCAAGGGGGAACATGCAGAAGGAAAAACAAAAAAAGTTAATGTCTCACAATGATTTCCGGAGATCAACAGCTCAAGAGGTTGTGTTTGATGAGTGACTTGATGGAGTTTCTTTCCATCAATAGCGGATACTCAGAGGGGCTTGGATAACGGAACTGTTTCAATCTGTAATTGCTGGACCAGGTTAGAATCAATGAGATTACACTCACATCCAGAGTCAATGAAAGCAGACAAGGTGAGGTTCTGGTTGGAAAAAAAAGTGTAGCAGGTAACATCAGATGAGGAGCTTTTTCAGTTTTCAAATGGCCCGTCAGACTCCTCAGTTCCTCTGACGGGCCCTGGCTTTTGACTTAGAAGCTATGAAATGGCCAGTCTCACCACAGTATAGACACAGATTGCCCCTGAAACGTCGTTGTCTTTCCTCAGGAGTTAGCCTTGTGTGTCCAATCTGCATGGGTTCGGCCTCCGCTCCATCTGAGTGAGAGACTTGGAAAGGAACAGAATAAGTCTGGTTTTTAGACCTTGGCTTGGGAACGGGTTCTGTGGATCCAGAAAAAACAGAAGCATTATTCAATGCAGGGGCAGGCACAGAAACACTTAGACTTCTTTGTCTAGTGCTGTTTCTAGTTCGGAGTCTGTTATCCAATCTGATGGTTAAGCGGATTAAATCCTCTAAACTAGTTGGTTCGTCGATCGTGGCTAGTTCATCCTTGATGTTATCATTTAGGGCCTTAAAATAAGCACTTTTAAGTGCACATTCGTTCCACCCAGAGGCTGCGGCTTTGACCCGGAAGTCGATGGAAAACTCAGCCACTGTGGAATTTCCCTGTTTTAAATTCAGCAGAGCTCGGAAGTCAATAGTTTGATCAGAGTCATGGTTAAATACCTGGGAAAATTCTGAAATAAACTCAGAAAAAGTACAATTGAAACTGGACTCAGAGGAGAACCTTGCCTCCGCCCATTCAAGGGCTCAACCAGTGAGTTGGGACAGAATAAAAGATATCATCTTTCTATCATTCGGAAAACTGCCAGGAGAATGTTCAAAAAGTAGTCGACATTGGAACAAAAATCCCTTACAATCCTTCTGGTTACCTGAGAACTTTTCAGGGAGACTGGGACGGAACTCAGGAAATGACGTCACTACTGGTGACCTTGGAGGCGGAAGTGGATCCGGAACTGGACGTACCGCTGGCGTGGCGTTAGCATTATCCATGTAGCTGACAAATGTTTGAAGCATTTGATTCTGGTGTTCAATTTTTGTATGCAACTCATGGAGGGTATGCGCATGTCCAAGGATCTGAGCGTCTTGTTGCTCAAGCCTCCGACGGAGGTGATCTGCTGGGCTTTGTGTTTGGCCGCAGTGTTCTGTCATGATGGGTTTTAGGTTCTTTGCCCACATGCAGAACACAACGGAGGCTGGGTAAAAGTTTAACAGAATTTATTGAGCTATTCACAAAACACAAGATCATGAACTGGATCAGGAACTGGTCCGGGGTGGTTCACTGAAGTCTGCAGAGATGATAGTTTGATTAGGAAGCAGGCTGATGAGTTATGAGTCTTTGATAATTCAAGAGTATACCTTGATAGAGTCTGGGCTTCTCTTTGAGAGAGAGAGGGAACCGTTGGGTCCAGAGACTGTTTGTTCAGCAAAGTCCAAGAGCAGCTGCAGCGTCTTGCTTCTGACTTTAAAGGCAGACCTTGATCAGAGTTTCCAGCTCTTACTAGGAGCAGCAGGGGAATCCACATAGGAATCTTCAGGTTTTGCTCACTAGGGCAATCTCGGCAGGTTAAGCTCATCCAGAGCTTCAGGTCAGAGACAGGTTTCCTGTGAGGCAAAAACAAGGGAGAGTTAGAATCAGATCTCTCTCAAGAGACAGCTAAGATTCTTCAGGTTCAAGGCTCAGGTCGCTAACCAAACTAGGTCAACACTGCGGCGTCGGAGCAAGGTCTGGCAGCTGGTTATAAAGGGCAGGTCTCTTGATGAGTAGATGCGTCTCAGGTGTGCTGGAAGACTCCAGCTCCAGGAGACCCACGGCGCACTCTGCTGGAGGAAGGTGGTACAGCTCCAGATCCCAACACATACGCAAGCGACATTAGATGTGTGCGGTTGCAGAAGTAAAGTTGTCCTTTAGTGTGAACTAAAGTTGCCCTTTAGTGTGCATTCACAGCGAACACGGTGTCCCCAGTGATTGTGGTGAAACTACACAAACTTGTGTACATGCAAACTTGTGAAATAATGGTAACAGTTTGAAGGCAGTGTGATTACCGCTGCATTTTTCTATGAAATTACCTCATGGCAACCAATCACGGACTGGTTGTGGTTGTGACATAGGTTAAAAGAAGTGCCACCAAGATGGAGCTTTTTTTTCAGTCAGATTATATGTAGAGAAAACACAATTGATAACGAATGACAAAAGATGACATAAGGAATGCCCTACAATTTAAAAAATCTGTTTTTAATTAGCTCTGGAAGGACTGTTCATCGTCTTCCCTACCTCCAGCACAAACCCAGGGCAGCTGCTGCCTCTCCCCAGCACTGGTGCTCACTGCCCAGCTAGATATAAGGAAGTACCGTTGAATCCAACCATCATTCAGACACAGCTCTGGATGAACAAAAGTTATCTACTATTTCAGGGCTTGCAGGGCTTTGCCAAAACTTGATGATCTCTCCAAGCTGGTTTAAAAGTTGTATACTAAGAACCATTTAGCAGCAGTCGGTACTGTCACTGTCACGACTCAGAACAGAGCACCTAGTATTCAAGGCAAGACAGACAGTGGGATTACTCAAAAAGTGTTTATTTAAAAATCGATCTGTGATAACAGGTGCTACAGAACCTCTGCAGAAAGGAAACACAGGAGAGTGGTAATATAAATTTGATGGAGGACGCTTATGAACCCGTGAGTCACCAACCTGGTTTTGCAGAGGGTAATGCAGAGGGTGAAGCCAAAACCTGTGTCAAAGAGGTTCACAGAAGTCAAAGCCAAAAGATCCGAAGACGTACCGAAGGGAAATCCTGGTTTAAATCTGGAAGCATCTCCAGTTCAGTCCACAGGCAGTTTCCAGCAGAAGTCTGATGAGAGGTCAGGCAAACAGGTCAGAACAGGAATAGGCAGGCACAACGGTCCAGAGCTAGAACGGGTCAGGATTAGTTAATCAGAACACAATCAGGTAGGCTATAAATCTCTCACCAAAGGCTCTAGAAAAATCTGGCCCTGATGAGAGCTGGTCAAATGAAGACTGGAGCAGGTGACACAGATGAACGATCATGAGAAACTGGGTGGAGCTTGACAGGTGAATGGAATGAACCATTAAGCTAGTCATCGGCGCCAAGATCATGACAGTTATGCTTCACGTGTGCTTTTACTGTGAAGTTCTGACAGCAAGATCTTGACAGAAAATGCTATGGGGATGCCAGGGGTAACGACAAAATAATAATGTCAGCCATGAAATAAGGTATATATGCCAACTTTTAAATACCAGCCCAGGAATGCCATATTATCTTATTTACAAACTTTAAGCGAGTACAAATATTATAATCAATGTCTGGTCAGATTGTGATGTTATCGGCCGAAATGAAAAATTATTCTTAAAAATGAAAACAGCACAAATTACAGTTTTCCCTGCACTACTCTGCACTTAAGTAGCACTCAAAAAGTAGACGACATTGGTTTATTTTCAAGTTTAATGGGTGTGTGGTTGATCACTGGATTCCCAAAAAAATAATCATTAAAATCTCTGAAACAAAAGACACACAAATTATCATTTTAATCAGTTCTAATATTTTTATTATTACTACTATATTTTTAAATGCATTTTATATATATATTTTTTTTTACATTTGCACAATGCTGCAGTTACAAAGCTCTAACCATTCAGTCTATTTTCTTAGTTTTCTCACGTGAGTGCAGTGTCAGCTTTACGCAACTCTCCTATTTGATGATGCGGTTCTCAGTGAACTCCCCCGGTGCTTGCAAAAATAACGGTATTTGGCCTGAAGAAAGGGAGTTGCCAAGTGTTTCATCAGGAAATGTTTTCTCAGTTCCCTTGAGCTATTGTATTGGTAATCACCTTGTATGTCTAGCTAAATCCCTTACCTTACTCACATTCTTAGCCCAAATAATAACACATTGGATGGGTCACTCAAATTAGGGCAACTGACTTTTATCTTTTACATCAGGGGTTTTCAAAGTCAGTACTCAGGACCAACTGCCCTAAACCTTTTAGGTATGTCCCTTCCCCCACACACCTGACTTAAATAAATGGGTGATCAGCAGGACCCGGCAGCCTGAGGTGGCTACTGAGGAGGGAGTCCAATACCTGATGCAGGTGGGCTGGAGCAGAAACACAGACACAGTGGGTCCCGAGGACCGAGTTTGGAAACTAATATTTTAGCAGTGATGGAGAGATGAGGCCTCATGAGGCATTTAACCACTTGATCCACTTGCTTCAGATAAGGGGTTGTTTCTTGGAGCCTCAGGTGCTCATGAAACCACCTGCTGACTGAGTGCAGAATCATTGTCAGCAAAATAATCTGTGATGCTTGCATATATTTTTATCAATTAGGGCCCTCATACATTATCATTAATAAGAAATAAAAACTAATTTCTATTATGATTATCACATGTGTATAATAAAATATTTTTTAACATGTTCTGAGTGTAAATTTTCTAAGTACAGTTTTATGTGGCAGGCTGTGGGTGTTTTTTCTGTCACTATAAGCTTAGCAGACAGGGACAATGCTGGTGGAACTTTGAAGAGGGTACTGGATATGCATGTACAATTATGTTTTTGGTTAATAGATTCCTTTTTTAAGCTGCTTCTCCAATGTTTGAAAACACCCATTTACAATGACAGAAGATGCCAGCTGAGAGCTGTTGATGGATGAGGTGTTTTTATTGCATCTCAACTCTGACCACAAACGTCACTTCACCTTTACACATATTAACAAATTGTGAAAAATACAGTTCTTGCTAATCTAAATAGCTTTAGATATGTTCGATTAATCTTAATTTATTGCAGGGTTTTAACCAGGATTTTTTTTCCTCAATGTTAATTGAACCAATTTGTATTTCATTCATTATTACATATCAATTGGGGCTGTTCATAAATTAATTTCCTGTGTAAACTGTCAGATTGATCCAGTGAGACGATGCTGCGATCTACCTGCAGCTGGAAGAAGAGGGGGGCATGGCTACGCACAGCCTGGCATTGATTCTGCGTTTTATCCGTATAGCAGCTCTATATATGGATGACAATCACAGTTCGGCTGCTTAGATCAGCCGTTTGGGAATCCTTCTGTACCTTTCAATGGACACTGCACCCTTGCCTTCAAAGGTTATGCTGCCTGTGCTTTGGAGGGAGTGCATTTGTTCACTTGCATACAGTATGAGCACTCTTTAGAGAGAGTATGGAAAGGACAGTTGTGTTTTCAAAAGCCTTGACTTGAGTTCGACGTAGAAAGGTTTCACACATTTTTTGGCACAAATAAGGTAGCAGGTATGTTCATAAACCCAGTTTCCTTGTTAACATCCCGCTTATTGAAGTTCAGCTGGTGAAAATCCTGTTATTGGGAGACATAATATCAAAATGGTCCCACATATGTAAAATGCTCTTCTTCCTAGCTGGCTTTATCTGTTATCTTCCACTCAATGTCCTGTCTTTCCTTCTCTTACATAAACTCTCCAAACTATCTCCAAACTATGACTATCCTAAACCCGAAAAGCAAACACCCACAAACAGCCATGCCTTTAAAGGAATAGTACACCCAAAACATGATTAGCCTTCATTTTCTACTCACCCCCATGCTGAACAACACTCTGGAGTACTTTTTTGATATCTCAAATGCATCTGGAGATCTGGGAGGCTTCTTGCTGTCTGCTGACATTCAAATAATGGAGGTCTATGGTGCCCGAGACAGAAAGGTCCATAAAAGTCCACAAAAACGTGTCAATATTCCTCCATACTGCTCGTCCAATGTATTCCAAGTGTCCTGAGTGGGTAGCATCCAGAATTTACTCGAAACGAAGTCATTTAGAATGTTTTTAGAGCATAAACAGTAGTGTATAGGATTTCCTGAAAGCGCGCACCTGCGCGTTCACGACGCTACGGAAGCCGGCAGACCAAACCAGATGAAAGTGCGCATTCAGCGTCTGCTCTGCCAATAATGCAAGCGTAGAAGAAGAAATGTGCTGTTTACCTGTGCAAAGAAAGAAACAACGAAAGAAAAATGTCTGAGGACTTCAGTGTTGAGGAAGAGCATGAGTTCTTTGCCGAGCCGAATGCGCACTTTCATCTGGTTTGGTCTGCCGCGGTTTCCGTAGCGTCGTGAACGCGCTTTTAGGAAATCCTATACACTACTGTTTATGCTCTAAAAACATTCTAAATGACTTTGTTTCGAGTAAATTCTGGATGCTACCCACTCAGGACACTTGGAATACATTGGACGAGCAGTATGGAGGAATATTGAAACGTTTTTTGTGGACTTTTATGGACCTTTCTGCCTCGGGCGCTGGGCACCTCCATTATTTGAATGTCAGCAGACAGCAAGAAGCCTCCCAGATCTCCAGATGCATTTGAGATATAAAAAAAGTACTCCAGAGTGTTGATCAGCATGGGGGTGAGTAGAAAATGAAGGCTAATCATGTTTTGGGTGTACTATTCCTTTAAGAACTTGCAGGGAATCTGAACCACTTCCCAAAGTAGTCACATGGTATGGCTGGTGTTGCGAGGCCTTTAACATCATCCTCTTTCACTCCTCCCTGACATGAAGCAAGCCTCAATACTCCCCCACTGATACTCAATATACACCTCAAAGCCTAAGCTCATTACCTAATGTCACCATTTTAACTTCCCCATTTTTTACATAATTTATTTTCATTTTCACAGGTCAGAAGTCCTCTTTTTGAAAAAAATAAATTAACAGATGATTTTGTAGGACATTCTAGACTAAAAGTGATATTTTGAAATCTCTTTATCATTTTTTAAAAGTTCTTTGGTCTTGCCTGCAGAAGGTTCAATATCAAATGTTGAACATGTGATGGATAGGTAATTTTTTTAACACAATACTTGTGCAAACCATCAATTTTGAATAATGGGGATAAAATAATACGTTCAGTAGATGATAAAATGATATATTAGCCTTTTCAAGCAGTTAGAGAGCTTTCAAAACCAATCACTACCAGAATATTTATTAAATGTTAAACTTTGAATGTATACAAAAAATCTTTTCTTCTTGTCACAAATGGAGAAAGAAATAAAAATTGAAAAGAGAAGATTTATCTCTATCACGAGGATTACAAAATGCCACTCATTCACCAATAATTTGTATAAACATTGCCTTTTTTCATGTTTTGATCATTTCAAATGTCAGGAGGATTATTGTTTCCAGAACGGAAATGTCTCTCGATTCATGTGCCAAGGAGCTTCCTTCTCCATTTGATGTCAACAAACAAGAATGAGAATGGAGTCAGAAAACAAAACAATTTACCTTCGGTTTCATAAACCATTTCTTTGTGATCATTCCTTGGTCTGCTGCAGAGCATGAAATGTATGAGTGACAGGCAGCAAAACAGATACACAGGCATATCGGAAGTCGTGCTCCACAAAAGTGACATTTTAATTTTTGTCCCGCTAGCAGTAACAGTGTGGAAGCAGAGCTAAAAAGCAATTTAGTGGTGTGTGTGCGTTTGTGTGTTTGTGGGTGGCTGGGGGTGGGGGGGGGGGGTAAAAGCGCAAAAGGTTTTGTTTCTTCATTCAGTTTCCCAGCAGGGAATTTAACTTGGTGGAGCAGCATTTTAGTCACAGGGCGAGCGCCAATAGCGATTCCTGATCAATATGTCAGAGGGAGGTTGCAGTGAGAGGTCTCTTTGCTGATCGAGCAAGCCACTCTCCTGGGATCTGAGAACAAAAACTCACAGTCAGATATATTTACTTACACTGAGCAGAACAAAAATTTGAATTGTAGCCCTAAAGAAGTGACATTTCAAATAGTGTTGGTCCAGGAGTGGAAGCTGCTGGTGAAAGAAGAATGTTCTCGCTCAATGATTTTCTGTATTTTTATTTATTTGTTGCTCCCACGCACCAATACTCTACCCTGGGAAAGAGCTTTGTGAGGGCAGTCCAAACACCCTTGTGTCTCGATTGTTGAAAACAAAAGTAAAATCTTTAAGGAAAATCCTTGGTGAGACTGACCTTTCTGCCTCTGATCGCCCGAAGGGTACTTAACCTTTTATAAAAGGCAGGGATTATAGTGCCTCCTTTTTCACTACAGCATTCACCAGAATAAATACAATCTGTGGTAATGTTAAAACCAAAGATGCATGCATTTTATCAGATTTTATAGCATTATACAGTGCATTTATACAGTATGAAAAAGAATGGAAAATATTTTGAAAGTTCAAATTTGAAAGGTTTGGCATGTGGCTCTATTCAGCCCATTTTTACTCTAACACCCCTTATAAAACATCATAACCTGCCTTAAAAGGTCTCACAATTATGAATCTTACTACACCCTTGTGTATTCTAATCCCAGAAGTGTCTAGTAAATGTTAAACATTTATCTTTAGGTATCAAAGATTTATTAGAGAAAAACAACAACCAACAGCATCATGGGGCCCAAAAACACACCCGGGTCTGAAAAACTGTTATAGTTATATAACTGTATATAATATAGATATATAGTTAGGTTAAGAAATAAAAAAAACTTAATATTAAAAATATCTGAAAACACATTTTAGTCTCTAACTTGAAACTAGAAAAAGTATGACATAATTGCAAAGTAAAAGTAAAGTAAAAAATGTATTAGTAGCACATTTCAGCTTCAGAGGGAATTCAAAGTGATTTACATCATAAAAAAATCTGAACAAATGTGCAGTAAATATTGAGATCATTAAAAAGTGCACAGCAAATCATCGAATCGTCAGAATCATCACACAAAGTAATAAAAAACCTTCAACCAGATAAACATCATTATCATGGGGCGATAGTCATTGTATAATATCATATTTTGTTCAGAGTAATTATTTATTTTTTATCTGGATCTGTTTGTGGACTACTACAGCTCTACAGGTGGGTCTTCGGCCTTGATGTAAAGGAATTTAGTGTTTTGGCTGTTTTGCCGTTTTCTGATAGTTTGTTCCAGATTAAAAGTGGCTAAAAACTTAAAGCTGCTCCTCTATGTTTGTTTCTGCCGATACAAAGTAGACTGTAACCACAAGATCTGAGTGTCCTGGAAGGTTGATAAGATGAAAGAAAAAAAGATAAAAGGAAAAATCTTGGTGTTATTGCTGATCAGGGCTTGTTATTTATATCCCATATGAAAAAGGTTTCTAGAATATATTTCTTTCATCTGCGGAATATTGCAAAAAATTTGAAATATCCTGTCCAGGGGTGATGCTGAGAAACTAGTCCATGCATTTGTTACTTCAAGGCTGGACTTTTTGAAACATTTCCAAAAGAAGCCCAAGAGTGCGGGAGTCCAAATAGAACCAATAGGGGATAGCAACATCTGCCATAAGAGCGGAGAGCCCCAGGAAATTCTCCAGCAGCCAGAGTGCGAAAGCAAGTCCCAGGGGGCTGCAGTGATGAGCCATATGATCCATTGGCAGCTAGCTCCACCAGAACAAATCTACTTATTGGCCCAAAGACCAAAGATGCAGGGTTCACCATCCAGCAGAGAGGGTTCAGGCTGTGCCAAGCAGCCGCCAAGATGAAGTCACCACACATTCAAACACCCAGCCCTGGGCACTGAGAACCACCAACTGGCAGGCACAATCAAAACAGGCCAGCCATCTGGATCCGAAGGATGACGTTGCCCCACACATGGGTGGCTACTTCAACCATCCCAGGATGACATAGCCCCACCCAGAGAGGGCTACTTCAACCATCGCAGGATGAAGTAGCCCCACCACCCAATAGATCCCAACCCAAACCTTCTTCTGTCCACTGTAGTGTTGGTGCGGTTGTGTTGCACGCACCAACACTACATTCCCAGGGGAACATGATTGTGTTTCTCTTTTAATAATTTGGTTGTGCTTTGCATCTTTGGATTGTCTTGGTTTTTGTTCTTCTCTCTTTAACAATCCAAGCAAGGCTGAAGTCATTGTCTAAGGAGACAGAGTGCACTAACTGCGCTCTGCAACTGCTGCAAGCAGTTGTCAGCAGAGGCTGATTGAAGCCAAAATAAAAGGAGCCTGGATGGAGGTAGGGGCGGAGTTGATACTGCAGCTCCGCTGCTGAGCGAGGGGCAGGTGGGCTCCGCACGATTCTCTGATCGAGACGGAGCACTACTTACAGACGAAGATCTCTATCCTGACTGTGCCGTCTGTTCACCTCCTGGTATCCTGTGCATGGCGTGCGGATCCCGCCTGTCCCTCGCTCGGCAGTGTGTCCGTCTCTATCACCTGCAGGATCAGATCCCCTCTCCTTCCATCCAGGCTCCTTTATTTTGGCTTCATTCAGCACTGCTGACACCTGTGCGCAGCATTTGCGCAGCGCAATTAATGCGCTCTGCCTCCTTAGACAACTGGCTTCAGCCCAGCGTGCTTGGATTGTTAAAGGGGGGAAATCAAAAACCAAAACAATTCAAACATAATTTATAATGCATGCACTTTCATTTGTGTATTTATCGTAATGAGTTTATTAATATAATAAAAGTGTCTTAATAATATTGATATTTATATTTTGTTTAAAAGAAAACAATCTGTTAGGTCTTGGTTCAATAGACTATGTTAATGTCAATATGTTTTACTAAACATTTAATAGGTCCAGCCCTCGGCTTGAAGCAAATTTGTTTTTTTGTCCCTAGGTGTATTTGACTTTGACATGCCTGATCTGAAATGATAATGGATTAACTGAAACAGGGATGCTACTTTAAGCTATAAGCTAAAGAGGTATCAGCTAGTGTACCGTTGGGGTTATGTGGAAATGAGTTTCCCATTTCCCAATAGATACGTTTGAAAACTTTGTAGTGTACCAGTGTTTATATTCTCTCTTTGTATAAACTGTCTCTTAAGGTTTTGGATGTCTGCCATGAAAAAAAGTGAATTCACAAAATGAAAATTCAACTATAGAACTGAAAGTGAAAATACAACTGAACATGGAACTGAACATAAAAATAGACAAACTAAAACTAAATAAATTAGAAATTTATTTTCAGACCAATACATTAAGTTCAAAATAAATGAATACAAATTCAGTATGAGAAATTCTGATTCTGAGGGCACGAGTTTCTGCTTATAACAAATGTTCTTTTCAGATGGGTCAATATAGCCAATATACAAAATATTATCTCAATACTGGTAGTGAGAACTTAAAGGTCTGTCCTTCAGGCATCGAAGATAGACGCATAGGAAACCGGAGCCCCGGACATCAGATATATTAAGTTCAAAATTAATTAAATACAGTTCCAGATTTATTATTAGAATTTTGGATTTGTACGGTACAAGTTTCTGCTTATAACAGATGCTCTGTTATGAGAAGTTATGTACAGTACAAGCAGTGCAGAAGTTTGCACAATGATGCGGACATTAAGTCAGAACTATATAAGTTTATGTTTGATTCCAGCAGGGCCCTCTATCACTGTTTCTTTTCATAATCTTTATGGACAAGATTTTTAGGTGCAGCCAAGAGTCAAAAGGGTTCTGGTTTCACTGGAAAAATGATCTAGAAATAAGTAAAAAATTCTTAAATTAAGTGTATTTATCCTTAATTTGAGTAGGTAAATGTGTGGTGTAATTTGTTATAAGCAGTTTTTGTCTTATTGTGAAAGGCCCAACAGGAAGCACTGTGCGTGTTTCCGGGTTGGTGTTTTGCAGAAGCTAAATAAAGGAGACAATTGTTCGACAAGAAGTTGGCTGATTTCTTTTAAAGACCGCGAACACGACATGGTGTCAGAAGTGGTGAGGATTGCCTGAAAGAGCTATTATCGGAGAGTGACTTTGACAAGCTACGGGAGCGAGAACGTGAGTTTTATCAAGTTAAAACTATGTCGGATGTCGAAGCGGGAGCTAGCGCGCCTGCTGCGCCGCCCCGAGTTGTGCCGCCCCGACCGCAGGCAGATGGCAGCAACAATGCTAACGCCAACCCACCTCCTAATGCTACATTCACCATTCAGCCTCCAGAAGCATTTGATTTCGCAAAGCCACAGCAATGGGAAAAGTGGATACGCAGGTTTGAAAGGTTCAGACTGGCTAGCAACCTACACCTTAGCTCCGAGGCTAATCAAGTGAACACACTCATCTATTGTATGGGGGATGAAGCAGATGATATTCTGCGGGGACAAGCATTACCAGATGCTCAAAGACACCAATACCAAGCGGTGAGAGACATTTTGGATGCATATTTTGTGCCCAGGAAAAATATCATCTATGAGAGAGCCAGATTTAACCAGAGAGTGCAGCAGCTTAATGAGACTGTTGACTCGTTTGTCACTGCGCTTTATGCTTTGGCTGAAAACTGCAACTACGGTGCATTGCACGATGAGTTAATAAGAGATCGTCTCGTTGTGGGCTTGAGAGATACCAGCCTGGCGGAAAGACTTCAAATGGATAAAGATTTGACGCTGGAGAAAGCAGTGAATCAAGCCCGGCAGTCTGAAATCATAAAAAGGCAACAGACAGACATCAGGGGGGAAAATAAAGTGGAAATAGATGCTGTTTCGGCAAAATACAAAAAACAGAAACATCCTTCCTACAAACCCCAAATCCAACCAAAGTACACCACAAAAGCAAAAACATCAAGTGAGAGATCATGCTACAGGTGTGGTAAAACACCCGCTCATGGAAAAGGACAATGCCCAGCAAAAGATGTGAATTGTCATACATGTGGTAAAAGAGGACATTACAGTAAAGTGTGTAAATCTGCAAAATCTGTGCATGTGATAGAAACCGATGGCTGTAATGTCACACCCATGTTCCTTGGTTCTGTAGAGGCAGGTTCTGATCCCTGGTATGCAGACCTTACGATCAGAAATCACAAAGTTAGATTTAAGATAGACACGGGAGCTGATGTCTCAGTTATTCCAGCTCAGACATATTTCTGCATTAACCCAAACACGAGAGAGCTATGTAAACCAGATAGACCCTTGTTTGGTCCAGGTGGTAATCCACTTAATGTGGTGGGCATGTTCACGGAAACGTTGTGTAGAGGAGAACATGTAATGCAAGAAAACATGTATGTAATAGAAGATTTACATGTAGCTCTGTTAAGCAGACCAGCAAGCGTTAAGCTAAACCTTGTATCCAGAGCAGATAGCATAGACATTAAGGTGTTAAAGGACAACTACCCTAAATTGTGTCAGGGTTTAGGAGTGATGCAGCAACCGTACACCATCAAGTTAAAACCTAATGCTGTACCCTTTTCCCTGGCCACACCCAGACGCGTCCCCATCCCTTTGCTGGGAAAAGTGAAACAGGAACTGGGGATAATGGAGTCAATGGGAGTCATTAGCAGAGTTGAAGAGCCAACGGCCTGGTGTTCAGGTATGGTCCCAGTGCCAACTAAAAATGGATCAGTGCGCATATGTGTGGACCTCACTCATCTTAATGAAACTGTTTGCAGGGAAAAATACATCCTGCCCTCTGTTGAACAGACACTTGGATCCCTGGCCGGGGCAAAAGTTTTCAGTAAGCTCGACGCAAACAGAGGCTTTTGGCAGGTTCCACTGTCACCAGAGTCAGCACACTACACAACATTCATCACGCCTTTTGGACGATACCACTTTAACAGACTTCCTTTTGGGATTGCCTCAGCCCCTGAACATTTTCAGCGTAGAATGTCAGTAATCCTAAATGGACTGCCAGGTGTGGTTTGTCACATGGACGACATTCTGATTTGGGGACAAGATCAGTTGGAACACAACACCAGACTTCACACCGTGCTTAAGAAGCTACAAGAGGCTGGAGTCACGTTAAACATGGATAAATGTGAACTGACCAAACAGGAAGTAAAGTTCCTAGGACATATCTTGTCTGCAGATGGAGTTCGACCCGACCCGGACAAAATAAAAGCTGTGAAAGCTATGAAGGAACCAACTAATGTCAGTGAACTTCGCAGTTTCCTTGGGATGGTTAATCAGTTGGGCAAATTCATTCCAGGACTGGCAGACAAGGATAAGCCCCTGCGTGACCTCCTGTCAAAGAAAAACCAGTGGGTTTGGAGCTGTGCACAACAAAAAGCGTTCGATCAACTGAAAAATGATCTGACGTCGACACCAGTCCTCACACTATACGACCCAAACAAAGAGTTGAAACTGTCAGCAGATGCCTCATCCTATGGTCTGGGAGCTGTTCTATTTCAGAAGGAGGGGGAGCAGTGGAGACCTGTCGCATATGCATCACGCTCCCTAACAGAAACTGAACAGAGGTATGCACAGGTGGAGAAGGAGGCGCTTGGATTAACGTGGGGATGTGAAAGATTCAAAGACTTTCTTATTGGGAGACATTTCTCCTTAGAAACGGACCATAAGCCATTGTCAGCCTGCTAGGACAACAAGCACTTACAGAGCTTCCTCCCCGGATCCAGCGGTTCCGACTCAGGCTTATGAGGTACAGCTACTCAATCACCCACACTCAGGCAAAGCTCTCCTTACAGCAGACACACTTTCACGTGCACCCGTTAACCAGGATCCAGATCCTAGAGCTACTGCTGAACTGTTGGAAGCCACAAACATTTATGTGGACGAAATCATTAGAAGCCTACCTGCTAGCTCGGGCATACATCACACAGTGAGAGAAGAGCTCATAACAGACAGTATATGTTCAAAAGTTATCTCCATATTGTCAGAAAGGCTGGCAGACTACACTTCTTTGCTAGGCCTATAAAATACATATTGGTGGCTTGGTATCTTTGATTGTACTGGTTTGTCTTCTCTTTTAACAATCAAGCCAGGCTGAGTTCATTGCCCAACGACTATGGGAACTATGCGTCTGCCTGTGCGCATTTCATCGAGGTGACCAAAATAGAAATGTACCAGATGGAGAAGCGCGCGGAGTTGATACAGTTTGGCTGGCGAGGGCTGGTGGTCGCAATTCAACTGATCACGTGAAGCAACTCTCTTACAGACAAGATCCTCATCCACTGTGGCCGTCTTTACCTCCTGTACGTGCTGCCCAGGCGGACCCTGGCTGAGTCGGACAGTCTTTTCCGTCTCTATACCGGCAGGTAAGATTTCCCTTCTACTTCCATCCAGGCTCTTTGATTTAGCTAAATTCAGCACTTCTACAATCTGAGGAGTCATTTGCGTGAGTCGATATTTCCAAATGGCATTCCCACTTTCTTACATGACAACTCCAGTGCTACATCAGCACCAGCGAGCATGCCTTGGATTCGTATACCACCAAGGGGGCAATCAAAACAACAATTCAAACCATAATATAATGTCACTTTCACTTGTTTTTACAATGGTAATTAATAGAAAGTCAATAATGATTATCTTATATTTTGGTTAAAGAAACACTTTGGCTTGGTTATAGACTATGCTCAATTACAATGTTTACTAAACTTTAAAGGTCCCAGCCCTCAGCTTGCTTTGTTTTGTCCCAGGTATTTGAAACTATTGAATGCGTGGATCTGAAATGATAAGGATAACAAAGGGAGCACTAAGCTTGTAACAGGAGACAGCAGGTACCGTGAGAGTTATGTGGAAATGATTTCCCATATCCCAAAGTACGTTTGAAATAGGACGGACACCCAAAACTGAAGGTTGGTCATCTCAAGCCATAAAAAAGTGAATTCACAAATGAAAATTCAACTATAGTGAAAGGAACAAACAACTGAAGCATAACTGACTTACACAAAGATAGACAACTAAAACCTAAATAAATTGAAATTATGTCTACGACCAAATACTTAATCAAAATAAGAATAAAATCAGATGAGTAAACGAGTTCTGACCACGAGTTTCTGTTATAACAAATGTCTTGTTAGATGGTAAAACCTTCAAAGATACCCAACTATGAACTTTAAAGGGTTCATATAAAGGATTCTGAAAAGACGAAAAAACAACATACAATATTTAAGTTCAAAATAATTAAATACTTTTGATGTTTATAAATTTTGGATTTGATGTTACATTGTTAAGATGCTTGTTTCATAGAAAGTAGGAGTGAGTGAGAATTTGATTATTAAGCAGAACTTTTGTTTATGTTGAAAGGCCCTCTAGTGCACTGTTTTTTTTTCTTTTGGTGTTTTTGGGCAGGTGGTTTTGCAGAAGATCTAGAAAAAGTAAAAAATTCTTCACAAAAGTGGTATTTTCTTAAAGATAGCGAAACAATGAGATAATTTGCCAATGGAATGAGTATTTTTACTCTTAAAATAAGATTATTAGATAACGTGCACTAGAAATAAGACAATGCAATTGTGTTTTCTTATTTTAAATGTAACTTGTCTTGTTCCATTGGCAAAATGTGTCTTTTACCTCCTCAATCCAAGAACAAATGCACTTATTTTAAGAAAAAATAACTTAACTAGATTTCAATTTCTTCCAGTGGAGACCAGCAGATTTAATCCCTGCTTTTGTGGATGACATGGTTCTGTTGGCTCCCTCCTGCCAAGACCTTCAATATGCCCTGAGTGCAAAGTGAGCAGGGTGAAGATCAACTCCTTTAATTTCAGGGCCATGTACTCAACCAGAAAAAGAAGAGGGAGCTGAGCCACAAGGGAGAACTCTTTATTTACCAGTTATTCTACACGCATATCCTCACCTTTAATGATCAAACCTGGAACTTAATCTAAAGAATGAAATCCTGGATTAAAGCAGCTGAAAAAAGTTCATTACTTCTTCTCTAGACTCACCTTATGGCTTTAATGTACAGATCATGCATATTTTGCCATGTCTTAGAACAAATAAACTGTTGCAACAGCAAATTCCTTTCATGAGAATTATGATAATTGCTTCACATGCTTTACTTCCTTTTGGCCCCATTTGCTAAAATAAATGTTTAATATATTAAGATTTTTTGTAGTATGAGAAAATGTGAACAAGTTTAAGTGGCACACTTTATGAATTGATAGGCAAATTGATAGGCAAGGTGTGTTTTAAAAGGCTCAAACAACCTTAAAGTTCAAATAGAAAACACATACTTATAGTTTCTTATTTGATGGTATGTACAAAATTAAATGCATCACAGCATTTTTTTTTTGTTTAGAGCATAAAATAATTCACTAAGATAGCAGACAATGTGAAGTTCCTCATTCGTCACTTGACCCACTGAGGCGCTGTAGGATGCCGTGGCGTCAGTTTAGTCAAGAAGTAGTCACTTTGAATAGCCAGTCCATATTTATTCACCTTTGTGATGGAGTTTTTATCCTTTAACAAGGACGAATATGAAGTCCTGTGTGTGGTAGCAAGCTATGATCCACTGCAGTGCCTGGACAGGGAAGGCAGTCTCTCTTTAATCTGATTGCAGTGAGAGGTTCAACCACCGGGTCCTTTCTGCTGTCCTGGTGGGAAACATTGCCCTTTGGATGTAGTTATTACCCGGTTCAGCTCATGGCTCTGGGCCGGTGGGGTTCGAGCTGTGGGGTCTCCACCGTTCTTGTTGGTCTGGAGCCTGGACCAAAATGAAATGGAAATCCATCTGGACCTGCTGCTATACTAAACTGTGCAACTAGCTAGGGTTTGTTTTATGAAATAACACATTTCATAAAATCATGAACAATGCTTTGAATCAACTTTATTGCCATCAGGCAATTTATGAAAGGTATGCAAGAGAGAAAACAAGCCATTGCAACATTGGTATATTGAATCCAACTGATGCTGTGAAAGCAGGATTGATGATAAAAGAATCTGCTGTGAAGTGATATGAACATAGCTTGCTGTATTGGCTTGGACTCCACAAATTGTCTGGTTGATTTTTGTAAATTCTATTTAGTTTCCAGATCGAAATTTGACGCAAAACTGGGTCCTTTTGTCACGGTTTGGTGGTGTTGGTAGAGGACCCAAATGCAGAGACGAGTTGGTTGAGATGAATTTATGTGTTTTAATGGGTTTTCTGGTTCTGAGCCAGGAGGTAATCAGGCTCAGAGGCAGGAGTCAAAAATCCAACAAAAATATCTCACAAGACAGGAGTCAAAAAATCCAACAAAAATATCTTACAAGACAGGAGTCAAAAAATCCAACAAAAATATCTTCAGAACCAGAATCTAGGAGACATCAGGGAAAAACCAAAACTAAGAACCAGGAAGAGACAAGGAAGGACGACAGTGAACTGACCAGAGGTTTGATAAGATGTAAGACGAGGATCCAGCAAACAAGAACTGAAGAGGGAGGGTTTTTAAAGGGGACAGAGACAAGGAGAGAGCTGATGAGGAAATTGGCAACAGGTGCTAGCAGCACAGAGAAAACAGCAAGGGAGGACAGAGCAGAGAACAGAGCTAGGGATAGAGGACACAAGAGGGCAGCAGAGGACAACAAATGGAAAACCTGGAGGACAGGAACTAACAAGAAAACAACAAAATAATAATAGACATTAAAACAAGAAGCAAAGTAAGACTGAATACTCTAAATAAACATAACAAGGGGCGGATCCCAGACGCCCTAAAATGTCCAGAAACAAAAACAACCCACCCAGGGTGGGCGGAGGGGGAACCAGGAAGGAGGGCACGAAAACAAAACAGAGTCCAAAACAACCCACCCAGGGTGGGCGGAGGGGAAACCAGGAAGGAGGGCACGAAAACAAAACAGATTTCAAAAAACAACCCACCCAGGGTGGGCGAGGGCAACAAAAAGTCTCTGGAGGCAGACGAAGAAGAGTCTCTGGAGGCCGGCCGCGGGGCCGGAGGCGAGGAAGAGTCTCTGGAGGCCGGCCGCGGGGCCGGAGGCGAGGAAGAGTCTCTGGAGGCCGGCCGCTGGGCCGGAGGCGTGGCAGACGTTCAGGTGGCCGGCTGTTGGTCAGGCAACGAAGGGGGACCATTGGAGGACGATGTCTCCGCTGCAGCAGGAACCTCGGAGGAGGACGACGTCTCCGTTGCAGCAGAAACCTCGGAGGAGGACGACGTCTCCGTTGCAGCAGGAACCTCGGAGGAGGACGACATCTCCGTTGCAGCAGGAACCTCGGAGGAGGACGACGTCTCCGTTGCTGCAGGAACTTCGGAGGAGGACGACATCTCAGTTTCAACAGCTCAGCAACAGTCTCTGAGGGGACCGCGGCTCTGGAACAGGGTCCGAGGAGGCCGTCAGCTGCGGCTCAGGAACTGGAGCAGGAGGGGTTGCCGACTGCGACTCAGAAACAGGCTCAGAGGTGGCCGCCGACTGCGGCTCAGGAACAGCCTCTGAGGTGGCCGCCGATTGCGGCTCTGGGTCAGGAACAGGGGAGCCCGCCGATTGCGGCTCCGGGTCAGGAACAGGGGAGCCCGCCGATTGCGGCTCCGGGTCAGGAACAGGGGAGCCCGCCGATTGCGGCTCCGGGTCAGGAACAGGGGAGCCCGCCGATTGCGACTCCACCTCAGGAACAGGGGAGCCCGCCGATTGCGGCTCCACCTCAGGAACAGGGGAGCCCGCCGATTGCGGCTCCACCTCTGGAACAGGGGAGCCCGCCGATTGCGGCTCCACCTCAGGAACAGGGGAGCCCGCCGATTGCGGCTCCACCTCAGGAACAGAGGAGACCACCGACTGTGGCTCCACATCAGGAACGGAGGAGACCACCGACCGTGGCTCCACATCAGGAACGGAGGAGACCACCGACCGCGGCTCCACATCAGGAAAGGAGGAGACCACCGACTGTGGCTCCACATCAGGAAAGGAGGAGACCACCGACTGCGGCTCCACATCCAGCATGGAGGAAACTGCCCATGGCGGCACAGGTTCAGTCTCTGAGGTGGCTTGAAGTGCCCGCAGAGGGCTCTTGGCGGTTTGGGGCACCCGCTGAGGCGTATTTTCACTAACCCCGATCTCTGAAGCCTTTCGAAAAGTATGCTCAGAGGTCTCTGGACGGCACAGAGCTGGCTCAGGGGTCTCTGGACGGCACAGAGCTGTCTCAGGGGTCTCTGGACGGCACAGAGCTGGCTCAGGGGTCTCTGGACGGCACAGAGCTGGCTCAGGGGTCTCTGGAGGGCACAGAGCAGGCTCAGGGGTCTCTGGACGGCACAGAGCAGGCTCAGGGGTCTCTGGACGGCACAGAGCGTGCTTACGGCGACGCCGTCTCTTACGTCGGGGGGTCTTAGAAGCTGGGCTAACTGGTTCACAGACTGATTCTGGCAACAAGCTATCTGGTGTGCAAGTGGATTCAGGTTTTAGGCTAGCAGGATTGCTAACAGGCTTAGGAGAGGGACTAACTGGTTTAGAAATGGATTCAGATGCTAAGCTAACTGGTTTGCTGATTGACTCTGGCTGGGGAAGAGAGATACGAGGTGGGATAAACGGGAAAAGATCATCTCTATCCCCATAAAAGAATTTCCAGAGGTCAGACTCCTGGACGTGGGGAGCTCTGACTGTCTGGGGTTCTATGGCAAAAGATGCGGATAAACTAACTGGCGATTCTGAACTACTTCCGGGTTCTGTCGCTAAAGAATCTGAAATGTTACTGTGCTCAAAAATCGGAGAAACATGAATGGTGACGGGTTCTGAAGCTAGTGGAACATAAACACTACCGGGCTCTGGAACTAAAGAATAAGTAGTGTTAACAGAAACAGGAGAAAGAGGATGACTGACGGACTGTGAAGCTAAGGGAAACGGTATGCTAACCGGTTCTATGGCTAACGGAACAGAATCACTTCCGGGTCCTGAGGCTAGGGAAACTGGATGGCTAACTGGTGCTGGAACTGGGGAAGACGGAACGCTGGCAGACTCAGAGGCTAGAGAAACAGGGAAACTATCTGGTTCTAATCTGGGATCTGACTGACGGAGAGCTCTAGCTGCAGGGGTTTTGATAAGATGTAAGACGAGGATCCAGCAAACAAGAACTGAAGAGGGAGGGTTTTTAAAGGGGACAGAGACAAGGAGAGAGCTGATGAGGAAATTGGCAACAGGTGCTAGCAGCACAGAGAAAACAGCAAGGGAGGACAGAGCAGAGAACAGAGCTAGGGATAGAGGACACAAGAGGGCAGCAGAGGACAACAAATGGAAAACCTGGAGGACAGGAACTAACAAGAAAACAACAAAATAATAATAGACATTAAAACAAGAAGCAAAGTAAGACAGAATACTCTAAATAAACATAACAAAACCAAGACTGTGACACCTTTGGAAAATTAAACATCCCTTTTCCAGATCCAAAGCCATTCCTACAATTGGCAACAGTAAAATAGACCATTGTAATGACGTTTTAAAGATCCTTTTAGTGTGCTTAACAATGCGTGAAGTAGTGGTTCTATACGCCCGCCCGAGGGCTTTGACTACACTGATGTCACAGCTGAGTTTCGTCATGTGACTGCTATCACCGGACTCATAGATCGCTATATGCGCCCAGCATACTGTAAAATTCTCTAACTTTGAGCATTTTTAGTGTGATTTAGACCAGCCACATAGAGAAGAGAAAGGATAATCTACAACTACACAAGATAAAACTGCTCTGGACGCATTCCTTTCTATTTTACCTTTAATAGACCAGTCAGGTTAATATTGCCTAGGGTAAACTGCTATTGTTCTTTGTGATGTGTAAGGTGTTCCATAGGTTCAAATGACCACTGCAACACTAAAGGTTATTAGGGGCTTTGGCATATTCCTGCAAAAACACACCACCTCTGTTGTCTTTGTTAGTGTAACAGTTATTGCACTGTGCACAGCTTAAGGGAATTACATCTTTGCTGTTTAGGCAGCATTAAGCCTCAAGACCCCAATATAAGGAGAGCGGACAGTGCACATTTAAGGCAGGCAGATTTGTGGATGCTTCACAAGCAATGATGAACTTGAGGTTGGTCTGCTATTCGTGAATGTCGCAGAAGAGATTTTATCATGATACCCCCCAGCCCCTTTCCTAAATGTTATTCTTTATTTTTTAGATGGTTCGGGCTATGCTGTGTACCTGTGAAGTAAAGCATAAAGGAGAGATCAATGGTTCAATCCCTGAAGTATTGGCTGCCATTTACCTGCTTGAAAGACCAAAAGGCCATTATGGCAAATGCAAACAAAAAATACACCTCAGCACAAGTAGCGCATCAGTTACAGTTACAAAAAAACCTCAACAGGCTGTTGGAAAGATTCTTTCTGGACTTCTTCCTACCATAACCATAAAAACAAAAATGCGGTTTTGTATTTGTGAATGTGTAGTTTATAAATGTATCATCACTGCCACTGTACTTAATGCTGTGCTCAGGAATAAGAGGCCTTTTTCTGACTCATATTTAGTTTCATATTTGCCTGTCACAGCAATTAATGGAGATCAATACAACCAGATGCAGCACATCCCCCTGGAAGTCATTTGGCTAGGAGGGGATTAAACTAAACAACTCTGTAGAATGAGTCAAGCCATCTGTGTTTTGACATCAGCACTGAGCATGTATTGGTTCTCATCTCTGATCAATTTTCTAATCACTGCCAAGGGGGGATTTTAGTCAAGAAAATCAGACATTTTTAAAACATTTTTTTTTAGCTGGATGTGTTTCAGCCTGCCTAGGGTGTAACCACAGTTCCCCTTTACCAGTCAGCACATAAAGAACTAAAGGATGGATAGATGCAATGCAAAAATACAGAAATACTTACCCAGCTTTGTAATTTACTTATTATATATGTATTCAGGACATTCCCTTCTCTTGCCTCATTTAAACCAAGTCCAAGGAAACAGATGGTGCATCTTTATGTTCTTTGCTGATTGCTAAAGGTTCATGAAGTGAGGAGGTCAACACTCTCTTATTGATTACTATGGATTGGCTAACAGCTCAGGTACCTAAATTTGATTTGTTACAGCAATGGAACATTTATATCCTCCCTATCTTTAAATGCACACACTTTTTTATGTCAGGCCTATATCCTACAGTGCCTATGACCAGCTGATAAATAATGTACTGTCTCAGCCTCAGTTTAAACTATCACAAAGTCAAACTGTAAGCTTCAGCATTAGCCAAACAAAGTGCTGAACTTTAGGTCTACAAAACAGTTGGCACAGGGTTGCAGAGCACATACTGTGCCCAATAAAGACAACACCACTGTGTTTATGCACAAAATCAGCAGTCATAATCAGCCACAGGATCAGTATTTTATAGTGGCCCAGCAGAGCAAATAGCCACCTCCAGGACTGAAGGATGACCAGACAAGGCCAGACTGCCCATCAGTCACTATTTGATTGGGTTTGTGGAGTGATTAATAGTGAGCCATGCGACCAGATAAGCTCAGACCTTCACCGGTGATGAAGGACATGACTGTGGATATGGGGGGTCTTTGGGAAATAAGAGCAAACAAACAAACAAAATGCCATCAAATAGCCTGCTTTATTGTAAGAGAAAAAGTACCTCTAGGTTAAAATATGGCATTCACACAGTGGTAGATCAAATGTTCCTACAGCAAATCATCTTTCAAAATACCCTTGATAGTTAAAATTATTTGTGTGTTTACTTGTACATGTAACTTTTATGACACCCTCTTCCTATTCTACAGGTTTCAGTTTTGATATGGACACACTGCACCAACAACAAGGACCCTAATTATTCTGTAAACAAATTACAAATGTGTTGGGCTGTGTTTATATAAAAAAAAAAAAAAATTATAGCCTCTGTAGACAAATGTAGCCTCTACTTTAACTCATTTAGGGATTTAAGGCCAGGATTCTGGGGGCAGTTAGGTTTCTCCATACTGAATCTTTAATACATGCAGGGAATTATCGGACAGGAAAATTAGGGGTGTAACCATTCCTTTTAACAAGGATTTGATTCTTATCAAGGTTCATTGTTTCCAATTCGATTCATAAATGATTTTGGTTCATTTCGAAAGATTCTGTCTTAGGACTCTGGAATTTGGGTTTATTTTTAAATAAATATGGACATAAACTGTCAAGGCACACAAACATATTTCATTTCTCTCTCTCTCTTTTCACAGAGTGAGAGTGAAGAGAAAGCTGAGCCAAAAAGCAAAGCTCTCGATTTACTGGTTGATCTACGTTCCTACCCTCATCTATGGTCATGAGCTTTCGGTCATGACCGAAAAAACGAGATCCCAGATACAAGCGGCTGAAATGAGTTTTCTCCTTAGTGTGTCTGGGCTCTCCCTTAGAGATAGGGTGAGGACCTCAGTCATCCGGGGATACTCGGGTATCTGATTAGGATGCCTCCTGGATGTCTCCAGTCTAGTGAGGTGTTCCAGGCATGTCCCACCGGGAGGAGGCCCAGCGGGAGACCCAGGACACGCTGGAGGGACTATTTTTCTCGGCTGTTCTCGGAGTGCCTTGGGATTCCCCCGGGAGAGCTGGCCGAAGTTAACCTGACAACAGCCAGATGCATGTCTCGCTCCGCCTAGCTCCACTCACATACATCTGGGTACCCGCCATAGGAATTGCCTTTACTGAAGGCTGGGCCTTATCAAAACTCCTTGCATATGATTGGATAAGCCACTTGTCTGTCATCTTTATTGACGTGCTATTTCAACCACTCACATCGAAGCTAACCCGTGACGCTGTGAGAGGAGGAGCCATTTGGTAGATCAAGCTCTTGCCAAATCCGGTCGGGAGAAGGGCGAAAACATCGTTTCCACCAACAAAAGCCTTCAAAGCCATTCTCTGATGTTCTTTTAATGAAACAATATCAGACAGATTGAACAACACAGAAGAAATAGCAGCATCAATGCTAACGCTTGCTTCCTCAATGTCATTGTTGCCGCCATTGTTGTTGGAATCTCACGGTCGCTTCTCACTCCAGGACACACCCGCCCTGCGTCCTGATTGGACAGACCATAAATTCGGTTGGGGAAATCACTTTCAATGAGCGGGTTCCCAGATGTATGTGAGTGGAGCTAGGCGGAGCGAGACATGTATCTGGCTGTTGTCAGGTTAGGCCGAAGTGGCTGGGGAAAGGAATGTCTGGGCCTCCCTACTGAAGCTGCTACCCCCGCGACCTGGCCCCTGGATAAGCGGAAGAAGATAGATGGATCGATGGACAAACAGATTTCTCAGAAATGTATATTTAAAAATGACGGATTGGCAGTTGGCAGCTAGGGTGTCTAAGGCAGGAACCTCTGCAGGAGGGACACACAGGTTAGTGACCACTTTGATTTGGCAGGGGATGATTACTAACGTCTGAGTCACTGACCAGCTCAGTCCGTGCCCAGAGGAAGAGGTGGATCCCAGCCGAACAGCTGCCAACACAAAACGGCGAACGCTGCCCAGAGAGTTCCAGATGCTGAAGCCTTGAAGACTGCAGAAATGGCAGGCAATCAGATCCAAGCAGATGGTGTCAACATGAGGATGGAGGTTGGTTGAGGACCCAAATGCAGAGATGAGGGAGGCAGAGATGAGTTATTGTAGGTTTGATTTGGTCAAAGGGCAACAGAAACAAAATTCATGAATCAATCCAAAAAACCAGGAGACGTCAGGAGAAAACACACATGGGGAGCCGAGTACAGTAATAACAAAGAACCAGCACTTCAGACTGAATCAATAGGAGGTTAATCTTTGTTGTATCATTTTCAATAAATAACCTTTTTTTCATTCAAGTGCACTGAGTGCCTTGAGTATTTTAACAGTGGGTTTACCTGTTTTTTTTTTTCTGTTACTTGAAAATATTACAACTTCAACATAAAAGTAGAGGGAACATCTCTTCAGGTTGAATGAAAATTAGATGTACCTGCTGCTTACACTGCTTTTTTTTATAACAATATTACAAATAGAACATTAATGTAAACTGGTATATGCAACTGACACTGCTTCATGTTAACTGAGCAGTGGTTCAACCTGCTGCTATTCTCGGTAAAGAAACAACAAATCACTAGTGTGACGGCCCTGCTCTGTGTCAAGTGCCTGCTAATTGTTTATTCAACGCAGGTCCTTGATTGTGGGAGGTGTTTCTAATTACGTGGCCAACTGGATGGTAGTTAAAGAGGGCCGTTCATAATCAAGATCGTTTGGCACCGTGGAAGGAGGTGTCATTGAAGGAGTCTCTGCGCATCAGTGGCTCCAGGGGGGACTAGAGAGAACCAGGATTGATCCAGGGGACCAACCGGGGCTAGGACCACAGCTGAGTCCTGGGTTTAGTCAGGTCCAGAGGTCTGGAATCGGTCGGCAGAGAGAGAGAGAGGACCAGGCGGAGGGATCGCCTACTGGAAGCACATCGCATGTTATCTGTCACTCATTCATGTCTATAATAAATGCCTCTGAAGGGCTAAAAACGTTCCTGGTTGCTGTGTCCTCCCTGTTTTGTTGCAACACTGGGAGCTGGGCCATAACAAATGGGGTCTTGTCCGAAAACAAAATTTCTACAGTATAGAGGTTGTTAATTTGGTGACCCAATATACAGGTGAGTGAAGTGTTTTTTTTTTTTACCTTTGTATCTATGTTGTTTTCTTTTTAAGTGATTCTGTCTCCTGTTAGAGGTGCTGCCATTTAGGACTGCACCTGTTTGTTGTTTTTGTTAGTGTTTTGTTAGTGTAGGAAGTAAACGTCTCGTTTCTGCCTTTCATTAGCGAGGAATATGTGTCACTGCCAAACAGTGGGGGAAAGGTTCGTGTTAAGGTTCTAAGATATACTGGGGCATTTGACTCTTTTATTAGAGCTGATGTGGTGCCGTTCTCGGCTGAGTCTGAGACAGGTACCTGTGTTCCGATTCGGGGTATGGGATTAAACGTGATTTTTGTTCCTTTACATAAAGTGTTTCTAGAGTGCGAACTATTTACCGGTGTTGCACAATTGGCTGTGCGCCCTGTTTTGCCAATTGACGGATCTCTGTGATTTTGGGTAATGGATTACCTGGAACTCGTTTGTGGATGAATTGTTTACGTTGGTGTCAGTTGAGAGAATTTTTTCTCAGAGTGATGAAGATAACGGGGAATTCAGATATATTTACAGCATGTGCAGTTACTAGGACCATGGTGCGCACTATGAATGTGAAAGGAAAAATATGTGAAAAACCTTAATTTGCCTTTGTCCAGTTTCTCCATGTCTCTGTCTCGCAGTGAGTTTGTGGCGGAACAGAAAGCCGAAGTTTCTCTGAAAAATATTTTCGATCAGGTGCTGCCACTGAGTGAAATAACAGGCATGTGGATACTTCCTGCAGGACTCGTTGTTGGTGAAGAAATGGTTACCGCATGCTGATATTGTGGGTGAGTCAGTGTTTCAAATATTGGTTCCCAGTAAACTCCGCTCTGCAGTGTTAAAAGTTGCTCATAATGAGTCTGTTCATTCTGGTGTACATAAGACATATGGCTGGGTTTTAAGAAAAAATTTTTGGTATTAAGAAGGCTGTTTGTCTTACGTTAGGATGTGTCATGTCTCTCAGCTCATTGCCAAGCCCAATCAGGTTTTGAAGCCGTTCCCTTTTAACGTAATTATTGCCACATCTCCGCCATTTGAGCATTTGATAATAGATTGCGCGGGCCCGTTACCCTGCTCAAAGGCAGGTTCATCATTTTGCGTACTGTGAAGTGTTGTTAAACTACACATTATCCAGCCGCTTATCCGTTACGAACAATAACTGCTAGGTCGGCTGTACGTGCTCGTACTTAGTTCTTTTCAGTGTTTGGCATTCCTAAAGTAATACAGTCTGACCAAGGAACTAATTTTTCGTCGCATTTATTCAGTCAGGTGCTGAAACAACTGCGGGTGCGACACCACAAATCGACAGCATATCATCCAGAGAGTCAGGAGGCATTGGAGCGTTTCCACCAGACTCTGAAGTCTCTCTTGCATGCTTATTGTACTGAACTGGGAGTTGACTGGGAGGAAGGACTGCCTTGGCTAATGCTGGCTACCTGTGGTGGTAGATGCGCTGAAAGAGCCTGTTGTCCCAAAAAACTTGGTGGATTATGTAAATGGTTTCATAAAACGCTTGTAGCTCACAAAAGAGAAATTGACAGTTGCTCAGGAGTAATCGGCATGCTAAGGTGCATGCATTTCTGCCAGGGGACCTGGTGTTGGCTTTGTGTCCAATTTTGACCTCTACTTTTCATGCAAAATATACTGGTCCATATACAGTTTTAGAGCGAGTTTCTGATCAAAACTATGTAGTTTCCATGCCAGAAAGGAGAAATAAGATCCAGTTGTCTCATGTCAATACATTTAAACCATATCCTGCTCGTGATCTTGATGTACTTCAGCCACTGTGTAACGTTGCCACACCTGCGTGTGCTGCAAAATGGTTTGTTTGGAAGAGCAGGATGTTAAGCACCACGGACAGTGCACTGTCGCACTGTCCATAATGGTGACAAGGATGTGTTGGACAGCACCCTGATTAATGGGCGTCTTAAAAACTCGGAAACTCTGAGTAAGTTGGACACGTTGTTGGTTCACCTACCTGCAGGTCGTGCTAAGCAGTTGGTAGAGTTGATCAGAGAATTTCCTTGTTTATTCTCAGAGATGCCAGGTCGCACACATTTGATTGAACATGATGTGGATGTGGGAGATGCTAAACCAATTAAGCAACGGTTTTATAGGGTGAACCTGGAAAAGCACAAGCATTTTAATGTGGAAGTAGATTATATGCTTCGTAATGGGATTGCGGAACCAAGCATGTCCAGTTGGGTATCACCATGTATTCTGTCTCCCAAATCTGATAACACTCTGCATTTTTGTTCAGATTTCATAAGCTTAACACTGTTACAAAACCAGATTGTTTCCCATAGCCGAGAATGGAGGATTGCATTGACCTAGTCGGTTCTGCTAATTTTGTTAGTATGTTCAATCTTTTAAAGGGTAATTGGGAGATGCCATTGCCCTTTGGTCTGAGAAATGCACTGGCGACATTCACAATCAAGGTCGTTTGGCACAGTGGAAGGAGGTGTCATTGAAGGAGTCTCCCAAACCAGCCGCTCCAGGGGGGACTAGAGAGAACCAGGACTGATCCAGGGGACCAACCAGGGTTAGGACCACAGCTGAGTCCTGGGTTGAAATATATATATATATTTACATATAAATTTACATATATATATTTATTCATATATATATATATATATATATATATATATATATATATATATATATTTATATATATATATATATATATATATATATATATATATATATATATATATATATATATTTATTCATTCATATATTTATTCATTCATATGGTGTGTATTTATGTTATCCTACACTACTACACAATTATTATGCTACCATCAAGGACATGAATTAATTTATACAGGAAATGAACATTTGCCAGGAAGCTGTTTATGCAAAGAAAGAGCTTTATTGAAACACACACACACAACTATATACAACGCGTATCCAAACACATGCGTTTCTAAAAATTAAAAGTCCGTGAACGGTCTGTTTGCTTCCTCGGGGTTGGAGGTAACTGGCAGCATTCCCTCCGAGGCAGGTCCGATGTGCAGACGCCTACTGTGCGTGGCCCTGTACTTCGGCATCGCTTCTAACCGGGACTGCAGCTTAACACAGAGTTCAGTGAGATCCGGCCTACGAAATGGCGGCGACCGTACAATCCATCCAGAGACACCGCCGACGAAGCCATCTCCTTCGTCGGACATGAGGTCGACGGTGGCGGACTTCCAGAGTTCCACTTCCTCATCTGCCAGCACACTCTGCCTCGCTTTCAGCAGCTGAAAAAAAAACAATGAATCAGCGCACTGCATATGGACACAACACATCTATCAATGCACCTGAAAAATAGTCACCAAATAAAGTCTTACCCTCTTTCTTCTGGCCCGACTCCGAGCAGATTGCCTGGCAGCCTCCGCACGCAGCGTGTTGGCTAGCTGCGTGTATCTGAAGCTCCTGCGTACCGTCTCATAATACGTCTTACAGGCAGCTGGAAAACAATTAAATGAGAGTGGTATGAATAAAAAATCAAACGCAAGTCACAGTAACAAGGAAGGAGAAAACATTAAAACAAGTCACTTACACACAATGTCGTCTGGCTCCGAGCAAATAGGAGGTCACCGCCTCATTGTGAGGCGAGAGTAGTCTGTGAAAAAAAAAAAAGTATAGCTATGGTCGGTATTTATCCGTATCCAGGTCCTTTTACCGCAGAATGAAAGCATATTCTTTAAATCTTACCCCTGCTCCGGTTCACAGCGCCTGCAATTAGTCTCCGAGTTGTGAAGACGACGTACTGCTTCCTGTGAATCACAAAAAATACACTTTAATAAAGCTTTAGGCTAGGCTGCTTTTAGCTTACCTAGTTAGGCTAGGTTGTCTTTAGCTTGCCTAGCTAAGCTAGGCTGCTTTTAGCATAGCTACCAGTAATCGAACATATATTTACCGCTAGCGTGGCGTTGTGCACCCGTCTTCTCTTCCTCGAGTTCGTATATCCCGCAAAGTTGCTCGACTGCAGAGCCGCCATCTTGTCCTCTATGGACTGCAACCTGGAGTGCATCGAATTCTCCAGCTGAGTGAGCCGCTCATTCATGTTGGCAGTATGCTGGGTAAGCTGACGAGACAGTCCGCTGATAGCAATCAGCAGTTTCTTCTCGTCAGTCTGCGGGCTGGCCGAAAGTTGTGGACTAAGAGCAGTTGGAGGCGAGTTGAACGCGAGACGTCGTGCAGCCATTGTTCACGTAACAACAAAATACAAACACCGTAACTGGAGATGAAGTTCTTCTGAGTATAGTAACACAAACATGATGCCGGAGGTGGAAAACGGTTTTATCTCGGCGACACTGCACCCTGTCGGCATGGAGTGGTTACTGCAACATTTAGCGTGCAACAGAAATAATCCCATACAAATTAAAAGCACAAGAAGGTTCTATTTTGGAGGGCAGTTTGCAATTGTTATGTACAAATACCATATTTCCCCGTCCATTTTCAGTTTAAAAGGTATATTTTGTCTTGCTAAACTATAAATACTCCTAATTTTCACGGCAAATCCAAAAACTTCAATGTATGTTTTTCATACTTTATGAGTTTAAATAACATAAATGAGAAGATAGTAAAATAAACCGTACATGCTTTCTGACCATTTTCTACACAAAAAATGCAATATATATGTATTCCGCTCCCTCAACACTACAATTGTGTTTGCTGCAGTTAGAGCTACAAGTCTTTGAAGGTATGCTTATAATTTTTCTGCATATAGAGATATGAAACTTTTTGTTGTCTGCATAATATATTAAGTTCTACAGGTTTGGATAGGTAGCAAAAGCACTTTACCTTGGACTTTTACCAGACAATTTCAAAATATTAAGATTGAAGGTGGCGGTAATGCACCTATAAATTGTTTGCCAAATGGTAATGGTGATTTTCTAAGTTTGGAGGATTTTAACAGGAAGTTTAAAAACGATTGTTCACTAAGAATTTATAAGAAAGTTTTACGTAGTATCCCTGATGTCCTCATTCATTCTATTAAAAACAGTTTACCTAATTCCTTTATTCTTAGACTCCATAAGATTGAATTTGAGCAGTTGGACATTAGAGATAATAAATGCAACAACAAGTTTTTGAATCAATATTCTATAAATAATATGTACCCAGGAAGAACAAAAAGCACAGCTCTCTTACAAAATTTTAAGAAATCTATGATAGTCAAAATTAGGACAAATTATTTGAAATTCCCAATTCCTCCTAAATATAAAGAATTACAATTTAAAATAATAAATAACATATATCCTTCAAATGAGTTTTTAAGAGAGAGATTTAAGTTTAATGTTGAGAATTGTGGCTTTTGTACTACTCAATTGGAAACAACTAAACATCTTTTTTTATGAATGTAAATAAATATTAAACTTATGGGATCAACTTCGAACCTTTCTGTCTTCTAAAACAATAAATTTAGATTTTATTTCCTGGCAAAACATTCAATTCAGTTTATCCATTAAAGAAAAAAAATTTGGAATTTTTAATCAATATTCTAATAATTGTAACAAAGTATTATATCCATAAATGTCGCTATGCAAAATGCTCCCTCTCAATCTCTGCTCTCAAAAATGAACTTTCCCTTTTCAAAAGATGTCTGAGAAAGATGCAGAATTTAAATGCAATTAAATTGTTTGAGTTAATTGAAGAATTTCAGTTGGTAGTCCCCACTGATTAATTTACTTTAACTACCATTATTATTTTATTTATTTTTATTAATTTTATTTTATACTTTGTTCCACACTGTGCATTTAATTGTATTTTTCAAAAGCAGGAGTTGTGATATTTCTTCTTGTATTGAAATATTTGTTATTGACTTGTTATTTGAGATTGTTATTGTTTTCTTATATATTCAATAAAAAAAAAAAAGTGGAAATCCAAAAAAAAAAAAAATTGTTTGCCAACCGCCATTACAGCCAATTGATTCTGATTAAAACTAATTTTTGAAATAAATTATTTTGTGTATTTTTTTTACATAACATTTGCATACACAGTAATCTAGCGTACTTTAATTAAATAAATCAATTCAAGCTAAAATGTAAGAGTCTATAATTAGGCTATACTGAGCCTGATCTATTTCTACCATCTATTTTGGGGATATTTATTGCCACACTTTGGGCCACTTAATACCAATTTAGCATGCTGACCTATGTCCTTATGACCACAGTGTACCAATCTTCTGATGGCTACTTCCAGCAGGATAATGCGCCATGTTATAAAGTGAATCATCTCAGAATCATTTCTTGAAACTTTTCCACTTAAGTAATTGTGAATTGAGCATATTGACAGACAACATTTTATTTTTTATCTTAAATGCAAATTTAAAAAAAAATAATTACTGCTCTAAATGTATTGCTCTGTCAGCTAAAGATCTGTTTTGGTCTCTATACTTTAATTAAATAAATCAATTCAAGCTAAAATGTAAGAGGCTATACTGAGCCTGATCTCTTTGTATCAGAGATTTTCTTACCTTTTAGAAAGATGTCACTTGGGGTAAAACCCCCCCTGCAACCCTGATTTGCATTTGTATAGCTCACAGCATGTTCATTTACATGTTAAAGCCTCCCCTAGAATTCCATGGGGGGGAGGCATGGGGGGAACACTGCCTAAGAAATTCCACGTCAATTTCTGACAATTTACGGGAGTTTTCGGCGAAGCCTGCAAATTGCCGTAAACTGCCGCTAACCTGAAGTTCCACGACAATCTACAGTGCCGTATATTGACGAAAATCCCACTTTTCATGCAGTGGGTGTTAGCAGCTATGATCTGGATATACTGTAATACAGACGTTTGCACAGTTCAACATGTGCTTGTGTTTGCCTATAAAACGGCAGAGGCTTCAATAAACAAAGTACAAAAAGGGCTGGGCGATGAGTAAAATGAGTCATACCTAGTGTGCAGTAGACCCTTTTGTTTAGATAGTATTAAAAAAGGTATTGATAAAATCCTGGATAAATAGGCGGCATTGTTAAGAGTAGTAATATAGAGAAATCCTTAACGATACCTATCCTTGAATACAAGGGAACACCGAAAAAACTGTGAGAGTAGAAAGCAACTAGTTTTATAAGTAAAATATTCTAGTTTTTTTGTTTTTTGCCTTCATCTCTGCAAAGCTTTGCTGTAAAATATAATTGAAGAAAGAGGTTTGCTGCTCCAGCACAGCTTTTTTTTTTATTGATAGCTTATTAACAGGCTTTTGCTGAACTGTAATCATTAGAATCAGCTGTGCTTAGGCAAGGAAACCCCTAAAACATGCAGGACGGCAGCCCTCGAGGACCGAATTTGGGCATGCCTGGCCTAAAATATGCAATTATTTAAAAAAAACATATATTCTGATAGCTGTACTTGTAGTCTAGATTCGAACCTCACATGACAGGTGAGGAAACTCTTCACGCCTTAAAGGCTGGTTATACTCCTGCAGAAATGTGTCGCAGTGAGCTTGGCGCAGACATTTTTGATTTATGCCCAATATTTAAGTGTGGTCTGTGCTATAAGCAGTGGGTCTAGATACGGCTGAGGTGATGAAGAAGTGGGGGCGAGTTTAGTCCAACAACGGAGGGACATGAGGGCGAAAATGAGCAGGAATCCAAGTGGAGAAAGGGTCCCAGCATTCTCGCGCACCTCGATCTTCTAGCTGGTCAAAACAAAACAAGCCAGCCTCCTGTCTGCGGAACTGTCTGTGGTGAGTTACAATTTGGGAGAGGTGCAGCGGAGTGTCTGCGGAGGGGGCGGGGAGGGCTTTTTGTTCACTGCGACACCTATGCAGAGGATCTTGTTTCGAACTATAAATAAGCTTTTAGAAAACTGACATCATAAGTAATTTATGGTGAATGAATCTGAGATTAATTACTGAATCTCTTGAAAATGATGATAAAAACGATGATACATTGGCTAACAAACATAAATCTAATGAAGTGGAGTCTAAGAGGTGTTTGTTCTCCCACTCCTAGCAGCCCCCACAGAGGACTCAAATGACTCTACAGTGGTGTGCATCAGACATGGGCCAGAAGTTGATTACAGGGAGCAAGTGAGCAGCTTTTTGAGATGGTGTGGAAACAATCATCTAATCCTGAATGTGAAAAAGAGAACAAAAAAAACAAAACAAGGGAGATTATTGTAGATTTCAGAAGAAACAAGAATAAGTTGGAGTGGAGTTGGTGGAGTATAAATGCCTTGGACAACAAACTGTGCTGAAGAATCAACTGTGAAGCTGTCTGCATGAAGGAACAGTGCTTTAAGGGGAAGCTTCAGTACTTTAGTATTTTCAGTCAAATGCTGCAGATTTTCTCTCTCTATCTCTGATCTCTTTTGTTCTCAGAGCAAATGACTGCAAGAAGCTCAGTTTTATTCCCATATACGGGAATAAAACTGACCTCTGGTTCTGAGCCAAAACCCTGAGGGCTCCTCGGAAAAGACACTTTCAGAAGACAAGACAGACAGGAGCAGATCCAATTATCTTCATTTCTTACACTTCTGCCTGTGTCCCACAGAATGAAACAACAACAAAAAACTGTTGACTGGGTCAGATTATGAATTCAAACAAGAAAGCTGACTGCAAAGGCAGTTGCGATGCAGAGCCTAATTTTGTAACCAACCATTAGGGATGGATATCGAAAACTGGTTCCTGTTCAGAACTGTTCTGTGTGTTCCAATTCCATGGGAACGTTTGGCAGCTCGCTTAACAGTTCTCTTAATGGTTCCAAGCAGCACCAGAGCTTAGCGCTGGGCAGCACATTTATAAGTTGGTATCATCGTTGACTTCAGGCAGAACTGGTCAACCACGCTCCACTGCTCATCAGTGACTCACCTGAAGAGGTAGTCACCAGCACCAAATTCTTGGGGGTATACATTACAGACGTGGACTGTAAACACCACCTCACTAGTCAAAAGGGCACAAAAGCACTTGTACTTCCTACGTAGGATGAAGAGAGTCCACCTGCCCGCAGCCATTCTCCTGAATAGGTGAGAAGAGTAGTGAGAACAGCAGAGAAGATCATTGGGGCTCTGCTTCCCTCCATAAAAGACATTTCATCCCAGAGCTGCATGTCCCAAGCCCTGAAACATCATCAATGACCCCCTTACAACCTCATCATGGACTGTTCTCCCTGCTGCCCTCCTGGAAGATTCTTCGCAGCATCGGATGAAGGTCCAGCAGATTCTGGAACAGTTTCTTCCCCTCTGCCATCACACTGCTGCACTGTTGAAAAAAATACTGCATTATTGCACCATATATATATATATATATATATATATATATATATATATATATATATATATATATATATATATATATATATATATATATATATATATATATATATATATATATTTATATATATATATATATATATATATATATGGTGCACAAATCCATATGGAAAGTTCAGACAACTTAGTAGCAGCAATTTTACTCTCTGTTTAAATTGTTCTTTACAAAGATCTGTCAGTGATGTGGGAAGACTGTTCCATATCCTTGATCCTCTGTATAATACACTAAACTGTGTTTGAGTTGTACGAGAGTAAGGAGGCCTGATAAGACAACTACTACGAGTTGGTGAATTATTAATGCTTTTTAGCTTCCATATGGATGTGTTTTTTGCACCTTGTTTTTTTTTTTTTTCTCCCACACTTTACATGAGTTTACATTTGATCACTGCTGCAGTTATGGAATGGAAATGTTCATTTACTGTCTGGAGAGCAGTACTAAAAGAAATGTTGTTTGGTATACACTCTGTATAAACAAAATGACAATAGAAGCTGCCTCAGTCTTGTATGTGGCGAGTAACATCTTTCTAGCACTAGCCTAGCAGATAAAGCTTTGACTAAAAATGGCTGTGCTTCATTTTGACTCCAGGCATATGTTTGGTGAAAAAATAATAAAAGTAATGGATCTGGCTGCATGCAGAAAACAGTGAAGTTAGATGGGTCCCAACAACAGACAATGAAATGTATACCTATAAAGTATTTTCCATTCTTGGATGCAAAGAAATGCTTAGCCACAGTAAAAGAAAACCCAATAATATTGAAAATATTTGCTGCTTGGAAACAATCTCACTTACTTGTCGACACAAGGCAAAGCCATTTTATGTGTATAGCACAATTCAGTACATGGGCAATTTAAAGTGCTTTACATGAATTAGATCATAAAATAGAAGAAAAAAAATAAAGGATAAAATAAAAGAGGAAGAAAAACATCCTCCTTCTCAGAAGGATACCTTTATGCGTTAATACAAATATGTCATATTACATATCTGACTCATTGTTGCAGGGGTGGAGGGGTTGAGGAATCCAAACAATTGCTTTTTTATACATTAGTGATACACTTTCTAATTTCCACCACATATGTGAAAAATTCAGTTTTCCCAAAGATATTTTTTTTTCAAATTCTTAGAAATTATAGAATCATTCCCAGAAACTCCTCTTGAAACTCACCTACGTAATAACTTGTGCATATTAAGAACATGAATAATATCTCCTATATAAGGTATCATCAAAGAAAATTTCATTTTTTAGGTTAAAACACTGACTGTACAAAAGGAAAATGGGAAAGCGACCTAGGCTGTATTTATAAGAAGGCTGTAACGATGGTGCTGATGACTGGCCTGATTACTCATTTCATTCACCTGCCTAGCTCCGCCCAGTTTCTCATTATTGTTCATTTGATCCACCTTTTCCAGCCTCTATTAAACCTGCCTTCTACCAGTCATCAGTTCCACATAATTAAAGCCCTTGGAGAGAGTTTTCGAGCATATCTAGTTGTTTCTGATCCTGACCCATTCTACCTCTGGACCACTGAGCCTGCCTGTTCCCATTCTGATCTGTTTGCTTGACCTGCATTTGAACCTGCTGGATTTTGTCTTTTTACCAAACCTGGAACTGTTTCCTGACACCGCCTTGGATTTCTCTTCAGTACCTTTATGTATCTCTGATCTGCTGGCCCAGACTCCTGAGCATGTCCTTGACACCAGCTTTGGCTCGCCCTCTGGATTATTCTGCCTTCCTTCGTCTGCTTGGTTCTAAACTCCTGCGTGTTCTCTGGCCTCTGGGACTTCAGCATCTGGGACTCTCTGGGCAGTGTCCGCGGCATCTTGTTTGCAGCCGACCAGCTGGAGCCAACCTCGTCCTCTGGACATGGACTGCATTTTAAGACCAGGTTAGTGACTAAGAAGTTCTAATCATCCTCAGCCAGATAGACATACAGTAGTCATTAAAGGAATAGTACACCCAAAACATGATTAGCCTTCATTTTCTACTCACCCCCATGCTGAACAACACTCTGGAGTACTTTTTTGATATCTCAAATGCATCTGGAGATCTGGGAGGCTTCTTGCTGACATTCAAATAATGGAGGTCTATGGTGCCCGAGGCAGAAAGGTCCATAAAAGTCCACAAAAAACGTGTCAATATTCCTCCATACTGCTCGTCCAATGTATTCCAAGTGTCCTGAGTGGGTAGCGTCCATAATTTACTCGAAACGAAGTCATTTAGAATGTTTTTAGAGCATAAACAGTAGTGTATAGGATTTCCTAAAAGCGCGTTCACGAGTCTACGGAAACCGCGGCAGACCAAACCAGATGAAAGTGCGCATTCAGCTCAGCAAAGAACTCATGCTCTTCCTCAACACTGAAGTCCTCAGACATTTTTCTTTCGGTTTTTCTTTCTTTGCACAGGTAAACAGCACATTTCGTCTTCTACGCTTGCATTATCGGCAGAGCAGACGCTGAATGCGCACTTTCATCTGGTTTATGTAGATACAAATTTGCACTAATGGACGTTTATGTAAAATGTGTAGTAAATGTAGTAGATATTGTGAACAATACAAGGGAGAGGGGTGGGATGGGAAACATTTTGTAGTAATGTTTTTATTTCTTAATTTTTTCCCCCTCATTTTTTATGTTTATTATTTGTATGTTTATTTTGAAAAATACTACTTTCACCTTAACTGTAGATGCTTACTAAACAGCATGGCTATCCTGTAAAAGCTTCTGTTAATAAATATATCTTATAAATACTAAGTATAATATAATATCAGTAATAAATAAAGCAAACAATTACTTACTAAACAAGGTAGGTGCAATTGGATTTCAATGAAATACAGACATATTTTGGCCTAAATGCTGCATTAACAGAGATTTGCTTGTAATTCAGTCTTGATGTTATATCTTGAATTTATATGTAATATGTAATTACCATAACAGAATAATCAATATATGTATATTACACCTACATAATCAATTTAGCACACTTGGCACATCATCAAATAGCAGTGTTGTATAGTAACAAAGTAAAAATACTTCACTACTGTACTTAAGTATATTTTGGAGTACTTTATACTTTCCAAGAGTATACATTTTTTTGAGAACTTTCACTTTTACTTCACTACATTCACAAACTTAATTGCATACTTTTACTCCAATACATTTTCAATGTTTGGTTTAGTTACTAAGTTAAAAAAAAAAAACGAGCGAGAGAAATGCAAGTGTTTTGACCCCACCTACTGACTACAAAGTCGGTTCTTGCCTGGCCTTGTTAATCAACACCAATACGATACGCCTTTTTAGCAAAGCCAGTTTAAATTTATCCTACACGTGGTTGTGTATATTATTTTAAGCTAATTTAACCTTCAAGGTTTACCAAATGTAAAAAAATGTCATTCAAACTGCACTTACTTCTTACTTATACTTTCCGCTACATTACTTGAGTGCATCTATTTTTACAGCAATTCTTATGCTTAAGTACACGCCATTTCAGATACTTTAAGACTTTTACTCAAGTAACATTTCAGTCAGTGACCTGGACTTTTACCAAAGTCATATTTTGGAGAGGTACTTATACTTTTACTTGACTCAGAGATTTCAGTACTTTATACAACACTGTCAGATAGTGGTGTGCATGTGTGTGTGGGTGTACCTGTCTAGCCCTCAGAGTGAGGACCATTTTTCCAATATCACCATCAAATTAAGGATCAGTTGTTGCAAAGTCAGGACATTTTGCCGGTCCTCACATGCTATTTTGCCAATGGTTAGGTTTAAGGCTAAGGTGCCAATTGGTTAGGGTTAGGGTGAGGTATGCATTGTAATGGTTAGGGCATAGAAAAGGTTGAAAATGACTGAAAATCAATGGAAGCCAATGGGAGTCTAATCATGCACCTTGCAGAACAAGTATGTGTGTGTGTTTGTGTGCGTGTGTGTGTGCATGTGGTTGGGGGAGTGGGTGGTGGGGTGTGTGTGCTGTGTAATATTCTTGATATCTAAGTGCAGCGTTATTATGCTCCATTAACACACACATTTTGTTGTGGTGGATTTGTATATTATGTTGTATTACATGATTTGTAGACTTCATGGTCTTCATACGGAATATGCAATGTGCCTATTTTGACCATATGTAACACTAATCTACTGATGCTAAGAAACATTAAGTGTGTTTCAAAGTGATAATTTTATCTTTATTTTAACATTTTCAAGTTCCCCTGAAAATGAGAAGATCAGCGTTGTTCAATGCTGTAGCGGAAATAGAAGATCAGTGCTCTAACTAGAGAGTAGATAAATGGTGGCCCGTGACTCCACAGCTATGTGTACTACCAATGGTCTATCAGCTATCCAGTGAATAAATAGAAATCAGTGATATGACTAAGGATGGTGAAGAATTAGCCTTATTTGGGAAAACCCCATATTACTGAAAATATCACTGGCGCACTTGACCATTGTAAACCTCCAAGAAATGACACTGAAAAAATGTCAGAGATGTTTAGTAATGAAAATACAGTCTAAGCAGGAGCATTTTTTTTTACCAATATGGAACTTATGTTTGGCTCAATTTTCTAGTCAGACATAATAAAAAAAATGCACACTGGTGGTTGGCGGTCTTTTCAAAGACTTGTTCTGAAGACAGCAAACTGATTATCATATTAAATATCATATCAATCTGCAAGCAACTAATGCTACATTCAGAACACACGCAGCAGAAGCAGCAAATATGCACATGCCGCTCCATTTTTGATGCTTGTAGAAGTTTAATTCTGATGCAAGGCTGAAGCGTCTTTGCTGCTCTAGGGGCGCAGTCGGAAAGTTGGTGTGCGTGCCTTGGGCAGAGGTACCCTATTCTTTCTTTGCCTTTAACAATGGTGGATGAAATCGAGAGAGTTGCTTGGCTTATTTCAATGAATGATGCTACATTCAGGCTGCAAGCACTGGAAGCAGCAAAAAAGCTTCTGCTGCTTCATTTTTTATGCTTGTTCACTTTAAGGTCTGGTGTCCAGTGAAGTGTGTCCAGATGCGTCTGATCCTTCTGCTGCTCCTGTGTTCAATGGCAGAGAGCAGCTTTGCTATATTTGCTATTATAAGTGGGTAGAACATTTTAATATGTTTTTATGTGAGAAAGTCCACCTCTAAACATTGTCTGTGTAGTCAGTTTATTAAAATTATGATCCTGCCTTCAAATCTTATTTCTCTGTCGCTGTCACTCAGAACCCCATACACCGGCTGTGTGAACAGTTGTGTGGCGGACCTCTGTCCCTGCAAATACTGTTCAACAGCAGCCTTAGTTTTCCGCTGCTGTTAGCGGCGACTGGAAGGCATTTTTCTGTAGGCACCAGAATAATAAAGTCAAACATATTTTGCCAGCAGGTTTCGACATTTTAAGTTAATTTAGGCATTAACAAACTGTTTTAGAGGAGTGATCATAGTGCTCTGCACAGCAGAGCTGTGTCTGTCTCCCTGCAAGCTCCCAGATCAGCTTCTCTGATTGGTCGATGTGGCATGCCGAACAAAAGTTAAATTTTTCCAACTCCAGCAATTTCTGATTCTGAAGCGTGTCACATGCGTCATATGGTCAGAAGCTTGTGAGGTGCTGCTTCAGCTGCTCAGATGCGCTGCTCCTGCTGCTCTAAATGTGCTGCAGGACCTTTTTCTGCACCTTGATGCGTTTTAACTATGACTTGCATGTAAACTGTCTGCCTCTGCTACTTCTGCAACATGTGGTCTGAATATAGCATTAGAATATAATGTGTAAGCAGTTTCTTTTTGTCTTGTGAGTAACTGCAACAAAGACATTTGAGCAGGATAGATGTTACCAGTGATCAGCTACCATCTAAAATTGCTTGGGTTGATAGGTGATCGAGTTTTATGCAGTCATAGCATACTACCATTCATATAGAAAGTTTCCCGGGTGAGTACTGGTTTACCATCATACAAAATACCAAAACAGAGTTTTACTCTATAGTAGTTTTGAATTGGAAATGTTTGGATTTTTTTTCTGTTATTGATATAAGGCTGTGAAAGAAATGGGACAAATATGATTTAATATTGTTGTTGAAAAAATGAAGATTCTACTAAAGTTACACGAACTGGGTTGCTGCTGTATATTGTTATTATTTAAACAGTAAATTTTGAAATACTAGAAGGTTGTCTTTTATATTTTCCTATAAGATGGCCTCTCGAACAGAGTTCCTGACCCCAGCTGCATCCCCCCAACCCCCCCGATGGTGGTCAAGAAACTTCAGCTGTCGTTGAGAATAGCTGCATTTGAAAAGTGGTCAATTGAACAGAAATTCTGCCAAGTGCACCTTTTTATGAGTGTGTTTCATTCTCACAAAAAAGTAAAAGAAAATCCATGAAAAAGCCTCAGCAGTCAAGTGTAGACTGTTCTGGCGTGGCAGCTTGTCAGTATTTCGATGCTACTTTACAGGTAAAGGCCAAGGAGGAAGGAAATTGCTGACAGTCTAGTATAGCCAACAACTAAGAGTTAAACGAGGATCAGACAGGTGCTAGATGTGCGGTCAGTTCCAAAGCAGCCATTATTTCAACCTACAAAGGGGTTTCCCCATCAGTCATATTTACTGCTTCTTACCAGAGTCTAAACCCTACACTTTCTCACACCCTCCCTCTCCAGTTCATTTCTGCCCATCTGGCTGCAAATAGCTCTGTTCTTCAGCCCAGGCCCCTCTGACAGAGGTCTCTATCAAGAACGCAGTCATTTGGAAGGTGGCAAGGACAGGTAAGAGTCATTCCCCCTTGCTCTATGAAGCAGAAGAGGGTGAAATGATTTGAGCTTAGCTATGCTAAACATTTAAATGATGGATTGTGCCAATGATTTTTTTTACCAGTTTTCTGTTTAAGGGGACAAAAGTCTGACTGAGGCTCTAATTACCATTATTTTTGCTATACTTACCTTGCTCCAGTTACCGGTAGTTGAGGATTTGTAGTGTGTTAAAGGGACCTCGCTGCTCCAGCTGTAAAATGGGTCACCAGATGTACAATAACGTGGGGGGCCTCAATGTGGTACTTAAGCTGCTGTGCTTTTTCAATACATTATAGCAGTGATCCATCTCAAATGGCTACAATTATTCAAATGTCAGGCCCGGCTTTGCACACTTACGGTAGCTTGCTGACAACATACCTTAGAGGTATGTCAAAAGATTAATAGCAGTGGAATTTTATATTAGGGGGCTTTTTGTACCTACTTTAGAGCACTAATTTTGGACCATTTAGTTAGTAGAAATTATAGATAAGTAAAGTTGTTTGTTTTGAAGCTTGTCTTTAGGGGGATGTAAAAATAAATATTGGTCATGTTAAATGTTTGTAAAATTGCATGTCAGAAAATAAAAAAAAATCAAATTCTATTTGAGGTAGTCAGTGCACATTTACGACGGAGTATTAGGGCCACACATGAAGAGAAAAAATATTTTTGCCATGACGAGATTAAACTCGACATGTCGACTTTAAAGTCGACATGTCGACAATAAACTCAACATTTTGAGAATAAAGTTGAAATGTCATGTTGAGTTTAATCTCGACGTGTCGACTTTAAACTCGCCATTTCGAGAATAAAGTTGATATATCGTGGCGACTTTAATCTCGACATTCCAAAGTTTGGAGAAAAGAGCAACTGCGCTCCACAGCTGCAGTCTGTGTTTTAAGAGTGAAGGTAGTCTTTGACGTGCTGCAACTGTATAGGATTCTGTGCATGTATCCTGTGCAGCGGTTGGCTCTCTTGAACTAATTTAAACTTTATTGTCGACACGTCGAGATTAAACTCAACATGACATTTCAACTTTATTCTCGAAATGGCGAGTTTAAAGTCGACAGGGCGAGTTTAAAGTCTACACGTCGAGATTAAACTCAACATGACATTTCAACTTTATTCTCGAAATGTTGAGTTTAATGTCGACATGTCGACTTTAAAGTCGACATGTCGAGTTTAATCTCGTCATGGCAAAAATATTTTTTCTCTTCATGTGTGGCCCTAATACTCCGTCGTACACATTACATAAGTTCTGTGAATTTAAAATACTGTTTGTGTTCAAATCTTAACTTAAGGTTAATGCTGCTCTATTTAGAAGTTTTATTAGCTGTGCTTGTTGAAAATTTGTAGGTCTAAGTGCAAACATGTTGCATATAGATAAAAGCATGGAAAACAGAAAATAAGGCTAACAAATAAAAAAATGGACAAACATATACAACACAAGCAAAGGAAATAATATGCAAGTAGCAAAAATGAAAGTTAGGAAAAGCTGTAATCTAACTCAGTATAGAATTGGACATCCCAGAAGGCAGGCAATATTGTGCTTTGCAGTGGCTGTGATACCTCAGATTTGTGAATACATTTACAAAACTGTTTTGTTTCTAAAAGGTGCTTCAGGCAAAGTTAATTGCTGATTGTTTGACTCCTGTGGTATAATAAACTCGGAGGGTAGGACCCAGAATTTGAGGGGAGACAGACAGTGGGATAAATCAAAGGCGTTTATTGAAAAAACAGGAGATTGGATCTGCGCATCTGCAGTGGCTGCAGTTGTGGCGTGGCACTGCCCATTACTGGAAAACGACTGGACATGTAAGAGTAAGTGACCATGATAATCTCACCATGATAATCATGATTATCCATGCTTTATTGTTTGTCTCATACCATGTCTTTCGGTTGTGCTGTTCTTTTTACATCTCGTTGCAGGTGATGAAGCAGACTGAAAATGTTTTGTCATTGTCTCCTTTCTATCTCCTCTTTCTTTCATCTTTTCTCTTTTTTTTCCTTTTTTCTTCTTCTGTTTTTCTGCCCTATTTACATTGCAGTGTCCATATAAACTGTAAAACTCCCTGCATAATTATAATAAAGCAATTTATATGCATGAAACAAGTGGAGCAATATGACAATTGCCATACTGCTACAGTTGTGAAAGTAAAATCTGTTGGGCTCTTTTTGGCATCAAGACAATTATTCTTATTGCCACATTGCCAGACAGGACACTGTTAAAAAAAAAAAAAAAAAAAGATTATCCATGTGAGTCACTTACCTTGTTTTATCACTTCAGTCCATCTACTTAGAGAGAGGTAGGATACAGCCGGTGGACTGCCAACGAGATTTGGCAAACGCCGCCCAGAGTTAACCAGATGCTGCAGCCACAGAGAACAACCTGGAATCTGAGCCTGGTCACAGTACATATAAACAGTTTAGAAGAGGAAGGCTCAGAGATCCAAGAGTCTGTAAACAAGTCAGAGGTTCCGATGAGAAAAAAAACAGGCTGGTCCAGGGTTTAAAGAGTCCAACAGAGAGTTCAGTTCTTTTTACATCTCGTTGCAGGTGATGAAGCAGACTGAAAATGTTTTGTCATTGTCTCCTTTCTATCTCCTCTTTCTTTCATCTTTTCTCTTTTTTTTCCTTTTTTCTTCTTCTGTTTTTCTGCCCTATTTACATTGCAGTGTCCATATAAACTGTAAAACTCCCTGCATAATTATAATAAAGCAATTTATATGCATGAAACAAGTGGAGCAATATGACAATTGCCATACTGCTACAGTTGTGAAAGTAAAATCTGTTGGGCTCTTTTTGGCATCAAGACAATTATTCTTATTGCCACATTGCCAGACAGGACACTGTTAAAAAAAAAAAAAAAAAGATTATCCATGTGAGTCACTTACCTTGTTTTATCACTTCAGTCCATCTACTTAGAGAGAGGTAGGATACAGCCGGTGGACTGCCAACGAGATTTGGCAAACGCCGCCCAGAGTTAACCAGATGCTGCAGCCACAGAGAACAACCTGGAATCTGAGCCTGGTCACAGTACATATAAACAGTTTAGAAGAGGAAGGCTCAGAGATCCAAGAGTCTGTAAACAAGTCAGAGGTTCCGATGAGAAAAAAAACAGGCTGGTCCAGGGTTTAAAGAGTCCAACAGAGAGTTCAGTTCTTTTTACATCTCGTTGCAGGTGATGAAGCAGACTGAAAATGTTTTGTCATTGTCTCCTTTCTATCTCCTCTTTCTTTCATCTTTTCTCTTTTTTTTCCTTTTTTCTTCTTCTGTTTTTCTGCCCTATTTACATTGCAGTGTCCATATAAACTGTAAAACTCCCTGCATAATTATAATAAAGCAATTTATATGCATGAAACAAGTGGAGCAATATGACAATTGCCATACTGCTACAGTTGTGAAAGTAAAATCTGTTGGGCTCTTTTTGGCATCAAGACAATTATTCTTATTGCCACATTGCCAGACAGGACACTGTTAAAAAAAAAAAAAAAAAGATTATCCATGTGAGTCACTTACCTTGTTTTATCACTTCAGTCCATCTACTTAGAGAGAGGTAGGATACAGCCGGTGGACTGCCAACGAGATTTGGCAAACGCCGCCCAGAGTTAACCAGATGCTGCAGCCACAGAGAACAACCTGGAATCTGAGCCTGGTCACAGTACATATAAACAGTTTAGAAGAGGAAGGCTCAGAGATCCAAGAGTCTGTAAACAAGTCAGAGGTTCCGATGAGAAAAAAAACAGGCTGGTCCAGGGTTTAAAGAGTCCAACAGAGAGTTCAGGCAGAACGTTCAGATGGGAACAGGCAAGCTCAGTAGTTAAGTGATTGGATACTGGGAGGAAACCGTAGCACCCTTTAAGCTTTTAAGCTTGATTTTGACTGTGAATGTAGCACAAATGGATCCTTTCATGTACATAGCATTTGTGACTTTACTTGGGAGTGGCAGCTTTGTTGTTAGGGCATACAGCTTGCAAGCCTGAGGTTGTGAGTTTGAAACCCAGTCCCACAGACTGCAACTCTGGGTCTCTATGCAAGACCCTTAACCCCCTATGCCTCCCGGGCTCCCCACAATGGCAGCCCACTGCTCCCCAATGGAATGGATTAAATGCAGAGGTAAATTTCTCCAATGTGAGATCAATAAAGTTAAATTATTCCTATTATTATTAAACGCACAAGACTCATTATGGATTCTACTTTATAAAAAAAAGTTATGGAGACAAGTAGACAAATCGAAATACTAGCTGCTGGGAAATTACAGACAATGTGAAAAAAACAGGTGTTTTTAGGATGGGGGGCAACAACTTGATATTGGCGGGCTCTATCTGCCCAGCAAAACTCTGAAAGCCTTTGCACTAGTCAAATATGAAGATAAGCAATATATTAAAAGTGCAATATATTTTTCTCATGCAGTGATTATTCTTGTGTTATGCATTTAGATTGTGTAATATTTTGACTGTTTTGTTAGCTTTCACTCAACATTTTACATGTTACAGTGGCATACATTATTTTGGTGTGTACATTTTATTTACAGAAGCATTTTCTATGATCTAATTGTTGTAAGTTAAACTCTAGAAGCTTTTGTACTGGAGACTGAGAGAGTATCTAACAGCCTGTGTGTGTGTACTGACCAAGGGCGTAGGTTTGATTTGAACTTTGGTAGGGACACTATTGGTCGGGTGTCATTGGTGCTATGCAATTTGCATGCCCTTTTTTATGCTCGAAGTGAGCATCTGTACTGATAAGTGGAATTTATTGTTAAAAGAGAAAAGCATCATTTTGCTACATAAATAAAAAAAATTAAGCACTACACTCATTAGATGCTGTTTATCAATGTTTAAAGTATCACCGGCTCTGATCAATGTGGGATTAGGACTGTTTTCCACTTTGAAAATGGTTTCATTTGAACGACTAAGAGAGAAGGTAAATACAGTATTTTCTTTTGAAGATGTAGAATTATGCAGAGTTAAACCCCACTCTTATATTTTACCTACTATGCTCTCTCTGTATCAAGTAAAATAATACATTCATTAAAATATTAACTTCACTATAAAAGTTGAACATCTGGGGTGTAGTTACTCTGTGTAGCCCATTTCATGTATTTTATCTGGGGCTGAAAAAAATGAATCGTATTAATTGATTATTTCAATAATTGTCAACTAATTTAGTATGTAATTTATTTAATTAACTGGAGAATAGAGACTCTAAAACATAATATAAATGTAAAATGTGCCTTTCCCCGACAGAGCAACCCACTTAGATCAGTAATTATACCAAAATTGTAAAAATACAATATACAGTGAGGCAAAAAAGTATTTAGTCAGCCACCAATAGTGCAAGTTCTCCCACTTAAAAAGATGAGAGAGGCCGGTAATTTTCATCATAGATATACCTCAACTATGAGAGACAAAATGAGAAAAAAAAATCCAGAAAATCACATTGTCTGATTTTTAAAGAATTTATTTGCAAAATATGGTGGAAAATAAGTATTTGGTCAATAACACTTGTTCATCTCAATACTTTGCTATATACCCTTTTTTTTGGCAATGACAGAGATCAAACGTTTTCTGTAAGTCTTCACAAGGTTTTCACACACTGTTGCTGGTATTTTGGCCCATTCCTCCATGCAGATCTCCTCTAGAGCAGTGATGTTCTGGGGCTGTCGCTGGGCAACACGGACTTTCAACTCCCTCCAAAGATTTTCTATGGGGTTGAGATCTGGAGACTGGCTAGGCCACTCCAGGACCTTGAAATGCTTCTTACGAAGCCACTCCTTCGTAACCCGGGCGGTGTGTTTGGGATCATTGTCATGCTGAAAGACTCAGCAACGTTTCATCTTCAATGCCCTTGCTGACGGAAGGAGGTTTTCACTCAAAATTTGACGATACATGGCCCGATTCATTCTTTCCTTCACACGGATCAGTCGTCCTGGTCCCTTAGCAGAAAAACAGCCCCAACGCATGATGTTTCCACCCCCATGCTTCACTGTAGGTATGGTGTTCTTTGGATGCAACTCAGCATTCTCTCTCCTCCAAACACGACGAGTAGAGTTTTTACCAAAAAGTTCTATTTTGGTTTCATCTGACCATATGATATTCTCCCAGTCATCGTCTGGATCATCCAAATGCTCTCTAGCAAACTTGAGACGGGCCTTGACATGTACTGGCTTAAGCAGGGGGACACATCTGGCACTGCAGGATTTGAGTCCCTGGCGGCGTAGTGTGTTACTGATGGTAGCCTTTGTTACTTTGGTCCCAGCTCTCTGCAGGTCATTCACTAGGTCCCCCCGTGTGGTTCTGGGATTTTTACTCACCGTTCTTGTGATCATTTTGACCCCACGGGGTGAGATCTTGCATGGAGCCCCAGATCGAGGGAGATTATCAGTGGTCTTGTATGTTTTCCATTTTCTAATAATTGATCCCACAGTTGATTTCTTCACACCAAGCTGTTTACCTATTGCAGATTCAGACTTCCCAGCCTGGTGCAGGTCTATAATTTTGTTTCGGGTGTCCTTTGACAGCTCTCTAGTTTTGGCCATGGTGGAGTTTAGAGTGTGACTGTTTGAGGTTGTGGACAGGTGTCTTTTATACTGATAATGGGTTCAAACAGGTGCCATTAATGAAGGTAACGAGTGGAGGACAGAGGAGCCTCTTACAGAAAAAGTTACAGGTCTGTGAGAGCCAGAGATCTTGCTTGTTTGTAACTGACCAAATACTAATTTTCCACCATATTTTGCAAATAAATTCTGTAAAAATCAGACAATGTGATTTTCTGGATTTTTTTTTCTCATTTTCTCTCATAGTTGAGGTATATCTATGATGGAAATGACTGGCCTCTCTCATCTTTTTAAGTGGGAGAACTTGCACTATTGGTGGCTGACTAAATACTTTTTTGCCCCACTGTATATATATAATATATATAAGATTAAAAAATGTTTTTGTCTGTCAATATTCTCCACCCAGAACTCATCAAGAGGAAATATTTTAGTATCACCTGGTTTATTTAGACATCACCTGAAGCACTTAAGGGCCAGCTGCTTCACCTACAAGCTGCCCTGCATCATTATTACTGGATATCTGTGTTTCCTATAATCATATAATGTATAAGTGCATTTTTAATAGTAAAGGATTAAATGTAACACAACCTTTTATCATTGTCCTATATTGCTTACTGTCGACTGTTTAAATAGCTCCTTATGTCTATTTTCTTTTTTAGTGGCATCATCTACAAACACAACACTGAGAATGAGCCTAAGTGTATTAAAATATAAAATCACTTTTAACAATTATAAAAGACAAATTAACACTATCTTATCTGTAATTTAACATTATCCAAAATAAACAGCCAGATTCAAGCATTTTTACCAGACATTATTGTTTGTACTAATTTACTTATAGACTGTGTGGAAATCTATGTAAGATAAAATCAATGTTAATTTTCTTCATCTGTTTGTTCTTGTCTTTATCCTTTTTCTAGAAGTATAAATAGTCAATTAAATTACTATTATTATGTGGAACCCTAATTATGCTTTTTAAACGAAAAATAGCAGATGTTTAGACGCCATTTCTTGTTGTTATACTTTATAAGAAAAATAACACCTGCTAATAATTATGCCTGAACTTCCTCAAAGAGTCATCAAAGAATGAAAACAGTAATAGCAACTAAATATTGGTAAAAAGGAAACCTCACATTTTCTTTTTTAGTTGGCTGTGGCTAAGAATCAGAAATGTTGATGGCTTACAGCCTTTTTTTGCCCATTTTTCCAGCAGTCTTCAGAACTCCTGGCTGACTCAGAATATTTCGTTTTATAAAAGAAAAAAAAAAGTTTTTTGTTTTTTAGTGTACATGATATTCATTTCTTTTTTTTTTTTTTATTGGGACTAGTTTTGTAGCCTTATATTAATTGTAGTAACCGCAGCATTCTAGTGTGAATACATTTTCAATGTTGTGCTCCAAGCACACGCGGACTAGAAAACAGCCAATCAGAGAGAGAGAAGGCGGAACCTAAGGCAGAACAACCAATGAGAGTGGAGTTAAACAGCGCAGCACAGTTCCATGCGCTGCCATGTGAAAGGGACAGGAGAGACCAGGCAGAGGAGCTGCGAGAGGAAAAGAAGCCTCTGCTGCTATAACTACTGCTGTAAATTATAAACATGTTGCTCACATCCAATTATTGGTAGGGACAATTAGGTCGGTTCAAAACTTTGGTAGGGACATGTCCCTATGGTCCCTATGCAAACCTACGCCCATGGTACTGACTGTTTCCCCCGCTACTCCTTTAGGTGTGGTGAAATAAAATTGCAGATCCCAATTCCTTGTCTGAGTAGTGTCCTCCATTTTAAAGCAACCAGAATAAAGCTGCTCCACCTGCTAGCCTGCACAATAACAGAGAAAAAAGGTAGAGGGAACTTTTAGGCTTGCCTGTTCAATTTTATGAGGTAAGTCCATGGATTTCCTTTAAGTTTCCTACTGGAGCTTTAAGAGTTAAAGTTCACACTGACACGACTTTCTTTGTGTAGAAGTGCGTTTTGTTTTTGACGCATTCAAGCTGTGACAAAAAGAGGCTTTTAGGGGAACACAGCTTTTATTATATACCTGCTTTTAACATTATAGACAGATGTAGAGTTCATTTAGACATACCTCAGTGTTAATTCTTTCAGTACACCTGATTGAGACCTATACCACAACTTATTGTAATTCACTCCTGACTGGTCTCCCAGCCTGTACAAAAAAACTGTTACAAATAGTCCAGAATGTGGCAGAGCATCTGGTCATCAATCAGCCCAAAAAGTATCATGTCACCCCTCTGTTCATTGAGCTTCACTGGTTACCCTTGGCTGCCGGCATCAAATTCAAGTCCCTGATGCTAGTTTAGAAAGTCCTTAAGGGTACGGATCCCGTTTACTTGAACCCTTTTACTGAGGCTTACAGCACAACTCAGTTACTCCGTTCATCAATGGATTGTCGTCTACCAGTGCCTACACCACGCTTAAAACAATCCAGACTGTTTTCATGGGTTGTCCCAAGATAGGGGAATGACCTACCAAGCGCTACAACAACAGCAGCGGCTCTTTCTATGTTTAGGAAACTTAAAGACCAACCAGCTCAAAGAGCATCTCTTATCCTAAAGGCTGATTTATACTGAGAAACCAGGTCATCTGCATGTGTGTCGCAGTGAACACAAATGTGTCCCCACCCCATCCGCAGACACTCTGGTGAACCTCTTCGAAATTGCAGGTGACCGCAGACAGTGCCGCAGACAGGAGGCCAAATCTACATCCGCTCTAAACTATCCATATTTGCTGTTTGGTACCTTACTGGCTTATTTTGTTTGTATGACAAGCATTGTGGAAAAAGACTCATTAAGATGGACCAGCTAGAAGAGTGAGGTGCGTGAGAATGCATGGACCTTTTTTCCACCTGGATCCCCACTCTTTTCCATCCTCAAGTCTCTCCGTTTTCACACAAATTTGCCCCCTTGTGTTTCTCCACTTCCTCATCCCCTCGGCCATATCTAGACCCACAGTTCGTGATTGTCCCTCTTGCACTGTGGCTTGGAATAACATGGCTCAAACAACGCTTTAATTTTGAGCATAAATCAAAAATATCTGTGACAAGCTTACTGTGACCAACTGCTGCGGGAGTATAACCAGCCCTTAACTCTTACCCATACCTCTGTACCCCTCTACAACTTTTTCTGCACTTTGCTGTCACCACTGATTCTCACTAGGGATTTTTCCACTAGAGAAATTGTCATATTGATGCTAACAGTAAAATTGTGTCTTCTTTGTAAGTTGTAATAAAAGCATCTGCTAAATGCATAAACATAGACATTAATGCAGCAAAAGTTGAATCAGTATGAAGGAATTTGATCAAAATGTTGCTGTAGGGATATTATGCTAATGTAAAATGGTTAAAGGAAACCTAGGTTCTTTCATCCTTTTAATAGCAAGGAATTCAGAAAGTTGTTTTAAAATACGATATACAGGATGATGGAAACCCTGCATGCGTTTAACAATCCAACTGTATAGGCTCTGTATAAATATTCCTTCTATCACCAAACATTTCAGTTTATTTTCGTAAAAGAAAAAAACATCAGCATTTCAGCATGAAGCTAGATTATTTACCATATATACACACTTAAGCTGTAGCAGCTTTGTGAAAGATTTGCTTAAAAAAAAGATAGCACTTGCAGAATATCTGACTGTAATGACCAGAAAATTGGAGACCCAGAATTCAACCAGAAACGACAAGAAGCATTTCAACAGTTTTTTGGGAGGGACTCACTAGTTAACAAAAGTAACTTCTGGAAGGAGTTTGGACAGTTGAGTGACCAGATAGAAACAGAGGAAAATGTTTGTAATGTTAGACTCTGGTTCACTAACCTTCTCTGTGTTTTGGGAGAAACTTTGAGCGTTTCAGAAAATGATGGTTGGCGTTTGACATCACTGATTAACCTCAGAGGATTCCTGAATCGTTCATGCAAAAAAACTAGTTTGGATCCCTTTACTCTTTCTAATATCGACCGATTTCCAAATTACCATTTGTCTCAAAGATTTTGTAGAAATGTGCCTTGGCACAACTGCAACCTTTTTTAGACAAACATGGCATATTAGATCCTTTTCGTCTAGGTTACAAAAAAATCACATTACTGAATCAGCGCTGTTAAGGTTTTTAGTGTCTTGTTTTTAACATTGATTTTGGCAGTTCAGCCAATTTAGTGCTCATAGGTCTTATTGTGGCTTTTTATGCAGTTGACCACACATTTTTTTAGACCAACTGAGGGATTAGGTCTCAAGGTGGTCTTTTTTCTGTCAGGCTGAGGACCCCATGTTATTGTCTGCCCCCCTTTATTGTGAAGTCCCTCAGGGTTCTATCCTAGGACCTTTATTGTTTGCGATCTACCTTCTCCCTGTCTAAATTTTTACTAAGTTATGGTATAGCATATTATTTCTAAGCAGATGATTGTCAAATTTATTTTCCAATTGCTAAAAACAGCCACTGCCCCCTTACACCCCTACTCAACACTTAATGAGATCAAGAGAGAGGTGATAGTGTTTGGCAGCACCATCTCTAACTTGGGACCTTTCAAGGATTTTGTAACTAGTCTTGGTGTAACCAAAGACAGCTATTTTAAACTGGACAAACAATTAAACAGCTTTTTAAATTGTATTTTTATCATTTCCATCTTTCATCTACGGTGAAACCGTTTTTATCTTTCAATTTCTTTTAATAGGTTTTACACTCTTTTATTTCTTGCCATCTGGACTACTGCAATGCATTTTATTGTGACATTAGCCAACAAGCTCTTTCCCATCTGCAGTTTCTCTAAAAACAGCCGCTCATCTCTTAACGGGGACCAGAAAACATCAACTCATTACACCAAATCTTGCGTCTCTTCTCTAGCTCCCCGTTCATTTCAGAATTGATTTTTATAATTTATTGTTTATGTTTACAGCTTTGAACGGGAATGCTACTAAATACATTACTGCCCCCGTCCAGATTTACTCTCCAGGAGGTGCTCTGAGTTCTGAGGGCCATCTTCAGCTAAAAGGGCCTAAGATAAGCCATGTAATTGTGTGGTCCTCTGTGTCCTTTTTATTTATTTATGTTAAACTCTTTCTGCTTTTTTGTGTGTGTGTTTGGCTGTTTTGTTAGTTTTTTTTTTATGTACAGCACATTGGAAACCTTTTGCTCTTAGATTTGCTTTAAAAATTAATTTGACTGGATCTGCTGATGAAGGTTCTCAGTCATCCAGGTCATAGTCATTCCGTAAATATTCAAAAAATATCCACTGGACTTGGTTTCCAAGATTTGAAGACGTTTCGCCACCTCTCCAGGAAGCTTTCTCAATTCTAATGTCTGGATCCGTAGTGGGTTTGAGTATATATATAGACAAAGCCTTGTATCGCTTGGAAACATGCAAATGGTAATCGATAAATGGGTAGTTTGGTTTCATCGTTAGCCTGTAATATCTGAAATCTGTCTATGATTCTGAGGGTCGGTCGTTAAAGTGGTGGGATTGCCGTTAAGGGGGGGATTGTCTCCTGTAATACCTGAAACCTGTCTATGATTGTTAAGAGTTGGTCGTTAAGGAGGTATTGTTCACCGGCTTGAGCGGGTAGGTCCCTCGTTCCTCTGTGATGGGGTGGGGGGTTTGGTGATATCTGGAAGGGATCATGCCTATGATTGAATTGTATGTTTTTGGAAGCTGGAATCTGAGTCCACCACCTCTGTTTAAAGTTGTTTTTTCTCTCTTAACATAGATGGCTTCCTTCACGCACCCTCTCAAACCATCCTCTATGTTGCTGGCAGGACTGGAAATCCCTGCTGGGAGCTCTCTGCAGGCAGCCAGTCTGTGTGGGATTTCCCCGCTGTTGTTTGTAGTGTCTGGCAGTGAATATAAAGAGTTGTGGTAAAAGTGACAAGCATCAGAATATTTTTCGTCAGCAGGTTTGCAAATCTTTAGTTTTAACATTTTTAGTTAATTTGCATATTTATAAACCATTTCACCATAGTTCATAAAAATGTTTTAGTGCAGCTCTGTTCCGATAGCTTACATAACAATCCATCCTTCCGGCTTTATTTTAAACCTTTGGAGTTTATTTCCTTTACATTTATTTATCTTTTATATGCAGACAGCTCTGCAGAAACAATAACAGTGTCATGATGGGTTCACTGAAAGCGACCCAAGAATGCAGAACACCACTGACGGACACAAGGATGAAAGTTTAACAGTTTTATTTTGCACAAGCACACTGAATATTCTGGTTCAGGTTCGGGGCCTGGATTCTGGTTCACCGGAGTCTGCGTGAGAGACAGTTCAGTTAGCGTTGCCAACAGAGGTTTGATTTCCAGAAGTCTACTGATTGTACCTTGAGGGTTCTTGAGGTTAGCTTTGGGAGAGTCACTGTTGGTTCTGGAGAAGAGTTCATCAGCAGAGTCCGTAGCTGCTTCAGCGTCTCACGTCTACTTAGAACAGACCTTGGCTTTGGGTTACCCAGCTCAAGTCCAGAGCTGCTTGGAGGTTCTCTGTGAATCTTCAGGTTTGGCTCAGAGGGTCGGCTCGGCAGGTTAGCTCTTCCAGAGCTTTCACAGAGGAGGCACAGGTTTCCTGGGAAAACAGACACAGGGGTTAGAATCCAAGCTGGATTCGAAAGTCATAGATTTACTCTGAGGATCTAGGCTTAAGCGCTGACCAACTGGAACAACACTGCGGCGTTGAGGCAAGGTTTGAAGACAGCTTAAGTAGTGGATCCTCTGATGATCTAGACGAGCTGCAGCTGTGGAGGAGGCTCCCTCAGAGGATCCACGGCGGACTCTGCTGGAGAAAGGTGGAATTTCTCCAGCTCCCAACAAACAGCATGTATTGTTTATCTCCCCCCACAACTCCTGGATCACCTTTTCTCATCGGTTGATGCTCGGGCGTCCAGCAGCAAAAATTTAATTATTTTAACGCTCGGACGCCAGAATCCTGGATGTGCCGCTCCCGGTGCTCGAACGACCGCTGGACCTCTTGACACCATCCCCCATAGACTTAGCATTTAAAGCAGACGCTTTGACACAGAAAACGTGCCTGGTCTGAACTCAGTTTGAATTAATTCAGTGAATCTGGCTGTCTGATACTAATTTCGTATTGGAACAAAACCATTACAAAGCATTCCATCATAATAATGTCTCCAGATAATTTTCAGTATGAGTTTTTAAGTCCTAAAGTCAGCTAAAACAGACATTGTATACCTGGATAATTGCTAGGTTCCACCACTGTACTGTGCTGTCAGTTCTGGACTATACATTTAGATTTTAACTTTTATTCCAATTGAGAACTTTACTACAGATATGGGAATCCTTATGACAACTTCAAATAAACCAACTTTATATTATAAGAACTAACCTAACATCATGTTACTTTGTTAAACAATGATTTCAGCTTAGATGTTGGTTACGTTTCTGACAATGCTGGAAATTTCTGATCCTATTTTGGATTTATGTGCTGTAAGTCAGAAGACACACATGGAATGAACTGGGCCTCTCCACACGAGTTCAATTGGAGTCCTCATATTTTCCCAGCATAATACCTCAAGTCATAACACAAATATTCTAAATATTTAATTATTTTCTTCTGACTTTCAATTAGAGGGTTATATGAAACCTTCTATACGTAAAACGTTATGTGCCGTTAAGCAGTCTGATGGCCAGGGGGAAGAAACTTTTCAAATAAAACATTTCAAATAGAATTAGGTTACCTCTGTCATTACTGAACAGGTCTCAAACAAAACATTTAGGTGCCTGGAGCAACTGTGCTAGCACTGTGTAACTTAGGTTTCTTGGATGCAGCATGGAAAAGTAACATGTCAGACAATAGAGATACAACAAATAGCAACAACAGGTTGTCAAAAAAAAATCAAATGCCTGCACAGCAGAGGGTGGACAGCCTTTCCCTCAGGTGGGCTCATCATTCAGTGTTTGGATTCTGTATATGAAGGTGCTTCCTTTGCCAAGACGGTATCATAAAAATACTGCTGCAAAACCAACTGTTTGTAGCAAAACAGTTTTTTTAGTAAAAAATTTATAAATACACAAAAAATACCACACCACAAAAAGAGGCAAAAGATCATATGAAAGCTGTATTTATATATATATATATATATAAATATATATATATATATATATATATATATATATATATATATATATATATATATATATATATATATATATATATATATATATTAGGGTGACCAAACGTCTGTATTTCCCGGGACATATCCGTATTTCACGTCCTGTCCCGGGCGTCCCGGGTTTTTTTTAGAAAAAAACCTGGGCTGCATCCTCCAAGTCTTATTTAACCTTAGTCAGTTAAATAACATGCTGCTGTCATTCTGCACATCTCTGATATTGCTGCTATTTTCAAACATCCATAACTGTAAAAATGTCCATAGCTGCATATTGGTTATTAATTCTCCAGTTTTATATTGTTAAAACACTTTACAGAATTTTATTTTTTATATTTTAACTCTTCCCTATTATGTTATTCTTATACATTTCTCTAAGGTCCTCATTTGTGTGACCATTTTCAATAATCTTTTTGCTGCTGTAAATTTGCCCACTGTGGGACAATAAAGGGATTTTCTATTCTATTCTATAAAAGGGTTAGAAATATATAAGTAAATCTAAACAATGTATCTACAAAATTTATCTGCAAAATCTCTAATATTCAACAACAAAAAATACTTAGTTAAGCATATTGTGCAAAACAACAATAAAAAAATTAAAATCCTATCAGATTTATAGTTCCCACTCTGCAGATCTATTAGAATCTGTCCTTAAATTCCAGCCAAACTAATTTACACAGTAACAGATTAAAACCTTTAGATAAACCAAACATTACCGCCACATATCTGACTCAATAACCATTAAAACAACTATTTTCATTCATTTCAGACGGAACTATTCACAGAGTTGTATTAAACTGAACTTCAAATTTTCACAACTGTTCTGCGCCAAGTAACATTTCCTCCGATCACGGAGCAAATCCCGATGATGAGACATTTGTTCTTTCAATATCACCCCCCCCCCCCCCACCCCAGCACCCCCCCACCCCCACCCCCCGCTCCAAGGTGTCCTGGTTTTCCCAAATGAAAATATGGTAACCCTAATATATATATATATCTATATATATATATATATATATATATATATAGATATATATATGTACAGTCTATATATATATATATATAGATATATATATGTACAGTCTATATATGTATGTGTGTGTGTGAAACCTATCCCGTGTTCTTATTTCATTCATGAAAAAAAAGAGAGGCCTGTTTAACTTATCTGCTAATTAGAAATTATTTTATAGGGAATCCTTTTCTTTCAAAATGCACATCTTACTCTTACCTATCAGAAGAAGGTGGTTTGAGGAGTAGAAATAAAATGGTTAGGTATGAGAATCTCAGCTGATCACAGAGCATAGCGTGGTTAACAGCAAACTGGCTTGGAACAAAGGAGATGAAATGACTTAATCCTTTGTAGATATGGGAAGCTGTAAAAAGAGGTGTGGAAGTAAGATGGCTAGTGGGATGACCCTCCCGGGAGCACACACCACCCTTGGCATACACATAAAATGTATGAAAAATGATTAGGCTGTAACTAATTGCCCGTTTAGTATCGCTGAAAGTTGTTAAACAGACCATTGGCTTTTAATACCTAAAGTAAGGAAATAAATTAATTAAGCAGAAATGTATTCTTCTACTCTGCCAAGCCTCTTTCTCAGGGTCTCTAAAAACACAGTGTGATGTGGTTTGCACCTTTGGGAAATGGATGGTAATGGTCTGAGAAAGGGATCTCCTTTTTTCTAGTTACACTCTTTTTGGGTGAATGAATGACTGAAGAACATGAGCAGCTGGTGCCATAAAATGCAGGGTAGGAGTTAAATGAAAGTTTAGAAGGAAAGGAGTTTATTACTCCAAAACTGTTCTTTAAAATACATGAACTTCAGATTGAAAGTTTATAATATCTTCTAGAGGGAACGCCCTTTCAGATAGCTACACCATGCTTTCAACTTTGGCAAAATAATAGTTTAAGACTGCGTGTGTGTCACAGTGAATGCAAATGTGCCACCACCTTGCCACTGATACTCCAAAATTGTAGTTGACCACAGACAGTGCCGTAGACAGGAGGCCTCTGATTGGTTAAATGCACATCCGCTCTAGGCTATGCGTATATCCTGTTTCGTACCTTACCGGCTTGTTATTTTGTATGACAACCAATTTGGAAAACGACTTGTGAAGTTGGACCAGCTAGAAGAACGAGGAACGCGAGCATGCTGGGACCCTTTTTCTATCTGGATCCCCACTCTTTTTCGCCCTCATGTTCCTCCATTGTCGCACAAACTTGCCCCCACTTCCTCACCACCTTGCAACGTGGCGTGGAATAACATAGCGAAGACTTTAATATTGAGCATAAATCAAAAGTATCTGTGACAAGCTCACTGCGACACACTGCTGCGGCGAGTACAACCAGCCCTTTATTCCGCCAGCATTGCGGTGGGGCCGTTGCATATCTCTGGCACTCTATGGGTGAAAGGCGGAGCACACTCTGGACAGGTCGCCAGTCTGTTGCAGGGCAACCTAAAGGTATAGTGCAGGATTTTGGTGAATTTTTGAAAAGACCCACTCTCTCCACTTAAAAAAGAAAAAAATACACATGCACAACCCTGTACGTGCTCCTGAGAGGGAACGCCTATTAAACATGTACAAGCCTCTTTCTGCTCATGCACATTCTGTTTAAGAGCTGATTTTTGGCTTACCTACTTTCTAAAAGATGATTTGCAATTTTTCCACTATGTCAGACTCACACCGGTAAATTAAAATGGGGACGAGCACGTCGGACAGCCTTACGTAACCATAATACAAGAATGGTTGACAATTAGGAGGGTTACCACTTATTTTGATGATCCAGTGTTTGATTGATCCAAATTGATTGAGTTAAAAAAAAAGTTGGGACAAATAAAATATATAAATTTTAGGGGAATTAAAAGAAATTAGAAGCTTTAAGGGTGCACCCACTTTGAAGTAATCCTCACCTATTTTGCATACCCAAATGGAAATCATCCTAAGCACAGGGCTCCCCTCAGGGCTGCGTCCTGAGCCCCCTGCTGTTCATCCCAATGACACATGACTGCGTCCCCAGGTTCACCACCGATCACATCCTGAAGTTTGCAGACGACACCACAATTACCAGAACTACAGAGAGGAGGTGGGGCAGCTGGTGGACTGGTGCAAAGATAACAGCCTCATCCTGAACGTGGAGAAGACGAAGGAGATCATCTTGGATTTCAACAAGTACCAGCCTAACCACGCTCCACTGGTCCTCAACAGCTCAGCTGTAGAGGTGGTCAACAGCACCAAATTCCTGGGGGTGCACATCACAGACACCCTCAACTGGAATGTAAACACCAACTCACTAATCAAAAGGGCACAAAAGTGCATGTACTTCTTGCAGAGGATGAGGAGAACCCACCTGCCCTCACCCATCCTCACCACCTTCGACAGAAGAAAAAATTGAATGTTAGAACGGTAACTATAAAGTCATGTTTACATCCCTGTTTTTCATCACAATGTTTTTATCACTGCTGCTTACCTTATCAAGGCTGCACTTTAAAAAATGAAATGGTCCAGAGAGTTGTTCTTAACAAAGTTTCTTTGTGTTTACACTTGTGTGTACAAAATGTCAAAATAAAATCTGTTTAAGTCTGTCTAAGTCTCTAAGTCTAAACATTTGAAACTTGTATAAGAGTTCTGTTTTTATTGTGTTCTGATAACTTGAACGGTTTCAAAGTTTCCTCAAATTGAGTAAAAAGAAAGTTGGGACAACTAAAAATTATAAATTTTTGGGGAATTAAAGAAATTAGAAGCTTAAAGAGCGCACCCAATTTGAAGTTTTCCTCGCCTATTTTGTATACACAAATGGAAATCATCCTAAGCAAAGGGCTGAGTGCTGAGCCCCCTGCTGTTAACCCTGATGACACGTGACTGCATCCCCAGGTTCACCACCAATCACATTGTGAAGTTTGCAGATGACACCATGGTGGTGGGCCTCATCAGAGATGACAACGACCAGAACTACAGAGAGGCTCCACTGGTCCTCAATAGCTCAGCTGTAGAGGTGGTCAACATCACCAAATTGCTCTTGTGTGTACAGAATGTCAAAATAAAATCTGTCTAAGTCTAAGTCTCTAAATCCAAACATTTGAAACTTGTATAAGAGTTCTGTTTTTATTGTGTTCTGGTAACTTAAATGGTTTAAGTTTCCTCAAATTTATTGAGACATGAGGCGCCTGCCTCGATGATGAGGGCCCCATAATCGTATGAGTACCTGAAACAATTGAGAAAGGCTGCCAGACTTCCCCTGTGACAGATATGATGCACCATGACGCTCCTGCGGAGATCTATGGACGGTGCCATGAGCATTGTAGTAATGGATGAAGTGCTAAGCGCCTATAGCAATGAAAAATGGGGTGCCATAGCTAGTAGCGATGGAAAAAGGGGTGCCATGAAGCAGCAAGCAATGAAGTGCCGTAGCACCTGCAGCGAAAAAAAATAGTGCTGTCAGCACCTGTAGCACCTGTACCAATGGGAGGAGGGGCATCATAAGCACGGGCGCGAGAATGAGCGGTGCCATGAGCACCTGCAGTGATGAAAAAACGGCAACATAACACCTGTAGCGATGAGAAAGGAATACCATAAAGCAGTTGTTACAATGGATGGAGGGTGCGTAGGGCGCCAGCCACAATGAAACGCATCTAACATGGTGCAGAGTTAGATAGAAACAATGCGTTGAGGGGAATGCCGGTGCTGACGTTGAGACATGCAGTTGATGATGATCTGAAACTAGAAGCAGAGATTATGAATGCAGTGGGCTAAATAATGACCAACCAGACAACAGGCGTAGCAGACACATAGCTTCCTATGCGGTCACTAAATTACTTTTTGACTTACAACACTTTATCTACACAATTCAAACAATTTTGACATCTGAAATCCAGTACCAGACAGTCCTGTCCTCCACAGAAACACTCAGATGATTCTCTAGTCATTGGATCCATCAAAGATGGACAAGAAGCTGAGTTCAGAGAGCTGGTGAACCGCTTTGTGGCACGGTGTGGAAACTATCATCTGATCCTAAATGCAAAGAAAACAAGGGAGATGACTGCAGATTTCAGAAAAAAACAGGAACAAGTTTAATCATATAAACGGAAATATAATAATATAATATAATATACGGAAACTGCGGCAGACCAAACCAGATGAAAGTGCGCATTCAGCGTCTGCTCTGCCGATAATGCAAGCGTAGAAGAAGAAATGTGCTGTTTACCTGTGCAAAGAAAGAAACAACGAAAGAAAAATGTCTGAGGACTTCAGTGTTGAGGAAGAGCATGAGTTCTTTGCCGAGCTGAATGCGCACTTTCGTCTGGTTTGGTCTGCCGCTGTTTCCGTAGACTCGTGAACGCGCTTTTAGGAAATCCTATACACTACTGTTTATGCTCTAAAAACATTCTAAATGACTTTGTTTCGAGTTAATTATGGACGCTACCCACTCAGGACACTTGGAATACATTGGACGAGCAGTATAGAGGAATATTGACACGTTTTTTGTGGACTTTTATGGACCTTTCTGCCTCGGGCACCATAGACCTCCATTATTTGAATGTCAGCAGACAGCAAGAAGCCTCCCAGATCTCCAGATGCATTTGAGATATCAAAAAAGTACTCCAGAGTGTTGTTCAGCATGGGGGTGAGTAGAAAATGAAGGCTAATCATGTTTTGGCTGTACTATTCCTTTAAGCATCAAAAGCAGCATCAAAAAGAAAAGTGGATGGGTTTTACTTTGGGACGTCTTCCAGTCCGGGAAGAAAGCGGGGGGAGGAGGAAGGGGACATGCAGTTCGATGCGGGGTCAGTCTCACCGTAGGTCCATTCTTAGACTGGTTTTAAGTCAGTTTGGTGCTACAGCAGAGGAACTTGATGGGCTTTTAGATCGAGGAAGGTTTACTTACGGCTATCAAAGCAGAAGAATCCTCCTGCAGGTAGTCCTTGATTTCCTTAGTAAGGTGTAAAATCCACACAGCGTTCAGCTCCGGAGATCCCGGTCTCACCCAGTTCAGCGGGCGCTATGCACGATGGGACGCTGCGATCCGTGACTTTTGACACAGGAAAACGAAAGCTACTTCCAGCTAGCTTTCTTGTTCTCTTTGTGCAAAGGGAAGAGGGACGGTTTGAAATGGTTCATCAAATTGATTTGGCTCCATTGTGGCAATATATCCTAACACATTCTTTCAACAAATAAATTAGAAAAGAAAATCTTGAAAAGAGAGTCCAAATCGAATCACTCTGATGGTATAAATAAAACCTGCTAATTCCAATTGCTTTCAGAAGTCAACATATTGGTAAACAAAATTCACCATTGTGGTATACAAGCTCGGAGCGGTAATCTGTGATACCGGGTATTTGCCCGGTGGGCCGGTTCTATTTTCAGCGTGCGAGAGCCGGCCCTCCTTAAATACCCAATCGATGCATGCAGTATATACAGCCCTTCCTTGTCATGCACATTCTTGTGATGGATGGCATATGGTGTAATTTTCTATTTCTTCAAACTGTAAAATCCTATTTCTTCAAACTGTAAGATGCTTGCAACAACCTAAATTATAATAAAACTAAAATGCTTTCCTTAAACGATTTTCCTCTCATATATGGTAATTTATGTTTGAATATTTTGCAGAAATATGTTGCGGTGTGTAACCTGGTTGTTGTTATAATTACACAAAATGTCTTCTTTTTTTGGTTGTTTGTATTGTTCTCTACCTGACCGAAAAGCTGTCATTGTTTTGAACGTGTTAGTTTAAGAACGGTAGCCCCTCCTTTTTATTTCTTCTTTTATGGTTTTGTCTTTAAAATGTTTGCGTCCCTTAGGCCCTCCCCTTTTGTCATGTTGTCCTGCGGGAGAGGTGTGTCCTATTTATTTCCTATCTAAATACTTCCAGTTTATTTATAGATTTATTAAGTTAATTTCTGTTATGTATTTTTGTTTGTGTAGGACTTGGAGCGGGCAGCTTGTAAAACGATTGCTTTTCTCTTTAATGTTTTCGTCAGGTATGTTGTGTAAAGAAGGTTTATTTTGTTTAATGTTGTGAGACATGATCGGCCTTTTGTCATGTTGTCCTGCGGGAGAGGACTTGGAGCGGGCAGCTTGTAAAACGATTGCTTTTCTCTTTAATGTTTTCGTCAGAATAAATCGAAGAAAGCCAAACCGAGTCACGGCCTGACTAATTACCAATAACCAGCACAACGCAGAAGGGAACCGGTTACAGGTGCATGATGGAGTTTTGCATCTAAAGGGTAACGTTTCCTGTCTTATGTGCAATGTTGCCAGGTTGGGATGTTTCCCAATCTTGAAGTTTAGGATCGCTGTCTATGGGTAAAAAATGTTTTTTATAAATATTTATGGCCTAAGAGATCAATAGACTTTGGTTCAACTTGGGCAAGATTTCGTACATCCAGCCAGGTTATAAAAATTTTTTTGAGCTGGAAAACGTGAGTCAGTGACATCTGGCAACCCTGCTGGTGTGGTGAATAGGGACGTTATGCAGCAGCAGTGACAGTTGCATCCATGTTAATAACTGAAGCCGGTAAAACCGCATTATGGAAGTCTTGGTGATGGTTATCGTGTGATGCTTAGAGATAGATTGGTTAATCCACAATGTGGGGGGTGTCCATAACCGGGCCGGTACAGATGGAAAAATGCCAGAGCCGAAAAACGTTCCCAGGCCGAGCCTGTATATAAATGACCAAAAGCTCATTATGGCTTCCTTTTTTTAAGGCTTCCTTATTTTTACCCATGGAAGTTTATAGAACTGCAGAAACTCTGAAAGTTGGGCTATTCTCCTTTGAAGAACAACAAATAAAAGGCAGAAAATTCAAGCACTACATGTGCAAGCTAGTAAAGGTATGCTTTTAAATATATACAGCTGAGATTGCAGCTAATGTGTAGGTGGTTCTAGAAATAATAAAGTCACTAAATAAAACCATATGACAGATTTGATAACAATATATCTACACATGTGTCATTTTAATCCTCTTTGCAGATATGTGTAAAATGTCTTCAAATCACAATAACAGGCAATGAACTTCATATTTGTGATGTGACAAATATGAATATTTTTTCAACTTTTTCAATATATTGGATATGGTGTTGGTCTCCTTGATAATAATTAAAAGCTAATTATCTCTTTCAGGATGTCAAAATACGCAATAGACAGACATAGCAACACCTAGGCATGGCAATGTGTGAACAGAGGATCAACATTAATGCATGTATCCCACTGAGTATGAGTTGTATGCCGCTCATTAAAAGTTAGTGAAACCATAAGCAGTAGCTACACATATTTTTCTGCAGTTTTCTTCAACAGTGCCTGGAGCATTGTATTTTAATTGCGGTACGAATAGACCAGTAGCTGTGTCAGACATGATGTGGTGAAACAATATCACCATAGTAAATTAAGTATCATGGAAAGCAGTAATTATAAAACAGTTTTTAACAACCATGCAAATAAACACAAAAAATAAAAAGCTTAAAACCAGTCACTCAATCCATTTTACAAAAATATCTACACTGCCCATGTTGTTAGCTTACTTTGTGGGATCCCTTTTTCTAAGGTCATAAATAAGCTCTTCTCTACTTGTAATGCTAACATTGAATTCATGATTTAAAAATGGAATATTTTGGTACTCTATGCTAGAAAAGGATTTACACCAGAGGGCTTTCTGTGCAATTTTAGCTACATGATGAAAATATAGTGGAGCAAAGTATTGGACTGTCATTACATTTGTAGATAAACTGTCTGGGTGAGATCAGGCTAACCCTTGTCCTTGCAATTCAAATGCCTAGGAAGCAGTCTCGTGTTTGATGGACTTGGCTGTCGGAGTGCAAGGTAAAAATAGTCTGAACTGTGCTCTGCTGCTGTTGTTTGTCAGTGCCTCCAGTCAATTGGGAAGACAAAGTGATCCCATGTTTATCACAATACATCTGTATGAGAAACTCATTTTCATTCTGTCTCTACCCATTTTTTATTATTGATAAAAAGAAATTGATTAGAATAAAGACGCTTTACTGCTACTGGGAATGTCTTTTATCAGTCTTTTTCAAAGTGCTTTGTGCCATCCGAAAACACTAATATGCAGATAAGAAGCATCAGGGTCTAGAGTGACCTTTTGTCTGTGAGACAGATATGCACCTTCCTTTTGGTCCATATAGTTCAAATGTTTCATCCTCAATGTGCCTTTTTCAATGTTTATTTTTTCAATGTAAATTATTTTGTAAAATAAATTTATTTACGATTACTGCAAATATGTAAAATGTTTTGTTATATGCATTTTTTTTTCATTTTAAACGTGTTTAATAGAAAAATGTGTTACGGGTCTCAAGCACGATGACCACAGTAACAAAGAGAATCTGTAAAATAAAGGTTGAGTCTTAGAGCAATGAACACAGGAACACTCAAGTCTTCATCCAGGTTAGATATAAGGGGAACACCGGGGTGCCTCCCTAATTAGCAACCGGAATGAACGACCGTAGCGTCAAAGGTTCCGCCTACCCTTTTCTCTCCTTTACCCACCAATATTCACCCAGGAAAACATCTCCTAAATGTAAGATATTGTTGGAATCAACTACTGCCGTATGTTTCTTTTCACACTAAACATATATAGGATAAAAATTACATTTTTTTTTCCTTTTGATCCACAAAGTAATAATTCCAAATGTGGTTGCACATATTTGGGTGCACCACACACTCCCCAACAATAGAAGTGGCTCCCGACACTTAACTCAAGTATTTCTGAATCCCTTTAACATCAATAAAGTCTCTTTACAACTGTCTCTGAGATGTGAAGTGTCTTCTTTTTTTTTTTTAAAGTCTCTGATCCATTCAGTAGTTACCAACAGCCCATGATCCCGGTAGGTAAGGACTAGAGGTGAGAAGGGGGGGATAAAAGGTTTGTGAATAAGGGGGAGGGTAATGCAAAAAAGGATATAGTGCCGGTACACTGGCAGCGTTTACTGACGGATGATGCTGGTAGGCTGGCTGACCCAGAGATGGGTAGGTGAAGACCGTGTTGGGTCGCCTCTGCCTGGTGGACTGCCTCAGGCGGGGTGGTGGCTCTGAGTGATGGTCCTGGTCTGACTCAGGGCTTGGTGCTCTCTCGGCGTCCAGTTCAGGTCCAGGCCCTTGGGTGTGCTCCTCTTGGTGAAGCTGTGGCACTTGCAAGTCTCTACCTTGTTGTGTGTCCGTGTCTTGCTTATTTTGTTCTTCTTCGGGGGACTTGTCTCTTTCCTCATCAGGTCGAATGTGAACTCTTTCCACTTGTCCTGTCTGGCTTGGTTTAAGTCTGTGCTCTTTGGTTGATCCTTGACTCTCCTGCAGGTATCTGGGTAACCGAAGCCAGTAGGGAGCTTCATCTTCCTCTGAGTCACTGGTTTCAGAACGTTGGGATTTTCCTGGTGCCTTTGGTCTTACTGTGGTTTTGTTATTCATCCTTCGTGGCCTGGCAGCTGGACTTTGGATAACATCTACCGGCAGATCATTCACTTGCAGCAGCAAGTTTCTGTGCAAAGTGCGACTAGGACGGTTCCCTGTCTCTGGGCTCACCTTGTACACCGGATTTTCTCCAAGCTGCTCTCTTATGATGTAGACAGTTTGTTCCCAATAGGGTCTTAGTTTGCCAGGGCCACCTCTTTCACTTAGATTTCGCACCAGTACTCTGTCCCCGATCTGTAGGGTTGGTCCTTTACATCTTTTGTCATAGTTTTCTTTGCCCTTGGAGCTTGACTTTTCACTGTTCGCACTTGCAATCCGATATGCTTCTGTCATTCTTTCTTTCCATTTCTTTGCATATCCTTCTGATGTCTTTATATCTTCTCCTGTCAGGAGGCCAAAGAGAAGGTCTACTGGGAGGCGAGGATGTCTGCCATACAACAAGTAGTATGGAGAGAAACCGGTGGCCTCATGCTTTGTACAATTGTGAGCATGGATCACATGGGGTAGGTGTCCTTTCCAATCTTGTTTCTCTTTCTCTCCCAGGGTACGAAGCATCTGTAATAAAGTGCGATTTAACCTCTCAGCAGGGTTGCACTGTGGATGATAGGGGGAAGTTCTTGAGTGACCAACTCCTGCAAGCTCTCTGAGGGATTTAAACAGCTTGTTCTCAAACTCACGACCTTGATCGTGGTGGAGTTTGGATGGATATCCGAATCTGGGGATGAAGTCGTTGAAGAGACGATCAGCTGCTGTTTTTGCAGCCTTATTCTTGGTGGCGTACGCTTGCACGAATCTAGTAAAATGGTCCACAACAAGTAGGATGTATTCAAATCCACCTTTGCAGGATTCCAGATGCAGAAAGTCAATACAAACAAGCTCGAGTGGGGAGTTGGAGACTATGCTACCCATTGGAGCTCTTTCATGTGTTGCTGGTTTCTTTTGCTTTAGGCACTGGCACTTTCTCGTGACATACTCCTCAATCTCTCTCTTCATGAAAGGCCAATAGAACCGATCTCGGGCTAGGTTTAGGACCTTCTCTACACCCACATGGCCCATTTTGTTATGGAGGTGTATGAGAACGGTCTGTTTATAAACAGCAGGGAGAACCAGCTGCTTACGTTCTGTGGTCTTTCTGTAGAGAAGGCCTTCCTCCAGGTGTAGCCGACTCCACTCCCTCAGCAGTCTCTTTGTGTTAGTGCCAACCTTGGCTTTTTCATCTTCAGTTAGTGTTAAGTTTTTCTCTTTCATCTCTATGACTTTTCCAATAGTTGGGTCTGCTTTTTGTTCTTGGACCAACTCGTCATGACTAATGGATGTCAGAGGTTCTTCAAAGGGCGGTCCTGGTGAGGTGAGGTTGAGAGCTGCAATCCATGCAACATCCCCTTGCTTGGCCCTCCTGCTTCCTTCCCATACTGCATCAACAGCCTCTTCTGACAGCTCCTCCGAGCACTCTTTCATGAAGGTTTCGATGTTGAGGGGGCAACGGGACAGTACATCAGCATCTATGTTGACTTTCCCTGGACGGTATCTTATCTCAAAATGGAAATCTGCCAGTTGACCCACCCAGCGATGTCCAACCGCGTTGAGCTTTGCAGTGCTGAGGACATACGTCAAGGGGTTATTGTCTGTAAAAATCGTGAAATGTGGGGCATAGAATAGGTAGTCTCTAAACTTGTCGCAGACTGCCCACTTCAGAGCTAGGAACTCCAGTTTCCCGCTGTGTAAGTGGTAGTTCTGTTCTGCAGGTGTTAATGTGCGAGACCCATACCCTATCACTCGCATCCTATTGTCCTGGTTCTGATAAAGGACTGCTCCAAGCCCCTTTTGGGATGCGTCCGTGTGGAGTATAAAAGGGCGGGTAAAGTCAGGGTACGCCAACACTGGTGGCTGGGTTAGCATGCTGATTAGGCGTTCAAGGATCTCTTGGTGTTCTTCTTCCCATTGCACTGGAGTCCGAGAAGATTGCTGGGCACCCTTCGTTCTGGCCCTCGTAGGTTTTGGTGATGATGGGTCTAGCTTAACTTGAAGTAAGTCATACAGCGGTTTCGCAATACGTGAAAAGTCCTGAACATATGTCCTATAATAACTCAGGAATCCCAAGAGCTGCCTGACATCCCCAACTGTTTGTGGTTTCCTGTGTTTGAGTGCCTGCACAGCCTCAATGTCTCTAGGGTCCACTTTCACACCTTCTTCCGACACGAGACGTCCAACATATCGAACTTCCTTGCGGAACAGTTCACACTTTTCAGGCTTCAGCTTAGCTCCATGACGCTGCAAAGCTTTGAGAACCTTCTGTAGTACTTGGACATGTTCATCGAATGACTTGGAGAAACAGAGCACATCATCAAGGTAGGGAATGCAGCACTCATCACGGAGTAAGTCGAGCATTTCTTCCATGCTCCGTTGGAAGGCTGCAGGGGCATTTGACAATCCGAAGGGTATTCTCACCCATTCGTAGAGGCCCCATGGAGTGGTGAATGCGGTCAGGTATCGGGAACCTTCTGCGATAAAACCTTGATGGTAGGCTTTACCCTGATCCAGGATCGAAAACCAACTATAACCTCCTAGAGAGTCTGTGAGGTCCTGGATCCGGGGAAGGGGGTGCCTGTCTGGGACTGTTTTGCTATTCAGAAGGCGATAGTCAATACACAGGCGTAACGATCCATCCTTCTTTCTTACGCAGATGACCGGGGCCGCATATGGTGACCGAGATTTAACAATCCATCCTTTGACTATCAGTTCTTGGATGTGCTCTTTCACCTACCTGTAAAGAGGTTTTGGAATAGAAACCTAGGCCCTCTGGACTGGCGTTTCATCCTTGAGTTTAATGTCCATTTGCAGCGAAGTGATACAGCCTATATCAGTACTATCACGGGAAAACGCTCCACACTCCTCTCTTAACACTTTTTCTACTGACTGCCGCTGGACTGGACTAAGGTGGCTCAGGTCGACTGGGGGCAGCCAGGACTCAGCAGGGGGGCTGCGTGTAAGAGTTGTTTCACTATTTTCGACCAGAGTCACTGCTGTCTGTGCGGATTGGGTTGTGATTGGCTCTGGTATATCTGTTTTAATAATCTTGGCGACATGTTGGATGGTACCTAGGGTCGTTCTTTTTGGTAGGATCACCTCATGTTTTGAATGATTGGAAATTGGGATTTTTACAAAAGGTCTTTGGGGGTTGTGTATTTCTAAGAGACCATCTCCTACGCTTAGGTGTCTTAAAGCAATGTTCCCTTCAGCAGATTCATATAGTACAAGGGGGTCAGAGGTGTCAAAGTTCTGGGGCACCCTGCACCATACTTGAACTGTTTTGCCTGCTGGGATAGTTATATTTTCTTTTCCAACTCTCATTGTAGCTGAGCCACTGTCTGTTCTTTCTGGTACTTGAATGAAGTTAACCATGGCCTCAACCTGGTTTTCATCCATTTCAAATGCTCTGCACAGTAGATCATAGAGTACCCCAGTAGCTTCCTTATTTGACTCCTGTCTTTGGATAATTGCTCCTAGCACATTAGCCCCTACTAGCGGTTGTGGCAGTGATAGTTGGCTGACTAGGAATGGAGCTTGTACAGTGAGGTTTGGGTTTTCATGACCAGCCAGGGTTACTGTCAGCTCAACCCACCCATCATAAGGGACTACTTGGCCATTAACTGCATAAACTTCCAGATCATCATTTAGCAGCTCTTGGAGTGGTCTCACTTGGTAACTAGGAATGTATCTTTTGGCCCACTGTCTATCAACAATGCTCACTTGTGAGCCTGAGTCAAATAACACTGTTACAGGATACCCACCAACCAGGCATTTAAGTAAGCTTTTCTTGCCAACCAGAGGAACTTTGCGTCTTACCTGACCTTGGCTAGGTGGTGTGCAGTGTTCTCTTTCGCCAGCTTTAGAATAGTTCCTCAACTGTTTACTGCTGTGCCTGGGTCGCCGGGTTGTAAGTTGTTCAGAGGTAGACTTTACTGACTGGGACCGGCATTCTGCACTGGCCTCTGGCTGTCCCGTGACAGAGGCCGATTCCAGTTTCCCTGAATCCTGGGCCGCTTTAGACATCCAACTGCCCTGTGCCCTAACTCACCACACATAAAGCAATGGCCACAGTCCTCCAAGTTCTGCCCAATGCATTTTTGGCAGAGAGACGTTTTCTTATGGGGTGTAGTAAGTTGGGTTGTTGATGGCTGAGGAGGTTGGGGGGAAGGGTTGTAGGAGTCTGTAGTTCCACGTTCCATTAAGGTGGCCACCATGTTGGTTAGGGTCTCGACTTGTGCAGCCAGCTGTTTGATCGTCTGTGAAGTCTGTTGTTCTCTAGCTAATTTCTCTTTTGTTTCAATCACAGCACTTTGAGCTTGCGCTATCTTTTGGCGGGAAATTTGGCCTAATCGCCGCTGATGCTCGTTCTCATCACAAATAATCTTTGTAACTTCTTGAAGAATCTCTTCATCTGTGACGTTACTATCAGAGGTGAGAGGTCTTAGTCTTCGTCGTAAATCTGCATACTTAACCCCCAGGCCCTGATAGATGGTATGCAGGAAGACCTCCTGGATGGTTCTTGGGTCGTAGGAAATGTCTGTATCTGCATGCTTTGACTGGAAAATAAGCTTCTGTTTGAGTCCAATCATCCTGTATAAAAAATGCTGGGGTGACTCTTGTTCATATTGTCTGGCACACATTAGCTCTTGAAACATCTCAGTCGCTGCCTTTTCTCCGAGGTGGGACCTGAGGAAGCCTTGGAGTTCAGGGAGCGACAATTCATCTTTGAGCATAAGCATGTCCCTGAACGTGCCAGGTTTCACAATTCTTAGGACACCCCTCACAATTTCTGCTGGTGTAAATCCTTCCTTTATTCCTTCATTGATCTGTTTTGTGAGACTGTTGTAGCTGAGCTCGGAATTATTGTCTCCAATCTGCCCTCCGAGCACTTTGAATTCTTTGCGAGACAGATAAGCAAGATCTTTGAGGGTGACAGGTCTCTCTGGGCATGACAGTAGGGGACTCTGATGATTGGAGGTAGCTGATAATCGGGTTGTCTTTTCTGCCAGTCGTATTCTCTCCCCCAGTCTTTCATACGCTTTCTTCAGCTCCTCTACTGATTCATTTTCTGTGTCAGCTTCAGTCTGAATGCCCGGTTGGTTGTTAGTTGGTGGGTCTGGCAGCTTATCAGACGGGCGTGGGCTGAGGTCGTTTGGTGTTGCAGCTCCACCAGCCGATTGCACAATAGAGTCACTTGTTTGAATAACTCTGTCAATTAGATCCTCCAGCGCTAGTAATTGGCTCATGCCTTCATCCTCAAGTTGCAGCAGAGTTGGAGATTGCAGGTAGGAGGTGACATACTCCATACAGCCCTCTTTGTCCCCCTCACTAACCTGTAATGTGTCCCTGTTTTCTGTAGCAAGGCTCTTTGCTAGCTCAAAAAGGTCTCTGTTGGAGAGGGCAAACAGGCGTCCCCTGATGCACCATACAAGTTCTTTCCGTGTGGTCGACATGTCACTTGATCCCCTTTTTTTTTCTTCTTCTTCCTTGTTTCCAGGCGTCGTGTAATAGCTCTGTAGTGACTGGTGCACACTTTGCTTCCTCCTTCAATAGTGCAGTTCCACTTTAATCTTCCAGTTTGGACACTCACTAGTTGGTTAGGATCAGATAGCAACCTGGTCACTGTCGTGGTTGTGGTATCACTTGGATCTTTCCTCAACTGCTGGCGAGAAGAGATCCCGGACGAGCCCCCACAAATTGTTACGGGTCTCAAGCACGATGACCACAGTAACAAAGAGAATCTGTAAAATAAAGGTTGAGTCTTAGAGCAATGAACACAGGAACACTCAAGTCTTCATCCAGGTTAGATATAAGGGGAACACCGGGGTGCCTCCCTAATTAGCAACCGGAATGAACGACCGTAGCGTCAAAGGTTCCGCCTACCCTTTTCTCTCCTTTACCCACCAATATTCACCCAGGAAAACATCTCCTAAATGTAAGATAATGTTGGAATTGACTACTGCCGTATGTTTCTTTTCATACTAAACATATATAGGATAAAAATTACATTTTTTTTTCCTTTTGATCCACAAAGTAATAATTCCAAATGTGGTTGCACATATTTGGGTGCACCACAAATGCATAATTTCAATAAAGTTCATGAAAAAATTTTATTGTGTTATACTAGTTTCTCGTGCTAGTACTTGTCATCTTCAGGACTGGGTCATGGGGTCAGCAGTGTCAGCAGGGATTCCTAGACTTCCCTCTCTCCAGACACCTCCTCCACCTCTGCTGGAGGAAGCCCAAGGCACTCCCATGCCATAGCCACACTATTGTGTGCTGGTCCTCCTGATGGAGCATGGGGGTGTCAAGCGGCATCCGTAAAAGATGCCCGAGCCACCTTGTTGAACAAACAGATCATGAATATATTAATAGCTAGAACTGGAAGTTATAGTGAATACATAAATCAAATCAATGGTAAAACCAAATAATTAAATTGTTATAACTGACATTTTTCTAATGACCAGGTGTTATTAACAGCTTACCTATGTTGCTGGACTTTTTGGACTGGCTGTTAAATTCAGTTTTAGTCACCATCAGTAAATATCTACGACTTGTTTTATAATTCAAGCACAGGTATTAATCATTTACAACAGAACAAAATATTTGTCTGTATAAGTGCAGTATAAATATTCACAAACAGCCAAAATAAAAATTGTGTTATTTTTATTAAAACCCTCACTGCATCATTATAATTAATAACATAAGCAAGGACACAAGCTATTGGAATAAATTGGATACATGAACGAACCAGTAAACATAACAGACATCAAATGAGTTCTTGAGGCAGTCTTTGATGATCTTCAGTTCTTTAGGTAAGCTGTTGTGATGCACTGAGGGTAGGCCTATATTGATCAGATCAGTAATATAGATAATCTCTAGAAAATAGATGTGTAACAGTCGTTGGTAACATTCAAATCAATCAAGTTTCACTTAATCCAATAATGAACAATTACCAATAAACACAATGCATTTGATGTGACAGCATTGAACTGTTTATAAAAATTAGTGCTGGTGTGGGCAGGCAAGGCTTCTGTTGACATGGTAACTGATAGCTTAGAGACTAACACAGCTAATTGACAGCTAACAACAGCTAACCAACCTGATCAGAAAAACCAACATAGGGTCCATGCAGCATAGGTGACATTACAGAATCTTAGACATCTAGGTGACTTACGGAGCTTTTAAGAGATGGACTGAGCTCAGTGGGGAGTTTTCATATAACCCACAGGAGACAGCAGTCACAGCAGCTTGGTGGGTTCATGGGATAAATGGTTTGTGGATCAAGACCAGCGCTGAAAGCATACCAAACTTAGAACGTCGGGCTAGGATGAACTCTAGCCAAGCTGAGTTTGTTGAGTCAAGCTGAGTTTTTGTCAACCTGAGTTTAACTTTGTTTTGTCTTTGCCTCTTGGCAGGAAGTTGTCCTGCTAACTGGATCTCTCGGACCTTCACACCCTGGAAGGATAAAATGAGCTTCAAACTGAGCTGGAATTCAAACAGGAGGTTTGGATCCACTTTCCCCAAGAGATCGTTTGTGCTTTCACTGAGAAAGGGATTATGATTATTTTATTATTATTAATTATTGTCCACAACGACCCGTTCAAGTACCGCAGGTAATCTGAGAGGCAGTCAGTATCTCCGTTCTCCAACTATCAACCACATTCTGGGTAAAATCTGTTCCGCCCTCCACCGAATCAGACAAACACTGGAACCACAGCACACAGACAGGAGTCAAGGACACAACAACTTCACTGGAAACGTGAGTGGGCAACCAAAACCTCTTCTTCAAGTTTTACGAGTCAATTTCCCATAAGCCTGAACTAACCACTGTGTCTTCCCCTCACTTTGCTGTTCCGGTTGAGCAGTGTTCGGAGCAACACTTCTCCCCCTGTTTAACTGGTTTCAATAAAACCAGTTAAACCTTTTATCTGGACTCTGTTCGGTTTTCTGCATTTTTGGGTCAGAACTTTGAAACATCATGACAGCCTATAGCAGCATAACTATAAAAACAGCTCAGGATAACCTGAGCCACTCTAACAATAAGCTTTATAAAAAACGTGTTTTAAGCCTACCCTTAAAAGTAGACAGGGTGTCTGCCTCATGGACTGAAACTGGCAGTTGGTTCCACAGGAGAGGAGCCTGATAACTAAAAGATCTTCCTCCCATTCTAATTTTAGAAATTCTAGGAACCATTAGTACACCAGCGAAGTGGTCTGTTAGGAACAGAGGGAACAATCATATCTCTGGTATAAGATACAGCTTGGCCATTTAAGGCTTTATAATTGAAAATGAGGATTTTAAATTCTATTCTCGATTTAACAGGAAGCTGATGAAGAGAAGCTAGAATAGGAGATATCTCTCTTTGTAATTTTCATCAGAACTCTGGGTGCAGCATTTTGGATCAGCTGAACGGTTTTAGCTACAGTTTGTGGACTTCCTTAGAGTAAAGAATTACAATATTCCAGCCTTAAAGTAACAAATGCATGGACTAGTTTCTCAGCATCGCCCCTGAAAATCATATTTCTAATTTTTGCAATATTGCGCAGATGAAAGAAGAAGATTCTAGAAACCTCTTTGATATGGGATTTAAATAACAGGTACTGATCAAAAATAACACCAAGGTTTTTTACTTTATTATCTGAGATCAATGTATCCAAATGAAGTGACTGACTAATCAGCTTATTTTTCAGAGATTCGGGTCTAAACACAATAACTTCTATTTTGTCTGTGTAAAAGTTAAAACTTTAGACTTTAGCACCATTTCCTCTCTGGTTTCCATCTTCATTCAAAGTGTGCAGCCCTGTATTAAACCAAGGAGCCAGTGTAGTAGCAGTTTTATTGTCTTATATCAGAAATCAGAATCAGAATATTAAGGCCCTATACTTACTTAGCAACAAAACAGTACATCTTGAAGTTCAAGTATGAGTCTTAGCAATAATAAAGTCTCCAATGCTGGCTGGCTTGCCAAACAAGGAAGCAGTTGTACTGCATTATGTAGTCCTGTTTCTGACCTTATGCCCACTTAGCAACACAGAGATTGCAACATGAAAACAGGATGTTTACAAGCTGGAAGTCACAAGTCTTTGCAAAACAGGGTCTTTAAGGCCCACGCGCATGCAATCGGGTCACAGGACAAGAACTTCCAGAAGGTTCTTCAGAGCGTCCAGTCGTGCGCGTGCATCCACACAGTGCGTTGTGGAGCCTATAAAAGGCCGCCCTCAATGGATTGAAGGTGGGGGAAAACTACAGATGTGAGGACATAGCGCTGAATGTATGAAGTGTTTAAGACAGCTGTATGAATTCGGTTTTGTAAATAAATATTTCCCCCCTCCGGAGACAATGGAGTGAATCGTCAGCCTTCTTTCTGTCATAAGAGAATTCTACCAATGAGCTTCCACACCAGCTTTCTATTTTCAAAGTTTTTTCTTTTAGAAATGGGCTACATTGTCTAAGGCAGTATGCACTGAACTAGTAACCCTATCAACAAAATCATGGTTGCCCTCTGCAGTATTATTTAGTGATACAGAGGAGATCAAATGAGGAACAGGACTTGATGATTACTTGATATTTTTCAGAGTGTTTGGAAAACTGGAAAACAGCATGTGACTGGTTTAAATCCTACATGAGGGAGAGGAACTTTTATGTCAGAAAGGAACTTTTAAATAGAGACCAGAAAAATTACTTCCGTGATTCCCCAAGGCTCGATTCTGGGGAACTTTCCTAATCAATATCTACATGCTTCCCTTTGCTCAGCTTTTTAATAGCAAGTACCAAGATCAGTTGTCATAACTATGCAGATGACACAGAACTTTAGATCCACCATGATACTATGAACCCATCAGGCATCATTGGCTAATTGCATAGAACAGATCATAGGTGGATGTGCCATAATTCTCTCCAAAAAAAAAAATGAAGTAATGAAGTAATAATATTTATTTTTGTTTCGTAAGTCGTAAGATGGCGCCAGTGTTTGAGGCTTGCCGTCTGACTCTCCTCCTGTTTTGTTTCTGTCTCCTGTCAGGTTTTAATTTTATTACAAGTGTAAACTCTCTGATTGTGTATGATCGCCAAACATTGCTGGACATTGGTGCCTCAGCTGGAAACACGTTACTGAGGACGTATAATGCAGAAAAAACTTCGACCCGGCAGTTGGGCATTCCAGCTCACCTGTGTCGTTTCTGGATTTTGCCTTTCTGTTGGAAGCGGGCGCGCCACCGTGGAAGGCGCAGCGGTCGGCTGGTGCGATTGAAGGCTGCCCTGCGGCGCGGTTTCTTTGCCTCCGCGATGTGTGGTCTGGTGCCTCGCCTTTCCTGTCCATTGCGTGTGTTGGATCCTGTGGATTCCTGTCTGGTTCCTGTCGGTGGAGGCCGGGATGGAGCGTTCCAGTCCCGTGGTCCCTGCGCTTCTCGGCCCTGTAGACGCAGGGTGAATCATAGCAACCTGCGCTCTCTCTGCCGGGAGTCCCGGACGGCAGCTGATGACGTGGATCCGCCGATTTCTGTCAGGATCGGTTTGGTAAATGCCAGGTCGCTGGCAAATAAAACTTTCGTAATTAGGGATTTCTTTTCCTCTCAAGGATTAGATTTTTTATTTATAACAGAATCATGGACACGTGGCTTGGGTGACTCCAGCATTTTTAATGAACTTGTCCCAGGGAACTGCAGCTATTTTAATTCTCCAAGGATGTCGGGCTCTGGTGGAGGAATAGTGACTGTTTTTAAAAGTAGTTTTACTTGCAAGCAGTTGCCCGTACCCTCGTTTAGTAGCTTTGAGCTGAGCCTATTTGAACTTGGCAGCTCTCACACTGTGTTGTGTGCTGCAGTCTATCGGCCACCAAAGTATAACAAAAATTTTATAAATGACTTTTCTGATTTCTTGGCCGATATCATGCCAAAATATGACCGAGTTCTCATTGTTGGTGATTTTAATATTCATGTCTGCTGTCCGACTTCACCTATGGCTCAGTCATTTCTTAATGTTATTGATTCTTTTAATTTTGTGCAGTCTGTGACTGGTGCTACTCATGAACATGGTCACATTCTTGATTTGGTTTTATCTTATGGTCTACCAGTCTTTAACTTAGAAATTGGTGACTCATTCTTTTCTGACCATATGCCTTTTTTATTGAGACAACGCTGTCCCGTGGAAAAGCTAAAACTCGAGCTGCAGCTCGGCTCTGTCGTGTTTTTAACCCTACTACTGCTGGTCAGTTTTCTTCTGTTTTTAATCAGAACTGTACTATTCTGACTACTAACTACTAGTAACTACTAACTGTACGATGTGGGAAATAACACTGAGGAACTCAGCAACTGGTTTTATTCTACCAGTAAAGCAGCCTTGGATTTGGTGGCCCCTCTAAAAATTAGATTTCCAAAATCCAAGCATGAACCCTGGTTAAATGAGGTCACTCGGGCTGCCAGGAGAGACTGCCGCAGAGCAGAACGCAAATGGAGAAAGGACAAATTACAGTTGTCTCTCCAAACATTAAAGGAATGTTGGCGCCGTTATCAAAGGATTGCAAAAGGCAGCCAAAGAAAATACCTGTCGGGTTTGATTGTATCAAATAGTCAGAATCCTGCTATCCTATTTAAAATTATTAACTCTGTTCTAAATGATTCACATAGTGGCTTTATGGAGACCTCACCTGCTGCATGTGAAAACTTCTTACACTTTTTTGATGAGAAAGTTGCTTCTATTAGGGCCCAGATTATCCCCTCTTCTTATGATCCTTCAGTTGTGGTGCCTTGTTCTGGTGTTTTCCACAGCTTTGAATGTGTGAACTTGCAATTATTGCAGGAGGTGGTTAATCACTTAAGGCCAACTGGTTCTCAAGATGATGTTATTTCGCCCCAATTATTTAAAGAAGCTTTCTCTGCTATAGGTCCTTCTGTCCTTGCTCTTGTAAATAGTAGCTTGTCCTCAGGCGTTGTTCCTAAAGCTCTGAAGCATGCAGTTCTGCAGCCTCTACTTAAGAAACCAGCTTTGGATCCTACTGTTCTGGCAAATTATCGACCTATCTCTAAATTGCCTTTTATTTCAAAAATTCTTGAGAAGGTAGTCTGTAATCAGCTAATGGCCTATCTTAATGAACATAATATATTAGAGGTTTTTCAGTCCGGTTTTAAACCATTTCATAGCACAGAGTCAGCCCTTTTAAAAGTTTTTAATGATATACTTTTAGCAACTGATTCAGGTGACGTTGTTGTTTTGGTGCTGTTGGATTTATCATCTGCTTTTGACACAGTTGATCATGTCATTTTACTTTCCCATCTGGAACAGTGGGTGGGCGTCGGTCACATAGCTCTAGATTGGTTTAGATCATATTTGGCTGAACTTACTTTTTGTGTCTGTCTTGATGGCCACAGATGACACACAGATATACTTACCGCTAAAGAATGTAAACTCCACCTCTCTTCGGTCTCTGTTTTTATGTCTTGAAGATGTGAAGGCCTGGGTGGCCCTAAATTTTTTAAAACTCAATGAGGACAAGACGGACGTAATGATCTTTGGCAGATCCACTGCTGATTCCGTGACCAGTCTTGGCTCCTTGGCTCAGTACGTTAAGCCGGTTATTACAAATTTAGGGGTTAAGATGGATGCTGGTCTTAAAATGGAAGCGCACATCAGAGCCGTTATAAAGTCCAGCTTTTTCCACTTAAGGCAGCTAGCAAAAGTAAAACCCATTCTTTCCAGACAGCATTTTGAAACAGTGATACATGCATTTGTGACCACACGGCTGGATTACTGTAACTCACTTTATACAGGGGTCAGTGACTTGTATATTTCTCATCTTCAGAGGGTTCAAAATGCTGCTGCACGTCTTTTAACAGGTACACGAAAATTCGACCACATTTCCCCTGTTTTAGCTTCCTTACACTGGCTGCCAGTACATTTTAGGATTAATTTTAAAATTCTTTTATTTGTTTTTAAAACTCTTAATGGCCTTGCTCCTTCTTATCTGTCTGAGCTGTTACATTCTTATACACCCTCCCGTTCCCTCAGGTCAGCTGATCAGTTGCTTCTGAGGGTCCCAAAGACAAAATGCAAGCTCAGAGGAGACCGTGCTTTTTCTGTGGCAGCTCCTAAGCTGTGGAATGATCTGCCTCTGAGCATAAGACAGGCCTCTTCTCTTGCTGTTTTTAAGTCCCTTCTTAAGACTCATCTTTTTTCCTTGGCTTTTGGCACAATTTGAGAGGTTTTACTTTGTTTTATTCTTTTTGTATACTAATATGTATTTTACACTCGTTTTTTCTCTATTTTATAATTTTATTGTATTTTATGATTGTGTACAGCACTTTGGTCCTGTTCGGTGTATAAAGTGCTTCATAAATAAAGTTGGTATGGTATGGTATGGTATGGTATTTGGACCAAGGGAGGAGAGATCCAGAGTTAGCACACAGCTTCAGCCATCCATCCATCCATCCATCCATCCATCCATCCATCCATCCATCCATCCATCCATCCATCCATCCATCCATCCATCCATCCATCCATCCATCCATCCATCTTCTTCTGCTTATCTGGGGTCTGGTCGTAGGGGTAGCTGCTCCAGTATGGAGGCCCAGATGTTCCTCTCCCCAGCCACTTCAGCCAGCTTCTTCAGGGGGACCCCAAGGTGCTCCCAGGCCAATCGAGAGACATAGAAACCAACTATTATGGCCGAACTCTTAGCATCATGATGACTTCAGACCTGTACCTTCAGAGGCACATGAAGGCAGTTACTGATTCAGCCTTTTATCACTTGAAAAACATTTCCAGGATTAAAGGACCTATGTAATAGTGGTATCTAAAATAATTCATTCATGCATTTATCTTTAGCCGAATTCATTACTTTAAGTGTTTTATCCAAAAAAAATCCACTGGAGAGCTGCAGCTGCTCCAAAACACTGCTGCCTGTGTTCTCACTAGAACTAAGAATGTAGAGCACTTGGTTCTGTCCTCACAATGGCTGTCTTTAGCTGAGAGAATAGACTTAAAAATCCTTCTGTTATAATAAATCACTGAATGGATCAGAACATAGATATATGAAAGAGTTGTTGTCAGTGTATCAACCTCCCAGACCACTCAGGACTTCTAGTTCATACCTAACCTAGAACTAGAACTATCTTATCTAGAACAAACTTCCAGAAAATGTTTACACTGCTGAAAGCCTGAGTTCTTTCAAGTCAAAGTAAAAAACAACATATGCTCAGAGCTACCTTCAATGTTAAACTGTTAACTTATATATCATTAGTTTAAGTTTTTTGTCCAACTGTTTATTTGCTTTACTACCTGCTTTTATTATGTTTATTATATTTACTTGCTTTTAGTGATGAGTCCCTTGCTGCTTTAGACATGGCTGTGTTTCTGTGTAAATCATTACGTGTCAATATATCTTAGTTGTCTACAGCATATCTTTGTCATGATTTAGGCTGTTTTCTTGTGCATGAAAGAAACTTTTTAATGCAAAGTTTGACAGTCAACAATAAAATGTACAATTAATGATTGTTTCAAAGCATTATTAATTTGCAAATTTAAGAGACATGCTTTTTATTTCATAAAAACACACTATTTAAAGCTACAGTGAAGTCTAAAGCTCAGTGATAGATAATCTGGCCAATGGCTGAAGAAATGCACTAGGCAGATGCATTCCAAATTAGCAGGTGATTAATTTACAAAAGAAGCGAAGCAAAAGGTATTTAGTTATAAAAGTATCTAAAATTTTTAACTCATTGGTTAACTTAAAGCATGAATATGGCTAACTTTATAACAAGCATAATAAATGTCCAGCGCACACTACTAGACTGACCTGAATTTTCTCTCCAACAGCTTAAATGTCGTTGTCTAAATAATCTCCATTCCAGACTATAAAATGGCCTCCAATGGAATATTCCTCACAATAGGTAATTCTTAACATGCAGATTCTCAATTCTGCTTAGTTTAGTTTCATGCAGAGAGCATTTAAGTAACTAACAGTCATTACAATGCACAGAAATATGCAAAGAAAATAGATACAGAGATTTAATCTATCCACCCCCCGTGGCTTCTCCCCTCCAACAATACCGAGGCCATAGTCATCATGGTAAAAAATGTCTTCCACAATGTCAGGGAGACGAGAAAGCATCATGAATTGAGAAACGTTTTAGTGAAGGTGGCTGCAAGGACAATGGTGACAAAAGATAAGGTTTTGATTGCTCTTAACAGGATTGTAAGTGGCTTTTTAATTTAAACCCAGAGGACTGTTTTGTGGTTCTACCTCCAGCGCAGACACAGATCAGTTGCTGCCTTCTGTTATCCCACTCCGCCGCTCAGTCCAACTCACAGGCTCCTCTGATCCTCAGCGGTCCTCCTTTCACCTCTATTAGTAACCTTTTAGAGACTAGCCTCAGTCTGCTCTCTCCTCTTTCTCTCTCTCCCCGGCAGCCTTCTCCAATGACTTTCCTTCTCATGATGAGCTGCAGCCTTTCAGCCCCTCCTTATGCCCCCTGGCTGCACGGCGGACTTATCCAATCTTCCCACCTTCCTGCTTTGTTCCTCCGCAGTTAGCCTCCAGCTAGCCTGGGCCAGCCGTAGCCTCTCCCAGGTGCTCTGTTTCCCAACAAGTTTTTCCCTTCTACCACCGTGCCCATCAGCTTTCTTCCTGAGGGGCAAACTGCCGCCTCTACAACAGTGGTTCCATAGCTCTAGGGGTCCATAGCTGGCCGTCCCGTTTTGGTTATTGAGCTCTTTAAGCAGCTGTTCTCACACTGATTCCACCCTGCTCCTGATTGACTTCAGCAAAGCAGTTTTACCATACTGTACCTCTGTTGTTGTAATTTGTCCCCCGGTTTTGGGCACTGTGACCAAAACAGACATGGAACAAGCGCAGAAGAGAAATGCGAGTCCACTCAGAAAAAAAACACATCAAAAAAGCAACAACCAGCACTTGAAATCGGTCATCATCTTTTTGACTGGTTGCCAGTGTAAGCCTAGTTGACACAGATGATTATAAAAAATTTTACATTATATTAGTCAGTATAGGATTGTGCCGCTGTCACATTGGAATGACAATCTCTACTGTCAGTACTGTAGTTTGCCAGCTCTGCGCTGCCGTAGTACAAAGATATCTGCCTCTACAAATAATAGATTCCCATGTAATATAAATAGCAATTTCTAAGGCAAGGTAGACATAAAGATGACTTTCATAGGTGATAATAAATAACATACCTATGGATGATATACATTATAACAATTCTGTTACTAAATCCTGTAATCCCTGTAATCATTACACATTGTACCTTTATCATGAAACAACGCATTCTTTTTTTTACAGCTGATTACGTGTTATCGTCCTCCTGTTTTTGAGACTGTAGGACCACGTGCATGACTGAGAAGTTTGTTTTGACAAAATCTACAGTCCAACAAAGCCATGTAGGTTATCTACAAAAAGGAACCACTTCTAAGCAGGGTGTCCAACCTGAGCAGTGGTTCACTACTGCAAGAAAATAATGGCTGTGTTTACTGTGTGCAGTTTGTATCAAACTAAAAATTAGGGGAAACACTTTTTTCTTCTGGGATTGTGACATTGATGTTAAATAAAAAAAATAATAAAAAATAAAAAAGACTTACTACTTTCTATTTCATTAAATGTAACAGGGACATTGCATGTAAGGCTGTGAGCATCTCATCCAGGCAGGCAGAGAGCAGAGGCACAGCTGCAGGTTGGATTCAAGGTCTGATTAGTGGCCCCACTAATGGGATGTAATCATTTTCTTACTTAATGAACATAATTTATTTTTAACCAAGACCACAACTGTGCATGATCAGGGTTGTAGCTCCATCTGTCACACCCGAGTGGAAATTAATGTTGATTAAAATGAAGAAAAATGCCTATTTTGTGGTCTGTACTGATGTTTAGAGTTAACTAGTAAGAGCATATCCTGCTCAAATAGCTGACTTTTTTAGAAAGATTTTCAGTTGGATAAGATTAATCTTCATAGAGAGCAAAGCTATTCCGTTGCTTTTGTAATTCTTTGTTCAGAGAATATCACTTGTAGCTGTAGGCACTGCTTCAAAGAAGTTCAAGTGTATGTTCTTGCCAAAGGTGCTTGTTTATGGCTTTAATATATTCCTAGTTTGTCTCAGGCTTTTCCTGGGTGTGAGGGACCGAGCCAAAAAATGAGAGAAGCACAAAGAAGTCATTGAGGAAAAAAGGGTAAAAAATTTATCTAGCAGAAAAAAAGTTCAAATTTCTAACAAAACTGGGCCCATAAAGGAAAACAAAGGAAAAAAATCCACATAATCCAAACCTGACCCAGGAACACAAACCTCCCAATGTGAAGCACAAGAAAAACATATATACACTGGTTGATTAGACCGGTTTGACACAAGAGGGGAACATAAAACACATTTACCTAAACACATCTCCAACAAAAGACCAAACTAATCAGCACAATACTAAGTCTATGAGGAAGAGGACTTAAATAATTAGACTTCTTAAATTGAATTACAGAAAACAAAGCCAAATAGAAAAAAAACTAAACCCTTCCTACAACCCTTCTAGAAGTATGTGGAAAAGTCCTACTAGGTCTCCATGTCATTGTGGAGATACTTTGCCGCTGGGGCCTCCTTTCCTTTACTGGCCTCACCCACATGACAGCCTCCCAGGAACTGGCAACCAAAAAGAAATATATGAAACTACAGCAAACCAAAAAAGCAAGAAATGACTAAATGATATTGATGGTGTGATGAAGCCTCATGAGGCATTTGAACCGTTTGGCCAAATTGCTTCAACGATCCCCTCAATTCGTGAGGTTTCATGGGAAAATGTCACCACCTACTGGTGGAGTGCAGAACTACAGTTAGTAGTATGATCTGTAATTTTTTTGCTAATGTTTTTCTTGTTTGTTTGTTTTTTTTCTTTCCCGTTTAAGTTTAAGTGAAATTGTTCATGTGTGTATGGTAAAATCTTTTGTAAGTTTTTTTTTTTTTCTGTAAAATGTCTTAGAAGAAAACAATAATTTTAGGTACACAGTTTTTCTGCCATTTTGGTGAAATAAGCTCAAGCATGCAGGGAAAGTGCTTGTTCAAATTGGGCAATGATGAGCAAAATGGAAAGTGTTAGTATTTTTTTATTCAAACATTATAGTTTTTTTTTTTTTTTTTTTATTGGGTTGGAAGTTTTGTGTTCGACCAGTCTTTAGCCTAAACCAGACAATCTAATTAGGCAGTGGTTTTACCCAATCTATATTCTTACTAGGGCAAACCTATACAAATTAGTCACATTAGCCAAAATACTTACATATGATCACAACTTTCAAATCTCTAATGTGGGTCTGAAACCATCAAGCTCAGGAGTGAAAGTCAATGTCTTACAGCTGACACCACCAACATTGATAATCTTCAAGAGACAGCAATAGTACTTAACACTAAAGTTACAACTGTTTTCAGTAGCTTGCTGATGGACATGGACATGGACACAACTAATCGGATTGAAGGCCTGATCAGATCAAAAATGTTTCATGTAAACATGTCAGACTGAAGATTCTAATCCGATTCGGTCCGATCGGATCTAAATTTAATTCCGAAAGAGAGAGGTGGTTTTTGCCGATCGCCATTCCGATTGGCGTCCATGTAAACACCCATTCGGATCTTAAGAGTAAAATAATCTTCACTGCGCATGTGTGCGACGTCAGCGTGACGTTTTTCCGCCTTGTCAACAACAGGAAACCACCGGTCGCTCTCGCTGTGAACAACATGGCGGGAGGAGTCTAGGAACGCCGACTTATACACTCAAGTTCATTTAAAGCTGCAGGAAGCAGGAATTTATCCTCCTCCTCTTCCTCTTCTTCCTCTCCACAGCCCACTCGCTCTCCCACGCCGGTTCAATCGCTCATTCTCTACATTTTCTCTCGGACATTTCGCTGCCAAGCGCTTTTTTCCTCCTCTCTCCTTTTTTCTTTCCACTCGCTCCGAGCGCATCGTTTGTCAGGCCTCCCAAAAACCAGACGTAGACAGAACTGCCAAGTTTGGCAGGAACTTCTGCGCATGCTTAAAAGATTTAATCTGATGCAACGCTTGGTACATGTATACACACGTCATGATCGGATCATTTCATTTAGTGTCCATGTAAACGGAGATTTTGAATTTCCGATCAACCAAGGTTTGGATCGGATCGGGGAAATTTTGCGCATGTAAACGTAGCTATTGTTTAATCTAACTAAAATAGTTTTAACCAACTAGATTGGTGGTTTTTCCAACCATTCCATTCTTAGAATCTCTTCAAACTCTATCCAACTGACAGCAACTCTCCTACAATCTCCCACATCTTGACTGAGTCCTGAGGATGTTTAAATGCCTGTCGAAGTTCTTGCGCTTCCGGAGCCACTTCCCGAAGCGGTCACATGGTATAAAGGTGGCGAGGCTTTGGACGTCATCAATTTTGGCCCCTCCCCTAAATAAATCATGCCTTGACACGTGCTTCGGGGAAACGCCCCCTATATTACTCGACACATGCCTGGAAGTCTCGGCTCATCTCATCACTACTAAGTCAACTAAGTGAGTGCACCCAAATAGTTAACCAATGCCAAATCAAAGTAAAAAAAAAGTGAAATACAGTACAGTAAAATATAAGAGATTTATTTAAATAAAAAAAATACCAGACCATTTGTTGTGTGGCTGCACATGCGGCCATCACACTCGGAATAAGTGCAGCCTACTTAGATAAAAACAGTACCTTGTGTCTGAACACCGAGGCTGACTACTAAGACCAATTCAAAAGTCTGATATGTGCTAACTCACTGCAACTGAATATTAATCCCTCCAGACCTAATATTTTGAGAAATTATCACCCAAGGACCCACTTAAGACCTCAGAGCATATGAGGTTTCTTTTTTGTATTTTGTCCCAAACTGTTTTTTGGATTGCTGCAGGGACCAAATGTAATTATTAATTAATTTGGCCAAAAAAAATCAGAGCTCAGTGTGTGTTTGTTGCTTTACAAGGCTCCTGTGTTGCTATTAATCCTCTTGCCTTTAATTAACACAAAAAATCATTAATGTCTCCTTTTTTATCTTTATTATCGTGACTTAAATCCCTTTAGCGCCTGCGAAGCATGCCTAATCGTAAGAAAATGGGTTATGATACATCTTATTTTGGCTTGTTTTCTGAGTTGCAGCACAGCTGAATAAACTTAAATGGGGCTTACATTCCTCTGCTGTTTCAAGGTGAAGTATTATCCTTAGCAAGTAGAATTTTATTACAGTGACTAATTTGAGCATAATTCTTGTTAAATACTAGAAAGAAAAATGATTTCAAGCATGTGATTCGTCTGCATTGGAACCATTTTGTTTTTACTCTGGAAAACGTAGATTGTTGTGATCACAGAATAAGACCATCATCTGACGAGAGCTTATACATTAATGTTAGTTGATTCTTAAAACATTTTGTAATACTATAGATAACAGATTAGACTCTGACTCCCCTATTTTAAAATCTTCAAGTTTCTATTGAGTATACTTGCATATATTCTTAGTTTTTGCTCATTTCTGGAACACATAACCTAGCTCTCCTACAAGGCTGATGCTTTTGTACTTTCAGATATAAAGTCATAGTATTCTCTGACTCTAATCTAGCTTGACAATAAATTAGAAACCATGTTTTAGATGGCTATCTCAAGCTTTTGATGCAGCTTCTTTGTGACATTCAGACAGAAACCTACACCACACAAACACAAGTCCCACAGATTACAAGGGGCATTTCTATGTATTTGAAATCTAATATGGTTTACTGGCACAGGAGAAAACTAGTGGGCATTTTGTTATTTAACCTCCTTCCTGTTAGTTATCTCAGCTGAAAACACCAATATTGTAACATCCTATAGATATCACAACTGGATTATGGCTCATATCTTTAGATATTTTTTTTCAATTTATAACTACCTTAGTGCTTCGATGTTCTCTTTATTATTTTCTTTTATATTGAAAGTGTTCCTAGATCAGCGCTTCTGTTTTCATCTGTCTGTTCTGTATCCTCAAAGTCAAGTTAGTTGTAGCAGATGGCACCTTACAAATCGCCAGGTTCACTGCTGCTATAAGCCCTATCAAGAAGTTTGTTTATGCAGTTAGATAAAATTCTTTACATTGAAAACTGTTAAACCTATTAAATCCATGTATCATTTGTTCTTTCATTTTTCAAATCAAAACCTAAAATTAAAAATGAAAAAATACACTCGTTTTCTCACTATTTGTTTCCAAAACAAAAAGGAAAAAACAGATAAAGAGCCGTTTTCTGAATGAATCCGTGTATCATTCGTTCTTTCTATTTTCAATTGCCAATCAAAAAACAAAAAATAAAAAATTGACTGGTTATTTTGTTATTTGTTTTTTATGGTTAAACCAAAAACGAAAAAAGGATTTGTTTTTCATATATCAATTCTAAGCTCAGATCAAGAATACGAAATGGAAAAACGGACAGCAACGCAGAATTTGTTTTTAATATTTAATCGGTACAGTTTACGTGACCCGGAAATAGCTCTTTGCGCAGCAGTTGGGGTAATGAAGTGGCTACCATGGCGACGCTATGTTGATCGAGAAGCTGTTTGTTGTTGCTAGTTAAAAGTACAGTGCACAGAAAAGTTTCAAGAAAAAAGTTATACCTGGAAAATCCTGCAAATTTTCTCCGTTGTCATGTCCTCCTCAAGAGTCACACGCTTGGATCCTCGAAATAAAACGTAACTGTCCATGGCTGATAGGTCCGACTGCCTTATCTGGTGCAGTTTGATCGAACGTGGTGGGAGTAAGCCAATTGTTTTTTTAGCTAACGCTCCACCAAACTTCCGGGTCATGTAAACTGTACCGATTAAATATTAAAATCAAATTCTGCGTTGCTGTCCGTTTTTCCATTTCGTATTCTTGATCTGAGCTTAGAATTGAAATATGAAAAACCAATCCTTTTTTCGTTTTTGGTTTAACGATAAAAAACAAAATAACAAGTCAATTTTTTATTTTTTGTTTTTTGATTGGCAATTGAAAATAGAAAGAACGAATGATACACGGATTTGAATGATACACAGATTCTATTAGAATAATAAACAAAAGTGTTGCTTTACAACTGGGATCTGTCATGATGGGTTACTGAAAAGCCCAAGATGCAGAACACCACGGAGACTGAAGGAAAGTTTAACAAGTTTATTGTTCACAAGCACATGGAAATAACACAGGTACTGGTTCAGGCCTGGGGGGGGCTGGTTCACTGGAGTCTGTGTGGGAAACAGTTCAGTTAGCTTGGGATCAGTTGAGTTTGAGAGTTTCAGGTTTGTACCTTGAGAAGTCCGGTTTAGGCTTTGAGAGAGGAACTGTTGGGTCCAGAGATAGTTTAGTTCAGCAGAGTCCGATAACTGCTTCAGCGTCTTACATCTAGCTTGAAGGCAGACCTTGGCTTTGGGTTTCCAGCTATTAGTCCAGAGCTGCATGGGAATCCAGAGAAGAGTCTTCAGGTTTGGCTCAGAGGGCAGGCTCGGCGGGTTAAGCTCTTCCAGAGCTCACAGGAGAAAAAAAAGGATTCCTGAAAGCAGAGACAAAAAAGGATTAGAATCCAATATGGATTCACGGGCAACAAAGGTTCTCAGAAGATGCTAGGCTCAGGTGCTAACCAAACTGGATTTAACACTGCGGCGTCGAGGCAAGGTCTGAAGGCAGGTTATATACTGTGGATCCTCTGATGATGAGATGCGCCTCAGGTGTGTCGAAGGCTCAGCTCAGGAGGATCCATGGCGGACTCTGCTGGAGAAAGATGGAACATCTCCAGCTCCCAACAGTACCCCCCCCTCAACGACCGTCTCTTGGCGGTCCGGAAGATGTCGATGGGAGGGAGCTCTCATACTCCTCGATCAACGATGGGTCGAGGATGTAGGAACCAGGAACCCACTGGCGATCCTCCGGACCGTAGCCCTCCCAATCGATGAGGTACTGCCAACCGCGACCTCGCCGACGGGAGTCCACGATCCGGCGGACGGTGAAGGCAGGATGTCCATCGACTTCCAGGGCGGGTGGAGGGGAGTCGGATGGAAGGCACAAAGGACTCAAGATGACTGGTTTGACCTGAGAGACGTGGAACGTGGGGTGGATGCGAAGAGTCGGGGGAAGTTGCAGGCATATGGCTGATGGATTGATAACCTGGACAATCTTGTATGGACCAATGTATCGCGGTGAAAGTTTGCGAGACATTCCCTTGAGGGGGATGTCTCGAGTGGAAAGCCATACCTCTTGTCCAACCGAGTACTCAGGGGCAGGACGTCTCTTTGAGTCGGCGAAGCGTTTGGTTGTTTCCGAGGAGGGATTGAGAGTGGCGATGGTGTCTCTCCAGATGCGTTGGCAGCGACGGATGTGCTGATTGACTGACTGGAGCGAAATCTCTCTCTCGTCTGCAGGAAAAAGTGGAGGTTGGTAACCGAGACTGACCTGAAATGGTGACTGACCGGTGGAAGCTGACTTGAGAGAGTTGTGGGCGTATTCGATCCATGTGATGTATTGGCTCCAGTCGGTGGGATTATTAGAAGTTAAATAACGAAGGGTAGACTCGAGCTGCTGATTCATCCTTTCGGTTTGACCGTTGGACTGTGGATGATAACCAGAGGTTAGTGAAGACTTACAGTTGAGCGCAGAACAGAACGCCTTCCAGACTTGGGAAATGAACTGGGGCCCACGATCTGAGAGTATTTCTTGTGGGATTCCATGTAGACGAAAAACGTGTTTGATCAGGAGCTGAGCAGTTTGAAAGGCCGTAGGAAGTTTCCTGAGGGGGATCAGATGACAGGACTTTGAAAATCGATCGACGATGGTAAAGATTGTGGACATACCTCGGGAGATGGGAGGACCAGTGACGAAGTCGATAGCGATGTTAGACCATGGACGCGTGGGGACTGGGAGAGGATGCAACAGACCTGAGGGTGGTTGGTGTGAAGCCTTATTTCTGGCGCAGGTAGAGCAAGCCAAAACATATTCTTTGACATCCTTGTGAAGGGTAGGCCACCAGAAAGGTCTAGAGATTAAGGCGATGGTTCTGCTCATCCCCGGATGAGCAGAAAACTTGGCAGTATGCATCCACTCTATCAGGCGAGATCTAACAGAAGAAGGGACATAAGTTCAGTTTGGAGGACCGTTACCTGGGTCAGGTTCAGAAGCCAGGGCAGAGTTAATAAGATCGGTGATCTCCCAGGTAACCACTCCAACAGTGCAAGATGCGGGAAGGACAGGTTCAGGCGTCTCGGATTGATCAACGGGGTAAAGACGAGAGAGAGAATTGGGTTTGACGTTCTTGGATCCGGGTCTGTAAGAAATAATGAGGTTGAAGCGAGAGAAAAATAGGGTACACCTTGACTGACGGGGATTGGCTTGTTTAGCAGACTGGATGTAAGCTAGGTTCTTGTGATCTGTCCAAACAAGAACCGGGTGCTCAGCTCCCTCCAGCCAGTGTCTCCATTCCTCCAATGCCAGCTTGATGGCCAAGAGTTCACGGTCTCCAACGTCGTAGTTTTGCTCTGCGGGGGAAAGTGTACGAGAGAAAAAGGCACACGGGTGAACTCTTTGATCCGTGTCGAGTCTTTGAGATAAGACAGCCCCCACACCAGAGTCGGAAGCGTCAACTTCGAGGATGAACTGCTTTGAAGGATCGGGCTGGATCAGCACAGGAGCTCTGGAAAAAAAAGTCTTAAGTTTATCAAATGCGGCTTGTGCCTCGGGGGTCCATTGGAAGGTTATTTTGACTGAAGTTAGAGAAGTTAGTGGAAGAGCTGTCTGACTGTAATTCCTGATGAATCTTCGATAAAAGTTGGCGAAACCCAGGAATCTCTGCAGCTGCTTGCGGTTTTCAGGAACCGGCCACTCCAAAACTGCCTTTATTTTATCTTCAGAAGGCTTAACCTGCCCGCCCTCGAGCACAAACCCCAAAAAGGTGACTGAAGACTGATGAAACTCGCATTTTTCGGCTTCGACAAACAGTTTGTTCTCCAGTAATCTTTGTAACACTAGGCGGACATGTTCTTTATGCTCAGAAAGGTTCTTAAAATAAATGAGTATGTCATCAATGTAGACGAACACGAACACATTCAAAAAGTCTCTGAGAACGTCGTTTACCAAGGCTTGAATACATGCAGGGGCGTTAGTTAGACCAAAAGGCATGACCAAATATTCAAACTGGCCCAAGGAAGTCTTAAAGGCTGTTTTCCACTCATCTCCATCTCGAATCCTGAGAAGGTGATAAGCGTTCCTTAGGTCGAGCTTGGTGAATACAGTAGCCCCTTGTACAGGTTCAAAAGCTGAAGCGAGTATTGGGAGAGGGTACTTATTTTTAATAGTTATTTGGTTCAGACCTCTGTAATCGATACAGGGTCTTAGTGAACCGTCCTTCTTGCCGACGAAAAAGAACCCTGCACCCAACGGAGAAGAAGATGGGCGAATTATTCCAGCAGCTAAAGACTCATTGATATATTTTTCCATAGTTTCTCGTTCAGGTTTGGAAATAGTATAAAGTCTGCTGCTGGGTAGAGGTGCTCCAGGTAATAGCTCAATCGCACAGTCATATGGTCTGTGTGGTGGAAGGGACGTAGCACTGACCTTACTGAATACAGGAGCCAAATCATGATACTCGGAAGGGACAGAAGTAAGATCAGGAGAGTCCATCTCCTCCCCACCTCTAGGAGACCTCACAGCGGGAGCTGCCAAACGGAGGCATGTTTCATGACATAAAGTTGACCAGGATTCAACATGACGATCAGTCCAGTTAATATGGGGATTATGTCTTTCCAGCCATTCAAATCCAAGCACCAGAGGGGAACATGCGGAGGGAAAAACTAAAAATGTTAAGGTTCCTCGATGATTACCTGAGATTAGCAGCTCGAGAGGTTGTGTCTGATGGGTGACCTGGTTGTTGGGAGCTGGAGTAATACCACCTTCCTCCAGCAGAGTCCGCCGTGGATTCTCCTCTGCCTAGCCTCCTGCACAGCTGAGGCTCATTCCTTCATCAGAGGATCCACACCATATAAGCTGTCTTCAGACCTTGCCTCAATGTCGCAGTGTTGAATTCAGTTGGTTAGCACTGAAGCCAAGATCCTTCTGAGCACTTTGTTGACCGTGAATCCAGACTGGATTCTAACTCTTTTTGTCTCTACTTTCAGGAAACCTGTTTTTCTCTTGTGAAGCTCTGGAAGAGCTTAACCTGCCGAGTCTGCCCTCTGAGCCAAACCAGAAGACTCCTCTCTGGATTTCCATGCAGCTCTGGACCAAGAGCTGGAGACTCAAAACCAAGGTCTGCCCTCTTTCTAGAAGTAAGACGCTGAAGCAGCTAACGGACTCTGCTGAACAAACATTCTCTGGACCCAACAGTTCTCCTCCCAAAGCTAAACCAAGAACCCTCAAGGTACAAACCTGAATCTCTCAGAGTCAAACTCTTTTGATGCTACGCTAACTGAACTGTCTCCCACGCAGACTCCAGTGAACCTGCCCCCCAGGCCTGAACCAGAACCTGTGATTACTCTGTGCTTGTGAAACAATAAACTTGTTAAACCTTTCACTTCAGTTTCCTTTTCGTGGGTTCTGCATACTTGGGTCTCTCTTGTGAACCCATCATGACATAACACTGCGACCAACCGACTAACCCAGCGGAACCACTCTGGAGGATTCTGAATGATCTACGGGCCCAGACTCAGAGCCTTGGAACCTCCCTCCGTGAGAGCCACGAAGACCTGGCTAGGAGATTTGAGAGCGCCATTCGTGATGTCCACGACCGGCTTGTGGACAGATTCATGTGTGAGCTCAACACTCGATTTGATTAGTTTTCACAGAAGTTTTCCAGACAATCAGCTCCTAGAGCGGAGCCCGTTCCACTTCCGTTTCCGGAACCAGAGCCTGTCACGTCACTTCCGGAATTCCGTCCGTCTCTCCCAGAAAAATTTTCAGGTATCCCAAGCAAATGTAAGGGATTTTTGTTTCAATGCCGACTTATTTTTCAGAACTCTCCTGGCAGTTTCCCTACTGAACAAAAGAAAATAACGTTTATTCTGTCCCAACTAACCGGACGTGCCCTAGAGTGGGCGGAGGCAAGGTTTGCCTCAGAAGGCAGCCTCAGATGTGATTTTTCCGATTTTGTTTCCGAGTTTTCCCAAGTGTTTAACCATGATTCTGACCAAACAATTGACTCTCGTGCTCTGTTGAATCTTAAACAGGGAAATTCCTCTGTAGCAGATTTTTCCATTGACTTCTGGGTTAAAGCTGCAGCCTCAGGCTGGAATGAGTGTGCACTTAAGAGTGCTTTTTTCAACGCTTTAAACGAGAACGTAAAAGATGAACTCGCCACACTCGAGACACCTGAGACTCCTGAGGAACTCATCAGGTTGACAATTAGTTTGGATAACCGTCTTCGAACCAGATCCAAGTCAAATATTAGGAGTCATGTTTTTCCAGTTTCTGTTTCTAGGGCTAAGAGAAGGGACACCTCTTCTTTTGTTTCTCCCGAAGAGGCGTTCAGAACTGAGAGCCGTGTCCAGCCTGAATCTGAACCCGTGTCTAAAACTCATTTTGTTCCACCAGCTTTTGAACCAACTGAGGGGGAGCCAATGCAGATTGGTCACACTAGGCTCACACCCGATGAGAGGAAGAGAAGGTTTAAGGAGAAACTTTGCTTTTATTGTGGAATGCCTGGGCATTTTGTTTCTTCCTGTCCAGCAAAGAATAGGATTTGGAGCTCGTCTGCGATTATGGGGAGTCTGGTGAAGCATCAACTAAATAGAAAATCCTCTCATCTACTTTTACCTGCTACCCTGTTCTGTTCTGATCAGACTCTCACTCTGTCAGCCTTCATAGACTCTGGTTGTGAGAGAAACCTTATTGACTCAAGTCTAGTTCAACAGCTAAACATTAAGACCACCCCTCTGAGGAAGCCACTTAAAGTCTCAGCCATTGATGGAAGGAGTCTACACCAAGTTACCCACGAGACTCAGCCTCTTCAGCTTCAAGTTTCTGGTAGTCATCGAGAGACTTTAACCTTTCTTGTTTTCCCATCAGCCTGTTCTCCCTTGGTTCTGGGATATGAGTGGTTGGAGCAACACAACCCTCATATTAATTGGAGTAATAGACACGTTGAATCGTGGTCTCCCTCCTGCCATGCCTCCAGTCAGTCAACCAGTCCCCGCCCTGCCGAACCTACTGGAGCACCTCTACAGCCGATCCGAGCATCCAGGGGCCCACGGTGGGCGCCCCAGGACACCTCGGAGGCTGCACCGGAGTCGTCGTGGGCGGCTCTCTCCATGCTGCGGCCAGAGCTGCAGTCGGCGGTCCTGTCTGAATCAGCTCCGGTGCCGCAGTGGGCGGCCCCGCCCTGCACCTACTTCTGAGCTGCTACCGGTGGTCTCCCGGTTAAATATCAGAGACTTTCTTTGTTGTCGTCCACCCTTAAGTGGATTGTTTTTTGTTCTGGGACTCAGTTTTTGTTTTTTCTTTTTTCTTTTCCCCCTGCGCCCACCCTGGGTGGGTTGGTTTTTTGTTGTGGACTCTGCTTCTTGCCTTCCTAGAATGGTGCCCCCTGCGCCCACCCTTGGTGGGTTGTTTTTTGTTCTCTTGTTTCCCTAGGTCTTGTCTGAAGCGTCTGGTATCCGCCCTTGAGGGGGGGGTACTGTTGGGAGCTGGAGTAATACCACCTTCCTCCAGCAGAGTCCGCCGTGGATCCTCCTCTGCCTAGCCTTCTGCACAGCTGAGGCTCATTCCTTCATCAGAGGATCCACACTATATAAGCTGTCTTCAGACCTTGCCTCAATGTCGCAGTGTTGAATTCAGTTGGTTAGCACTGAAGCCAAGATCCTTCTGAGCACTTTGTTGACCTTGAATCCAGACTGGATTCTAACTCTTTTTGTCTCTACTTTCAGGAAACCTGTTTTTCTCTTGTGAAGCTCTGGAAGAGCTTAACCTGCCGAGTCTGCCCTCTGAGCCAAACCAGAAGACTCCTCTCTGGATTTCCATGCAGCTCTGGACCAAGAGCTGGAGACTCAAAACCAAGGTCTACCCTCTTTCTAGAAGTAAGACGCTGAAGCAGCTAACGGACTCTGCTGAACAAACATTCTCTGGACCCAACAGTTCTCCTCCCAAAGCTAAACCAAGAACCCTCAAGGTACAAACCTGAATCTCTCAGAGTCAAACTCTTTTGATGCTACGCTAACTGAACTGTCTCCCACGCAGACTCCAGTGAACCTGCCCCCCAGGCCTGAACCAGAACCTGTGATTACTCTGTGCTTGTGAAACAATAAACTTGTTAAACCTTTCACTTCAGTTTCCTTTTCGTGGGTTCTGCATACTTGGGTCTCTCTTGTGAACCCATCATGACACTGGTGGAGTTTCTTTCCATCAATAGCAGAGACACAAAGAGGCTGGGTTAGAGGTACTGTTTCTATTTGAAGCTGCTGGACAAGATTGGAGTCAATTAAATTCCGTTCACAGCCTGAATCAATGAAAGCAGAAAAAGTGAGGTTCTGATCTGAGAAAAATAAAGAGGCAGGGAGCATGAGACGAGGAGATTTTTCAGAGTTGACATGGCCCGTCAGACTCCTCAGAACCTCTGACGGGCCCCGGCTTTTGATTTAGCTGGGCATGAAGCAATGAAGTGACCACTCTCACCACAGTAGATACACAGTTTGCTCAAAAAACGTCTTTGTCTTTCCTCTGGAGTCAGCCTAGTATGTCCAACCTGCATGGGTTCGATTTCCGTCTCTCCAGTATGAGAAGCTTGAACAGGCAAGGAGAGAGACTGGGTTTTAGGTCTCGGTTTGGACAAATGTTCTGTGGGAGCAGAAAAAAAAAGTCACATTATTAGAAGCAGAGGCAGGGGCAAAAGAAGCCTGATTCTTAGATTTGGAGCTGTTTCTAGCTCGGATCCTGTTATCCAGCCTAATTGTCAGGCGGATTAATTCTTCGAGTGTTTCAGATTCGTCGAGGGTTGCTAGTTCATCCTTGATGCTTTCGTTCAAAGCCATTAAATAAGCGCCTTTTAAAGCGCTTTGATTCCATCCGGACGCTGCCGCTTTAACCCGGAAGTTAATGGAGAAATCCGCTACTGAAGAATTTCCCTGTTTTAGGTTGAAAAGAGCACGAGAGTCAATGGTTTGATCAGTTTCTTGGTTAAATACTTTTATATTTAATAATAAAATTCAGAGACCAAATCTGTGTATCGACAACTGAGGCTTTCGTCGGAGGCAAACCTTGCCTGAGCCCATTCCAGGGCTCTTCCAGTCAATTGGGACAGAATAAATGTTATCTTCTTATAATCTGTGGGAAAACTGCCAGGAGAGTTTTGAAATATTAAACGACATTGAAACAAAAATCCTTTGCAATCCTTACCAGAAAACTTCTCAGGTAGACTTGGGCTCTGCTGGGCCTTGTGTTTGGCCGCAGTGTTCTGTCATGATGGGTTACTGAAAAGCCCAAGATGCAGAACACCACGGAGACTGAAGAAAAGTTTAACAAGTTTATTGTTCACAAGCACATGGAAATAACACAGGTACTGGTTCAGGCCTGGGGGGGGGCTGTTTCACTGGAGTCTGTGTGGGAGACAGTTCAGTTAGCTTGGGGTCAGTTGAGTTTGAGTTTGAGAGTTTCAGGTTTGTACCTTGAGAAGTCCGGTTTAGGCTTTGAGAGAGGAACTGTTGGGTCCAGAGATAGTTTAGTTCAGCAGAGTCCGATAACTGCTTCAGCGTCTTACATCTAGCTTGAAGGCAGACCTTGGCTTTGGGTTTCCAGCTCTTAGTCCAGAGCTGCATGGGAATCCAGAGAAGAGTCTTCAGGTTTGGCTCAGAGGGCAGGCTCGGCGGGTTAAGCTCTTCCAGAGCTCACAGGAGAAAAAAAGGATTCCTGAAAGCAGAGACAAACAAGGATTAGAATCCAATATGGATTCACGGGCAACAAAGGTTCTCAGAAGATGCTAGGCTCAGGTGCTAACCAAACTGGATTTAACACTGCGGCGTCGAGGCAAGGTCTGAAGGCAGGTTATATACTGTGGATCCTCTGATGATGAGATGCGCCTCAGGTGTGTCGAAGGCTCAGCTCAGGAGGATCCATGGCGGACTCTGCTGGAGAAAGATGGAACTTCTCCAGCTCCCAACAGGATCAGATCTAAAAAAAAATTTAGTGTGATCCTGAAACTGACCTCACCTCCTGAATTCAGCAAACCTGATGATTTTTTTTCGGTTTATAAATTAGCCAATTCTTTTTCCTTTTTCTTTTTTTTAATAAAGTGACTCAGAATGATATCTGACTCAGATTACTGAGTTTTTAAAACCGCCTTTGTTATGACATAATAATATAAACTCCATATCGTTATGTTCCTACTTTAAGATATTATAAAACCTTATTTTATTGTGACTATTCACCGTTAATAACCCACGGGGCAAAAACTTATTATAAAGACATTGAAAAGACGACATGATTTGCATGTCCATATCGGGCATCTAAACCTTCTTTTTTTCTACTCAAGGCTTATTGGATAAATGTTATTTTTCCATCTGCGGTGTCATTCAGAGGTTGAGTTTTATAACTCCAAAAAATTGTAATGTGTTGTTATGAAAAAGCAATATGCATCACATACTGTAATGCTTTTCTGAGTCAAACCATCTACCTTCAGCTGAAAAAGAGTGAAAATGTCAAAACAACCATGCCAAAGGATGGCTAAAATAAATATTGATGACTCATAGGTACAATTTTAGGGAGAGAAAAAGCAACAAATCAAACATGACATATTTAAAAATAAAAGCAGCTCCTCCTTGCAGAAATGCGTATGGTACAGGAAAAAGAGGAGACAAAGAAATGTAAAAAGAACAAGAGTGACTCTTATAAGAAAACAAAAAAGAAAATATTGATACTCCTTGATGAAAACGCATGTATAAGGATGAACTACACACACAAACACAAATACATACATATATATATATATATATATATATATATATATATATATATATATATATATATATATATATATATATATATATATATATATATATACAGGTGCTGGTCATAAAATTAGAATATCATGAAAAAGTAGATTGATTTCAGTAATTCCATTTAAAAAGTGAAACTTGTATATTATATTCATACATTACATACAAACTCATATATTTCAGATGTTTATTTTGTTTAATTTTGATGATTACAAATGACAACAAATGAAAATCTCAAATTCATCATAACAGAAAATTAGAATATTACTGAAGACCAATAAAAACAAAGGATTTATAGAAATGTTGGCCAACTGAAAAGTATGAACATGAAAAGTATGAGCATGTACAGCACTCAGTATTTAGTTGGGCCTCCTTTGGCCTGTATTACTGCAGCAATGCGGCGTGGCATGGAGTCGATCAGTCTGTGGCACTGCTCAGGTGTTATGATAGCCCAGGTTGCTCTAATAGTGGCTTTTAGCTCTTCTGAATTGTTGGGTCTGGTGTATTGCATCTTCTTCTTCACAATACCCCATAGATTTTCTATGGGGTTAAGGTCAGGAGAGTTTGCTGGCCAATTAAGAACAGGGATACCATGGTCCTTCAACCAGGTACTGGTAGCTTTGGCACTGTGTGCAGGTGCCAAGTCCTGTTGGAAAATGAAATCTGCATCTCCAAAAAGTTGGTCAGCTGCAGGAAGCATGAAGTGCTCTAAAACTTCCTGGTATGTGGCTGCGTTGACCCTGGACCTCAGAAAACACAATGGACCAACACCAGCAGATGACATGGCACCCCAAACCATCACTGACTGTGGAAACTTTACACTGGACTTCAAGCAACGTGGATGAAGTGCCTCTCTTCTTTTCCTCCAGACTCTGGGACCTTGATTTCCAAAGGAAATGCAAAATTTACTTTCATCAGAGAACATGACTTTGGACCACTCACCAGCAGTCCAGTCCTGTTTCTCTTTAGCCCAGGCAAGACGCTTCTGACGCTGTCTGTGGTTCAAGAGTGGCTTGACACAAGGAATGCGACAGCAGAAACCCATGTCTTTCATACGTCTGTGTGTGGTGGTTCTTGAAGCACTCACTCCAGCTGCAGTCCACTCTTTGTGAATCTCTCCCACATTTTTGAATGGGTTTTGTTTCACAATCCTCTCCAGGGTGCGGTTATCTCTCTTGCTTGTACACTTTTTTCGACCACATCTTTTCCTTCCCTTCGCCTCTCTATTAATGTGCTTGGACACTGAGCTCTGTGAACAGCCAGCCTCTTTAGCGATGACCTTTTGTGTCTTGCCCTCCTTGTGCAAGGTGTCGATGGTCGTCTTTTGGACAACTGTCAAGTCAGCAGTCTTCCCCATGATTGTGTAGCCTATAGAACTAGACTGAAAGACCATTTAAAGGCTTTTGCAGGTGGTTTGAGTTAATTAGCTGATTAGAGTGTAGCACCAGGGGCCATCAATTTTGAACCTTTTCACAATATTCTAATTTTCTGATATGATGAATTTGAGATTTTCATTTGTTGTCATTTGTAATCATCAAAATTAAACAAAATAAACATCTGAAATATATGAGTTTGTATGTAATGTATGAATATAATATACAAGTTTCACTTTTTAAATGGAATTACTGAAATCAATCTACTTTTTCATGATATTCTAATTTTATGACCAGCACCTGTATATTGAAATCTGTATACCGTCTTCGCACCTTTAAGTGCACTTTTTATAAATGAGGGAAGAGTTTAGTGAGAGTATTGGGACTCAATGTGACTTTCTGAACGGAATTTCCATTTTTCACGACTGTTCTGCGACAAGTACCTTTTTCCTCTGATCATGGAGCAGCACGCTTGCTTGGTCTCGCAATGAATCCTGGGATAACCAAGAAACATAGGCTACACTGGACCCGTCCTTCAAATGCGGCAAAAAGAAGAACGCATTTGTTATGCTATGTCGTAATCGGCCTACGAATCTGGCCATCGTAGGACGCATTCCAGGAATTCGAATTTAGTTCTTGGAGCTCTGAGGCTTGAATGAAACTCAGCACTACTAAATAAATATGTGTCATAGTTGAGTGGAGGCTTTTGAGGACCGAAATGCAGAGATCAGGAAGCAGAGGTGAGTCTTGTAGATCTAATGAAGCAACTGAGGCAGAAATCCAAATATCCAACATTGAACAATAAAAAGAAGCAAAAAATCAGAAAACAACAGGGAAAACTCACATGGGGAGCCTGAGATGAGGAAAAGACAAAACAAGAACAAACCAGCACTGAGTTAATGCAGAGGTGGTGTATATATGGGGAACAGAACAAAGGATGGGCTAATGAACTGAATATGGAGCAGGTGTGAGTGGAACTAACTGGAAGGAAGCCAAAGGGAAAGGAAACAAGCACAAGGAGGCAACAGAGAGTTATCAATCAATCAGTCAATCAATAAATCAATCAATCAATCAATCTCTTTATTGTCAACTACAATTTGCATTGTAATGGAGATTTCAGTTTCAGAACAAATCGTTCAATCCAATATCCCAAACTTGTTGGGCTTTTCCAACGTGAAGCGAGCGTGCACATCCAAGATATTATCCCATCTCACCTTTGAGTGAGTGCTTACAACTTGATCCTGTGCTCCTCTCTTTTCCAAGACATAACCATGAAAGGTATTTTTGATGCTCAAAGAAAAATGTACCTACCGATCCAACCTAACCAACAAAATGCAGCAATGGGATCAAAAGAGGGAAGGAATTAAGCTGTACTCTGCCTTCTACAGAAGAATAGCTTGGTATTTTTTCACATTTTTCTGGCATTTTAAAATTTCCTAATTGTTTATAAAGATAAAAGTCTAGTGTGAGCAAAAAATGAATAGAAATTGAATTAATTTGAACTACCACCATGGTTTGAGTTGAAGTGAAGGACTATTTAAGCAACTTTTTTAACTTAGCTTTCATGCAGGTCTAACTATAGATTTCAATCTAAATAATTTGAAGTTTGGTCAAAAGTTGTCCATTTACAGAAAAAGAGTTCTATTTTATTGGGTCAGTTTTGTTTTTTTTCTCACATGCTTGCCATTGGTTTGCTAACTGTGTAATTGTTATAGGATAAGCCCTCCACACTGAAAAGTTTTGTCTCTGCTCCAGATATACTATTTTATGCATAAGAAGCCTTCATGCAGCTTTGTATCCTGCATATATCATAGGGGTTACAACCCAACTATAACTTCTCACCGGGCCTATTCATCAAGTTCTGTGATGCATAGTGTGATTTCCAGTGTCAGCACAATGTGTATAAAGCAGTAAATCATAAAGGCTTTATCTTTATCCGTGTGTGTATTTGTGTGTCTAAAGGGAATGCCTGTTCTGATGGGAGCCCACTCTGAGAATGAGTTAAAAGGGACGATGAAATTATAAATAAACAGAAACCTAATAGCACATGATAATTTGTTTAGCAGTACATTGCAAATCAACCATAAAGACTCAAATTAATCAAATGCTATTAGTTCATTAAGATTTTAGCACCCAGCAGAATTAATTTGATTATATCAAACTTATCACTTGATTTTACTCCATAGCACCACCTGCACACCATAATTAATAATTAGTTCATCTGAGAATAGACATCTCAATAGAGGATAATAATTGCCCTTTAACAAAAAAAAATATGAAAATGTAATATATAAATAATTAGAAAGAGGCCAGTCATGAAGAATATTTACAACATAAATGACGTTAAAAACATGCAGTTTTATGTAAATTAAACACAAACTTTGACCGCATCCCCAAAAAAATAACCTGTGTCTAGTCAGTATTTATGATTATTATAATAATTTTTTTTCTTATGATTTTTTCTTATGATGAAAAGTTCCCAGACTCAGTTTTAGTCCCAGGCATCTTCATAACAATAAAGATAAATAGCATCATCTTAGTGCCTTTTGCACAGCATAATAACTATTATGTTGAGCTGGAGTTCATGAGTTTTTTTAAATGCTTCCCTTCCCCCCACTTGCCATAGTTGCATAAGCTTAAATAGGTTATGTTAATTTTTTACACCTTAAATTGTCTGTGTTCTAGAGTGCTGCTCTCCTGCAAAGTCTTCTTTAACCCCTTTATAGTCAACTTGTTTAAAATGTATTGGCCTCTTGAAGTCGTCGGGAAGTCATATTTTAATTTCAAATCATTCTGGCTTAAACATGTATATAAATGAACTCTTTATCAGACTATATTGTCCCAAAAGTTAGAAAATTTCTTTAAAGTTTCTTATGTGGCCTGTATAAGATTTTATTAAAAAATCTTATGTAGGCCAGTTAGTTATACATCAGCTTGTACACCTAAATTCTGCCAATCATATATCAACGGTCATCTGTCAATTTTTTCAGTCATAGCATCTTGATTCAGATGTCGCAGCTAATATACAAAACGGTTAAAATAAGAAATAAGAATCATTTACTTTACCATTGAGTTCCGTCCCAGTGTTCACGGGGATGGATGTCTGTGTCTTCTGCAGGCTTAGAACTAACAGAACTGGCAGCGTTGCGAGGCAAGGGCTCAATGATGTACGGCTGTAAGCCTTCTACACCAAACCAAGCTTCTGTCCATCTGGCGTCCTCTTCCACAACAACTTTGTCCCTGCTTTCCTCCTCTAAATAAAAAATGTATGATGGAGGAGACTAATCCACGACCTCCGACACAAAACTCTCCTCCTCTTGCATGTTTCCGCCGTCCGTAGCGTTCCTTGACAGTGTTGTTGCTACTTGGTCCCAATGTAATTTCCCATTGGAAAACCTACTAACACTAAGTTGCTCACTGGTTAGCAACATGCTTCCGATAAACCGGCCACAACCAAACATGCTTGCAAACCTTCCGCCACAACGATCCCGCCCCCTTAAAAAATGACCAATCACATTCCCTTTATTCATTCGTGTCAAGTTAATTTAGGAGAATTCGGAAATGCAACAGTTGGAACAGCCACTTCCCTACGACTTTAAAGCCTGGTTTATAATGGTGTGAGGGTGCAAATACCAAAAGTCAGGCAAGCTAAGCCATCTACTGCAGCACATAGTGGTGCACCTTCAAATTTCTGTAACTTGATGCAGACTGCTCCTTTCATAATTAAAGGTATAGTGGAGGATATTTTTTTATGGGGCGATCATCAAAATAGGTGGTACTCCTAATTGTCAATCATTCTGGTGATTAGTTTACGTAAGGCCATCCTACATGCTCATCCCCATTTCACTTACTGGTGGGGAGTCTGATATGGTGGGAAAATTGCAAATCTTCTCTTGGAAAGTAAGCTTGTATGAGCGATGCAAACAACAACTTTAAACAAAGCATGTACGAGGAGAAATGGGCTTGCGCATGTTTAATAGGCCTCTCGGGAGCATGAACAGGGTTGTGCATATGCATTTTTTTTTAAGTGGAGACAGCGGGTCTTTTCCAAAATTCCCCAGAATCCTCCACTATACCTTTAAGTTGCCCTGCAACAGACTGGCGACCTGTGCAGGGTGTGCAGGCGTTCCGTATGAGGAGCGGGTACAGTACATGTGCATTTTTTTTTTTTTTTTTTTTTTGTGGAGAGGCCTGGTCTTTTTTTTAAACTATGCGAATATCCTTCACTATACCTTTAACGAACTGAAATCTTTTCATACACACATAAATACTACGTAATTTGGAAGAAGGGACAGAGAAGAAAAAAAATTAGATTCTACACATACTGGAACTGAATCTAGGTATAGTCGTACATACTTTACAACGAGGTAAAACATTTTTAATTTTGTAAGTCTAAAACTTACCAAAAAACAAAATCGATTTGATAATGAGTTAGCTTTTGATAGGGATACACAGTCCTGTGTCAAGTATGCTCCTCTCTCTTTTTATCTTTCTATTGGATATACAGTGTGCCCAACCCCCCCCCCCCTTTGAAAAATCTTCGTCCAGCAAAATTTCTTTTGCGCGACTGTAATATATGTAGTGCTTCAGGCTTGTGCCTGGAATGCTTAGAACTGTGTCGTCTTGAAGCATGACTATAACTCCTTAAGCTTGATGGTCCAAAGGTGGGCCTTTGAGGGATAACGGGGTTATCCATTTTTTTACTTCACGATTTATTTCCCTATTGCAAAAAAGAGAGAAGGATGCATGTACAATCTGACAATGAATGATGGGTAGATTATTTTGTTTGTTGAACATTTTACACTTTGTTTCATTATAAAATGTCCAACATCCAAAAAAATTGCACTATTGTAAATAACGGAAAATTCTAAGGACATTTAGGCTAACATATATATACACATAAAGAGGGCAGCAATATTCTGATATTGTATGACTCTGGAGTTTCATGTAATATTTATTTGTATGCCACTGAGTGAAATTAACCTACTTCATGGCCAAAGAAATACAGCCAATTCAGTATGAGGGCAGCATCTCAAGAAGTCAATAGTAACTATTGTATTACATGCTGGCAATAATGAGGAGAGCAGTCCAGAGGGGAAAACCATGTCAACATACTACATACCTTAGAGGGTTGTACTTGAAGCTACAGTATAATATGGACAAGTAGAATAATAGCAGTCTAACTCTGTGGAGTTTTACCAAAGGATTTGGAGATCAAATAGATAAGCCACCTCAGACCTTTCCATTTTTGTGCATTATAGTGTTATCCCTTTCCTCTTATGTATTTGCAACTGCTTAAAATCTAAGACTTGGCCTGTGATCCATATTGAAGCTTGATTGAAAGCTTGATCCAACTGATGCTTCTTAAATATTAAACTGACCCAGCAGTTGGTGATCAGTTTAAACAAAGCATGTGGAGGCTGTTTTATTTGAACCCGTACTCTTAAATTATATAGGCAATGTCAGTCCAGATTTGTAGTGGGGTTTTTTCTGTGTGATGCTAATTAAAACAGGAACTGAGTGTGCATCTTATTAAAAATCACAGTTAGAGCCAGAGTCTAACACTTGCACACTGAGTAAACTCCAGTCCTGATGTCACTAAATAAACAGATGTACTAAAGACTGGTAATGAAATTACAGACAAGACTATTTCTGGCAGAGAGCCAGGGTAAACAGAGAAATAAATCCATCTGCTATTAATGGCAGATTCCAACATGTATACACACAACTACACACACACACTTCAACCTTTGCTTAGTGCATCACTAACTGCAAGCAGCACTAGAGCTATACCACCATTGAAATGGTGACACACAATGAGGCAACCCCTCACTAGCTATTTACTCCTCTTCAAGGTTTTCATCATACATCATGCTGGCTTCAAGTGCTCCACTAGTGATCCCACCTCTGATTATCAGCATACATCTTAGGAAGCCGGGGTCCAAATGTTTTCATCAATATTTGTAAAACACGGTTAAAGCGAGAAGGACTTACTGTCAAACCCTGCAGTGACCTGGTGTATGTGTTCTGCTGACCCTCCAAGGTGAAAGCAAATAGTCCCTGGCAGCTTTCCTTAAAAGATATCCAGAATAACACATTAGCAAGATCAAGAGTTGTAGTCATGCTCTAGAATGGAAAGCATAGTGTTTGGAATGGGCGTGTCAAAGCATGTGAATTTGAGGCCTTAGTTTATCTTTCTTAAGGCATGCACCAAACAACAACAGTCCTTACTAGGCTTTGCAATTGGTGATATGGTGTTATATGGTGAATTTGCACGGAATCAGTACACCATATATCAAAAGGCCAGAAATAGTGCCTCTTATTCCCTCAATCATCTCGACTGAGAGCGGGTACAGTGGTTGATGTACTACCTTATCAGTATTCATTTCTAAAAATTCCAATAGTCCCCATACAGGCAGAGCTGTTTTGATAAATCATATTGGACATTAAATAAATCTCAAACATATTTTTACCCTTCTGTAAAGTTCTCAGAGCTCCTTGTAAATCCTGTGAAAAACTTAACTCATATTAAAGTCATATCAGAAAACAATTTCAGTTCATTTTAAAATACATCATACATAGTGAAATTAATCATCCAGCGTCAGATGCATTCCACATATAGGACGGACAGGAAGACAGACACTGGCCACATACTGTAAAGTTTGTTTAACACATAAATATCAATGTTGATCGGTCTTAATAGTGGACTTAACCCAATTTAAACAGAAAAATAATTTCTTCACCAAGTCTGGGGTCAACAGCTGTATCAGTGCTTCTAAGACAAATTTTGGATTCTTGTTCAACTACATGTGCACGATTTTAGGAAGCAAGACTGATTTTACTACTTATAGACATCAAAATAAGTTTTCACACCCCAATGTTTTTCCTTCCCCCTTCCACATCGGGATTTTTCTGTGTCACTTCACCATAACTCAATCGACCTAATCAGGTCTTTAAAAAGTGACCCAGAGCCCTCACTCTATCAGTCAAATGAGTCCCCCATGCTGGCTCCTGTTACCTTACAGTTATTACACACAAAACATAAACAATTGCCAGTCAACAAACACACATGCACAGAAAATAGACAAACACTTGTGCAATCCTGAGAATAGGGATTTTATTTGTAACTCAATATTTCCCTTTGGCTCATCTTCTTTCATTTTTCCTTGAGTGAAAAACTGGAAAAGCACAAACCAACAAATAGCAGGAATCAACCTGGAGATAGGTGTCTGTTTTTTCAAGAGTTTATAAGCAACTCCTGGAGTCCCTCCTAACTCTATATTTCCCTTGAGCTCACCTTTTTTTTCATTTTTCCTTAAGGGAAAAACTGGAAAAGCAGTAACCAAAAATTAGGCATAACTGTGGATCTCTCTGTTTCAGGAGGGCATCGTTCCTGTCTGTAGGCAGACGGAATAAAACAACATCCCCCTCTGCCTGCCAAAGCAGTTGGGCTTGAATCCAACTTCTCTCTCTAGTAGACAATTCTCCTTCTAGAGTTTTTATCAGGCCTCTCCGGACTCAAAGTTGTTGTGTACAATGACTTAACGCATCTCATTCAGCTTCTTCATTTATTCAACACATTTGCAAAAATCCACTTTAAGCAATTTCTCTGTCTTTAAGGGTACAAAAACTCAGCTCATTTCAGAACCAAAAACACAACCAAGGTGCTTCAGGGCGACACCCGAAAGCAAGCATACCTCACACCCAACTAGCTAATCTCAAAGATTTTCCCATAAAGTAAATCTCAAAAAGTATTTGAATACCAGAAATGGAAATATAAATGTTTTCATGCAATGTAAAACGCAAATATATTTTAAATACTTTTTTTTTTATTGCTTAGATATGAGGTTAGCCAAATGAAAATATCCTCAGAAACAAATTTTTATTTCTCTCTCAAAATAAAACTTATAGTAATAAAACCTGGTAACCTCAAGTCATTTCTGCTCATCAAAACAATTACCAGTATGCTTTAAAGTCAAAACACTCTAACTTAGAATCAACTAAAATAAACTAACAATAAGTTATTTTACAAAGGGAAGATTTTATGATTCTGCCCTTTGTGGAATTCTGTTAAGGTGCTTTTTGAGTTTTCAGTTACACTGATTTATGTCATTCTGTGTTCTCTTGGTCATTGGTTTCTCTTCCATTTTGTGTTGTATTTAAGCAGTGTTGTATTTTTTGAGTTACCCTCTGTTGCCCCCTGATAAGAGTCTTCTTTCCCCTAGCTCCCTTCTAGTTACTTCTATCCACACCTGCTCAGCCATTTTATGTTCTGTCTGCCATAAATACTCCCCTGTGCAGTTCCTTTGGCTAGATTCTCATCATTACTTCACTCGTCATCAAGTTTCTCCCTGGCGTCTCCTAGTTTTGGTCACCTTTAAGAGCTATACAGAAATCAAATTGTCCTGCTATATGGCAGAATCTAAAACACTCTAATTAACAAAGAAAACTTAATGATTGGGTTTTCATACCCTAGGTGGGACAACAGTATCTCAGAAGTTAATATTCTTCCTTGGTAGATGTAGTGCTCACAAACACAATTCTTTCCTTATACTTTTTCGCAACCTGTGAGCCCAAAGTACGCCAAATCCCGAGTACCAAACCCCAAAAAGCACTAGAGATATTTGTTAAATAGGAATTTTCTCACACGTTTGTGTGGCCACAGTGGCCATTAGTGGCTCTCCACAAGTGATACCACTTTCAGGTCAGGGCTGGTAACACAATTTTGTAACAAAAGCTTTTTGTTTACATGTTTATGCTTTCTCTCCCAAATTCTTTCCTAAGAAGAGATCACTCAAAACAAACACTTTAAATCACAGTTCATTATGTATATGTATTAAATAACCATGAGATAAGACAACAGTTTTCACAGAAATTGTAATCTAGCTCATACCACAGAAATGGCTTGAGTTAAAAATGGCAGCGCTTATCACCGACCTATCTTCTTAAGAAAGTCAACCCAGAATCAACTTAAAGAAGCATTCTATACACACATCCTGCCAGATCGTCACATCATTACATCCTACATATGTTAGTAAAAGCAGGAGGCATCAATGGCCCCAACCATATAAAAATAATACAGTATTCTGGATCAGGTATACTCAAATGCACATTGACAAAGCTCCCTGATAAGCACAATCCACTCTGTCCATATCTACTCTGTACATATCCTCCAATTAAAATCTTATCCTGCTTAGATAAAGTGCTTGGAAAAACATTAGCCTTAACACATAACAGGCAGGTGTTTTTAGGGTTTAACATGCCCATACAACAATCATAAGTATAAAAAACGATTACAGGATCCCAGGTTTTTTTCCGTCATAGTAAAGACAGTGAAAATATTTTGTTATATTGCTTCACAGCATAGCTAATGAGAAGAACAGCATTGGGTAGCTTAAGAAGGCTTCTTTGGTGTCACGGGAAAACATACTGTTAAAACCAGACTTTTTTTTTTTTGTAGTGTTGTAAAAGACAATTCTTGTTTTAGGAAAACAACAGTAACACTAAGCTTTTCTGCTTTAGGTCAGTGGAGATAACCTAAATATTGGTTTTGTGAGAACAACAGTGTTTTTTAGATTCATCTTAATTATAATTTAAAGTATATGAATAATATTCAAAGATGTAAATATACTCAGATTAATAGGCATTCAAACAATTAGGGAAAGTCCAGAAGATTTTTCAGCTTAGTTAACATAGAATTATAACTCCTAAGGTAAATGCAGATCTGGTTTCGAATACCTGAAATGAAAGATGTCCTGATGTGAAATGTGCATTTCACAACAAAACTTACAATAAAAAAAAAATAAAACACTAAAACAACTAGGTTGCAGCATCATGTTTGTTCTGAGGTGTACTGTGCACATCATATGACATGATAAGGTGAGAACATTTTGGGGAAATTTTTATTGCAGCATCTAAAAATATCAGGAGAGCAGTTATAGCTTTCCCATTAATGGGTCTCCCTTATGAATGCCCATAAAAAAAAACTACAGATTTAATGACATTGGTTTAGGGAGAGAGGAGTCAATGTTTTTGAGTGGCCATCAAATAGCCCTAAATTCTATCCAATAGAACATTTGTGGGCGGGGTGGAAAGATTTATAATTGTTCTGTCATCAGGAATGAATCAAAATTCAATTTCGTAAGCTTGCTTTGAAAAGCTGGTTAAAGGATACACAAATGGTTGAAAATTCAGAAAGGAAGCAGGTCATTTTATATGCAACACCAACAAAAAGGAAAAAGAAATTATTGGAGAATTGGAAGTTATTGTTATTGTGAAGTTAAAAGAAGAAGCAATGTAAACAGCTTTTACCTTATTATTGTGATATAGCAACAGAAAGAAATTAAAAAAAATATCCATTTAATGTTACACTGCAACCAACGATTATTTTGCGAATAAATGAATGTGTTGGTTAATTTTTTTATGAAATAATTAATATTCAGATTAGTTTTCCCTAAAGAATATTTTTTTACAAAATTAAACATGGTGAAACTAAAACTTTACCATATGACGAGTTCTAGATAGAGCACACTGACAGATGAAAATGTTTATTTTATCTTAAATGCAAAATATTTTTATTTTTTTATTTTTTTACAAATTTGGTATAATTCCTGCTCTAAGTGAGCTTCTCTGTCAGCTAAACCAGTCCTGTTTAATCAATTACTAAATTAGTTGAGGATTATTCGAATAATCGATTAATCACGTTTAATCCAATTAATTGTTTCAGTCCTACAGCCATCATCAGCCTACTTGAAATAACTTTCACATTACTTGAATTTATAACATCTCCTAGAATAATGCATTTATAGTCCTTCTTGTTGTACCTAAAATTATTCCTAGTACTCACACTTAAAAGAAAAAAGAAAAACATTGCTGTGCCAGTTTTTTTCCCTGATATGTGTTAAGTGCTACTCCTGGACTTGTTGCAGTGTTCCTTCTGTTCATTAAAATAAGGCCATTTCGATATGACAGCCCCACATGTTCCTGATTATTGAATATACCCAGATGTTTCTTTTAAACTGGAATCATCGCAACAGCATGGTAAGGATCCTTCTGCAGTGCTTATGCAGAGACTCTTTTCCACAAGGAGCTTAATGAATATTGTATTTTACAAGTATTATTACTACTATTTACCAAACCAAGCAAAAAGTCCAATATATAACAAGAATTATGTGCAAAACAGACACAATGCTCATGTGCTCTCGTGAAATTAAATGCAGACTAATAAAAGTTTTAAATATTATCTATTTGAACATTCTTGATTGTTGTCAGAGATTATATGTAATATTGAATGCAATATAAGATGGCAGACAGGCTGCAATAAACACTTTAGAACTTTAAATTTATATATATAATTATATTTAATGCTTTGGCTTTTTTTCTCTTGTTATAAGGTCATACAGAATGCATAAACCTCCTGAAAACACGTGTATAGAGGCTGCACATGAAAAACAAATCTTCTGATGCTTCATTAAAATGACCAAGCACAGTCCATCATCAGTTTCAAAGCTGCTGTACACAAGTGTTTACATTTGGTGCCCTCTGAGGAACACCTAGAGGGCATCCTAGGAAACTATCAATCATATAGAGGCAAAAAATGTACAAACTGCCATCCAGCCTGTCTGTTTGGTTGGTTTTTGGGCTCGCTGACTGCTTAGTACCACTCTCTGCTCTACTCCACTCTGTTAATTAGAGTATGCAGATGCACCTACCTCTATATTAATCACCCTAATTTCTCCCAAATGTGATCATGCCTATCAAAACCTGCCTCTTTGTGCCAGTCTTTGCCAAATTGTTCCCTCCCTGCCTTCCTGTGTTCCTATGCGTGCCCTGCTCTTACTGGATACTCAAATATGTCTCTGTTCTGTCGCCAGCCTGCTTAAAGCCAGTCGTCAGTCTGTTCAGACTTCTTCCACTGGCTCATAGCCTGTTGCCATAGCCTTTTCAGCCACCATCAGCCTACCCACATCATTCCGCTCCCAAGTCTGCTATCAGTCTGTTTAGCCTGTCCACAGGTGGTTCTGCATTCATCTTCCTCATCAAGCCTGTTATTTGCTTGTTTAGGCTGTCACCAATTGGTTAGGCTGTCACTTGTCTTCACTGCTATCTATCTAGCCACGCCAGCCAACCCGAATTACATGGAGCCTGATTCCATCTGGCAAACTGCCGCTGACTCTGCCCAATTCTGTCCGGACCAATCACAGCGTAATTAGAATTACCCATAATGCAGCAGCGCTTTGCGGCATAAAAACAAGCTGGCAACCGCAACAGAAAAATGTTGCAATGAAAATTAAGAACAAAGAAGAGCGCATACCTTACATCCTCAGATGCAAATCTAGCAGAAATCGTTCACTGGAGAGTTTCTTTGATGGCTTGAAATGTTTCTCATACTACAAAATTGCAAAAGCAGGGCTCTACCAGCTCTTCACCAGACTGATACACCATTTATAAATCATATCAGTTCGGCAGGCCAAGCTACTACCTACCTGCTTATTTACTATATTAATTCAGTGTTTAAAACTTTCAAGAAATCTTTAAAGCACAACACACTGTCTGACTGAGTATCAGCTTCTCTAAAGCTTTTCACAACTCAAACCTAAGACAAATGATACATTTTGCATCCACATAGATGGAAACCAAAGCATGTTTTAAGTGATTTAGTACTGAGAAGACAGCATGCTTTTTGCATTCAAGAGGATTTACTAGCCAAAGAAGTTTTAAGGACAACCCAGATGGAACTGTGCTCTGATCACAACAGGATACTGCAAGGACTTATATGCAAAAAGTTCTTCATACAGAGGTAATTTACAAAATGCTGGCAGACCAATCAATCTATGTAGTACTTAGCAGGATGTGCTTAGTGCTGAGTTTACAGTATTTTGGTCAAAAATATGTAGATTTCAAAAACTTAAGTAGTAAATCAAATGTATCAATTATAGACTGATTTAACATACAAAATATAGGAACAGGAGGAGACAGAGTTACTCAGTTCAAATTGTCTGAAGTTCCTCATCTGACCATGGTTAAAGATGCTTTGTGATATTTCATATCATTTATACAGTATATTTATTCAGCAATAAAATGTAAGTTCTTTATTAGGTGAGTACTTATGTTGAGATTAAGGGAATCAAGTTATGATGTTTTGATCATGTGAATCATAGCTATAAAAATTCAAAAAGAAAAAAAAAGTGAAATATTTTACTGTTTCCTGTTGTCTGTAAACTTTTTCCTTAGTATAGCTTTTAATTTGAAATACGATGACTTATTCAAAAAAGAAATTGTCGCAAGTATTCTACATTTTAATTACGTTTTCTGAACAATTTAATGTATTTCACGGAAGTTCCGAGGTATGAATCTAGAGGGAATTTTAGAAAGAAAACTTGTCCAATTTAAACCTACAGTAATTAAAAAACTATTAGACCAACCCTTCTTGAATTTGTCAATATAATTATATTTGTCAGATATATGTTTAGAACAAGAAACTGAAGAAAACAAGAGTAGTCTAAAAATGTTTTCCGTAATTGACTGTATGCCTCTAATACTAAATTTAAGCTGAATTTCTTTTTTCTATTACTACATCTCTCAGTTTATAATTATCTTTAATCAAAAATAAATGTGGACTTTTCTGCAATGGCTGAATTACCTGAGGTTTTCCCAAACTGCCATTTAAAGTAAGATTAACACACAAGTAATAACTAAAACAATCTGCAATCACGGTCTGGTAACTAATCCAAATAAATAAGGAACCTGCATACTGCTCGGGGGATTTATTCAACTCTTTTCTGACTTCCAACAATTAGCTTAGCTTAAAATGTACTTAAAATTAATATCATTTCTAATGCACAAATATTTTTCAGTAGAATATATTTTTCAGAAATTCATCTTCTACTTTTTCTTCCAAACGTTTGCTTTTGTTTAATCTCTTATTTAAACTTTGTATTATTTCTTATTAGTTTATTGATGGATTTTCACATTCAAACTATAATATTTTGCAATTTATATATTGATCTTCTGCATGCTTTACACAAAACAATTTAAAACCAGATGGTGCATAGTAGTCAGAATGGCCCTTTAAAGCTACAGTGTGTAATTTTCAGCGACATCTAGCGGTCAGACTGCAGACTGCAGCAACATGAACGTCTCCCCCCCACCGCTTCTCCCCCCCAACAGTATGGCGAGCGTTACGGGACAAAATGTCTTCCACGACGTCCACATCACCTACCTTCTCAATCGATGAGGTTTGTTTACATAGATAATTTTACAGATAGTATTTCATTAGTCTGTGTAGGGTATAGATTTCATGTAGACTTTAGATAATAAATATACCCGTTATTTTTTCTACGTCGTTGTGACGTTTTGGTGAGCTGCTTTGCATGGTGATATAAACAGACGAAGTAATTGTAGTCATTAGTTTAACAGCGAGATTGTGTTCGCTGGATGAATATATATTCCCCGTTTCCAGAGTCCAAGTCTTGTTTGTGGCACGGGGGTTACAAGGCGAGGAAGAGGGAGAGAAAGGGCAGAGGCCGGGGTGGGCGTGTAGCTGGGGCCAGGCGAGGGAGGGGTGCCAGCGGGGTGAGAGCAGAGGAGGAAAGGCTTGAAGATCTCCAAAGGAGCCGGAGAGAAGTAACCGAGGTATATATCCAGAAAATTATTTTACAGAAAATTACTGAATCATTACCTGTGAAACGTCAGGGACGTTGCTGAATAAGTATACTGGAGAGTAACAGCATCATCACGCAGCATGTTATTGTTTTAGACAGGTCTGAGCATCCTGTACTCCAAAAACTGCAGTGATATTAGACAATTGTGTGTATAGGATTAATTACCTGTCCAAGAGAAAACTGGCAACTTGAGCGTCACTTTGAAAACCTTTTTCCTCCATCAGTGACTTCCATCGTGTAAATGCCGTGCCAATGTTGATCCGTGTTTTTTGTCGTTTCTTGTCACGCTTGCGTTTATTCTCGTCGTGTTTCCGCTTCTTAGATGACGGGGGTTCGGTGTCCGCCGCTTTTCGTTGTGATACAGAGTAGGCATGATCCTCCATTCGTCTGATGTTTGGCCACACAGTGCCAAACAGTTTGCAAAGTCACTCACGCCTGCCGCCTTGTTCACCTTTCTTGTTACTGAGGCGCAGTATACCTGCTGCTTGAAAACCAAGTCCAGTGGATATTTTTTGAATTTTTACGGGTTGACTATGACCTGGATGACTGAGAACCTTCATCAGCATACCTGCTTCTTCTTCTTCTTTGGTTTCAGGCAGACTAAACGCTTCTCAGGCATAATACTGCCATCTAATGTTCAGTACCGTCTCAGTTCATCTCTCTCAACTTGCCGTAGTTATTTTCGAGCGTAATGGGATATCTCGCAATCGCTAGTTTGTTGCCTCTGCGCTTGCCGTAGCGCAAAGATGTCAGCCTCCATGGCTGCGAGACCCGCTCCTATGTAATTATAAATAACGAATTCTAAGGCAACGCAAATATTATGGTTAAGAGGCTGAGCTCATAGGTGATGATAAATAACATAGTTATGTATAATATATTAAATTTCTGACTTTATATGCCTGTAATTATTACACACTGTAGCTTTAAATCTTTAAATATCATAACATGGCGATTTTTAAGTTTAGTATCACAGATTGCATTGAAAGTAGAGAACCCTTGATGAACCAGAGCAGGATGCCACAGTTTGACCCAGACAACTCTTGGCCCTCTCTTTCCTCTAAAGGCTTTTAGTTTGTTTAAGTGGGCTGGGCCATGGGGGGAGATGGGAAGACAGACTGAAAACAACTATGAATTTACTGACCTCTCTGTCTCCCTGTCTCTGTAACAGATTATTTGAGTGGTATCTGAGATCTCCCATAGAGCAATGCCTTGGTCTCAGAGTGACACACTTATTGCCTGTTATCTGAGGAAGGAAGTTGCAGGAGGTAACAGTGTGCAGTCATGCACACTAAAACAGAGAAAGACCTGTTTATTGCAGAAAATATAGTATGGCAGCTGTAAAGTTGCAAAACCATCTTTCAAAAATATTTATTCTAATGTTATGCATCCTTTTCATACTGAAGTGTTTTGTGCAGATTTATTGAGTTGTGTTTAGTGCCTAAAATCCAGCACAGCTAATTGCCCTCAGGGGCCAGGTTTGTTAGAAAATATACGTAAATGAATGAATCATGAAGGCAAAGAAAAACAAAAATTAAGTCAGTTATAAAGTCATAAAACAACATCAATAAGGAGGCCTAAAGTAGTCCTGAAAAACACCAAAAGTCCACAACTCAGGTGGGGGAATCTGTTAACAGGGTGACTAATAAATGTGCACCCAACCAAATTGGGCCTTTGTGTAAAAGCAGAAAAAAAGGTAATCCACTGTTGAAAGATTACTTCAAGCTGTATACAAACAAAGAGTGAAACACTGTTTGGGGTAAAAAAAAAACAAAATTTCTCATTACATAGAAAAAAATCATACTAATTAGTGAGAAAAGCATCAAGCTGTGGGGATTCTCATTTTCTGTAGGTACAAAAAAGCTTGTTGGAATTTACTGGAAGATTATGCAACACATGAATGGGTTTAGATCAAAGCACATTCATGTATTAGGATGGTCTTGTCAAATTCAACGCTGCATGCAATTGAGAATCTCAACTAAGACTTTAAAATTAACCAAACAGATGCTAATTATCCGATGTTGCCAAAGCTAAGCTTCTTTTTCTAAGGAAAATAGGCAAACATGTCAGTTTCGAAATAAGGAAAACAGGTTAAGATAACCCAGAAGTCCACAATCTTAAGTCGAAGGGAAAAGATGTTCTACAAAATATAAGCCTGTTTGGTCAGGAGTGTGAATCTATATACGTATTATTTGTTCATTAATTTCCTTCACTGCAATTTACAAGCTAATTCGTCTTGGTGTATTATTGCATAAAATCCTAATGAACTATAATTTTTGGTATATACCTAAAAAAAAAGAAGAGGGAAATGTTTAAGAAGTATGATTCTGAAAGTTTTGCTATGTTTTGTTTCATTCTGAACAGATCTTGAATTTTGGGACAGAAATAATATTAATGAAAATAAACTTTTTTAATTTCCTCCATGTGTTTAGAAGGGTTATGGGCAGCCTATTTTACACCCCCACCCCACCTCCCCCCACCCCCCCCACCCCCCACATTCAGTGAAGCTCAAAGTGCAGCGCAGCTGGTATTAAATAATAATGTGTTCTGGGTGCTGGCATAAATTCTAAGGAGCTTGTTTCTTTGGGATTGGAGGAGAAGCAGAACATGTCTGTGGCTGCATGTTCTCCTTCACCCTTCTGTACACTTTTACTAACTGGAACACCTTTTATAGTCTGGCATGGAGACTGCAAAAGTAAATAACCATTTCAGACCTCAAGCATTATTTCTGATATATGCAGCATCTCATTAATAAAACAAAGAGTGACTTTTGCTTTAAAATCTCATGAAATATGATCATACATTTTCCCTTGTCAACACACTGTGCATAAAGACGACCCCTAGTCACTATTTCCCATTTAAAATCAATACCTCTCCCCAGAGGAATCAGATTGTGGTGTAATAGCATATTTTAGTATATTTTACCACAACAAATACCAACCTTCATTAAAATTATCCAGGAAGACCTATTGGTGTTTTGTTATCATGTTCTATTAAACCAGGCTAACAAATCTGAGTAGGCATGTGTGTGCATGAATTTGCCGCAGGGACTTCTTTCTCTATCTTGGAAAAAGAAAAAAACGGTAGCATGATAATGGCAAGAAAGTAGCATTTATCACATGAAATAACTATTCCCCATGACACCAGAGCAGACCTTATCCCTCCAAGCCATCTGCACAAGAGAAAGCACCGCGCATAGAGTGACCATAAAATCCAACGTTCATCTGAGCATGTAATTTAATAGCATTGTAAAGATTACCCACATTGGCCAGCTCATGCAGGATCCCTCTGCACATGCACATGAACTTTTTTTATCACTGCTCTCTAAAAGCGAGCCTGGCAAGTATTAAATACACTTCGTCAAGCCATTATCTTTGACTACACAGAAAGGTGTAGGTCCATGTTTCACATTAAAGGGGAAATCAATAGTTTCACACACAAAAAACTGCAAGGAATAATAGGGCTGAAGGTTCAGTTTACATCTCAGCTTTCTTTAATCGGGACCCTATTATTTTATTAAAATATTTGGAATTCTTATAGTTGCTTCTAAATATAGCACTACAACAACATAATATGTATATATTAATGCAGTCACAATGCAGGTTTGTCTTTCACAAGACATCAGTGTCTTCTTTCTCGAATTAAACCAAGTAAATAGGGTTGAAAACTTATAGCTCACTCCTTAACAGCTTACCTGCTTGATTGGATGACTCCAGAAATGCCTTTTTTTATACTCACAAAAGATGTTGCAGTTTACTGCACATAGACCTCCATCTCTTCAGTGTGTGCTGATTGCTGAGTTGTCTTGCTACTTAGTCTCAAAGCAAAAGGTTATGATGGACATATCATATCCCTCCAAACATATCATTTCCAATATTTAACCCAATAAATTAGACAATGATTTTCAACATAACTGGAACACAGGAAGTAGGGAATAAAAAAGGACTTTTAATCTTTCTTTTTTTAATTATTATTCTTTTTTTTTTTTTTTTTTTTACACAATTATGATGTTAAGGGACATTGTTCAACCAAACAGCTGCTGTTGTAAAACCCTAAAAGCTTTACAGCCATTTATTTGTTTTGTTATGAGCTCCCTGAGAACTTTATTTGATTTTTTAACAATGCCATTTTATGTTCTCCTCATTGGTGTATAACACATAACTTTGACAAAGTTGCTTGCAGTGGTCATTTAAGACAAAAAAAAAAAACACACACACATGCTAAAATCTAATGAATCCCACCAGCAGATCATTACTGCACTCATTAAAAACACAAGCGAAAGAGCCGTCGTGACTTCAGAGTAAAACTTATTTTAATAACCTGCCACAGTAACTGCAGTACTACAACAGTTTAGCAAAAAACAGCCATTGCCATATTCAGACTATGGCCCTTTGTGAATATCTCTTCCTACAATGTCCGCATTTATAATCATATTGTACAAGTATAGTTCAGATATCACAGTCCTCTTCTCAATCTTATTTAGAGAAACCAACTTTTTCAATAAATGAAGCATTGCTATCTTAACTGATGAATGCAGTAAAACTTTAGAAAAACACATATCTCTAATTTAGAAATTTATTAAAGATTAAACACCAAAAAGGCATAACATCAAAGCCATTTAAAAATCATACTAGTCAGCAAACCTATGAGTAACAATAAGCATTAGCTTTTCATAGTATATCATGTCCAATTTTACCAATCATCCCTGTCTGGCTGATCACTTTTACAGTGTTTAATGCACGTTTGAGCAACAGCAGGTCACACGCCAACCTGTTCAACCTCACATCAAAAAGAATGATCTGCACCCCTCATCATCTTTTCTTCTAATCATCTACGTGTAATCCCATTGCCTCTCTCCTCAGTCACCACCATCATAATACAGAACCAATAGGAGGATGTGTGTTGTTTCCTTCTCTACCAACGCCTTGTTGATGATTAAGCCTACGCCCTGGCTCTCAAAGTATCTATACTACTTAACCAATTGACAAATTTGTATTGGTTTGCCCTTTTACCAATATAGATTGGTTAAAAGCACAGCAAAGTTAGATTGGTAGTATAACAAAAGGATACACATAACTAAAGACAAAAATACCAACCAAACTGGTTGAATTGCACCAAGATTTTGGTTATATTGTACAATCTGTTTTTATAGTGTATTTAGAGCTGGGATTAGCTAAAGATATAATAATAATAAGATGTTTGTTTATTTCAGAGTATATAATAAAGACAGTATATGTGAATATAACATAAATTAAAACAGTCTGAAAAAGGGTGTATTGGCAGAAGCAAGAAGCTTATAATGCCCAAAAAAGAAATAGATGGCTACCATTTATAATACATACCAACGTATGATTTTAGGAAAAATTATTATTCTACAATAATATTTTTTTTTTTTAGGAAAAAGGCACCCAAAACACACCCAATACCTTACTGCTCTTAATTGAATTCACATGTTTCATAATTTTTTATTGTATTATTCTTAAATATGTTTTTAAACCTTGTTAATTTCGTACAGTACAATCTTTTAGCTCCTGATCTAATTTGTTCCATACATCAACCCCAACAAAAGAAATACAATGGTGTTTTACATTTGTTCTTGTTTTTGGTTTTCTGAACATTTTATACCCACTGAGAACATAAGCACTGTCCCTGATCAAAAACAGACCCTGGCAACGAATTATTTTTTTACTTTGAGCATAAATTGAGCGGTCTTAAAGTCAACCAAATCTTTAAATTTTAATGTTTTTAAGTGTAGAAAAAGTCTCTATAATCTGCTTTATTTACAATTCGAATAGCTCTCCCACACTTCAATAAAGTACATCAGGTAGGCAAAACTAATGAACAATACAAAAGATATGTTTTTTGACTTAAAAGGCATTTAAATTTATAAAACACTGCCAATTGTTTTAGATAACTTTGATCTGATATAGCCAATATGTGGTTTCCAACTTAACTTATTGTGTATTGTTTCCCCTAGAAATTTTAATCCACTTACTCTTTCAATATCTGTGTCATTTATTTATAATTTTGTGGGCACATTATTGCATGATTTTTGAATAATATAGATTTTGTTTTCTTTAAATTTAAGGTTAATTTGTTTGAATCCAACCAACTCTTTAATATATTTAATTATTTTCAGATAGTCTCCAGTAAGGTTTTTAAATCTTTACCAGGACTAAGGATATTAGTATCATCTGCAAATAATATAAAATGTATTATTTTGAGACTAAACATATATCATTAATATAAAGAGTAAATAGTAAAGGACCCAACTCTGACCCTTGCGGTAGACTAGTGGCCATTGTCAGCAATTGTGAATCAGTATTTTTTAAAATAAACATATTGTGATCTATTCTCCAAATAACTCTTGATCCAACAAAGAGCCACACCCCTTATTCCATATCTACAACGTTTTTTAAGCAATAATTCATTATTCCTGCTGTTCACAGAGAATATTATGTTTTAAAAATTTAATTGGCCTGTGATTAGAAAAAACGTGCTTGTCCCCAGCCTTGTAAATAGGAATAATCTTAGCAATCTTCATCTTTTTTGGAAACCTGCCTGACTGCAAGGACTGGTTGTGTGCAAGTGGTTTGGCAATATACTCAATGACTTCTTTTAATACTGACATATCTAATCCATTCCAGTCTTCTGATTTTTTACTTTTAAGATTTTTAATAATTGTAATAATTTCATTTTCAGTTGTACCCTGTAAAAATATAGTTTTATCTAAATTTGTTATATTACCTAGGATATCATTATGATCACAATTAGAATTTAACCCCTCTGCCAAGTGTGTCCCTATATCAGCAAAGAATTTATTAAATTCATTAGATTGGCTGATTTTACACTTCTCTTTTGTTAAAAAATAATTAGGAAAACTGGCACTGCTACCTTTTTTAATGATCTGATTTAGTAATTGCCAAGTGTTTTTGATATTTGATTCATTTTCTTCCAGAATTTTGCTATAATGATTTCTTTTACTAGATCTCATAATACTTATAAATTAATTCTTATAGACTTTATGTTTGTTCTGCTTCCTGAGTTCTATTTTTCAAGAAGTCTTTGTACAACTTATTTTTCTTTGTACAAGCTTTTTGAATACCTTTGGTTAGCCATGGCTTTTCAGTATATTTATTTGTCTTTACCTTGTGGACTAGGGGGCAACTTTTCTCTTACAGGATGATAATAATATTAAAAAAATTATCGTATGCCATGTTTATATCTTCTACATAAACCTTATCCCAGCTTTTTTTAGTTAAATCAATTTTAAATTAGTTTATTGCCTCTCCAGTTTTTTGTCTTGAATCTATAATAGTTTTGCTTTTGGTGACTTTTGGAAGCCTTTGCACTTTTGTAAAAACAGGTAAATTGACTTCCGGCCGGAACATCGCCAAGATGGCAGCACGTTAGGAGGGCTCCCGTCAAAACCCCAGCGAATTCACCTAAAGCCCCATTTCAGAAGAAGTATTATTTCAAGATTGTTAATACAAAGGGGGCACAGCTCGCCCTATGCAACTTATTTGGAGGTTGGAAGATAAATATACTGTTTAAGCCCGGTAGCCGCAGCTAAAGCTAACTAGCACCTCGTTAGCATCTTGCTCGCCGAGATTAAAGCCATGGCTGATCTAGATGTAATCCTCCGGGAACTCCGAGGATTTCGGCAGGAAAACAACGAAAAACTAGAGACTATTAAAGACGAGATTTCCAAAATAAACACAAGACTGGACGAAGCAGAGAACCGATTAGAACAAGCCGAGGAGCGGATCCAAACTACAGAAGACGTAGTGACGGAGATGTTAAAGCTACATATGAAGCTAGAAGATAAGCTAACAGACTTGGAGAGCCGCTACAGACGAGACAATATAAGGATATACGGCGTGTGCGAGGGCGCGGAAAAGGACTCAACTATGGCATCATTCGTAGAAAAGCTACTACGTGAGGGTCTACAGTTATCCGAGGAGGAGGTGCCGGATCTTCATATTGAAAGGGCGCACCGCTCCCTCGGACCGCGGCCACCGGCGGGGGCACCGCCACGCTCCATCATAGTGAAGTTCGGTAGTTTTAAGTCCAAAGACTCTCTGCTCCGCAAAGCTTGGCAGATGAAGGGGTTTAAATGGATGGACAAACAAGTAAACCTGGACCACGACTACCCATTGCGCATTATTAATAAACGAAGAGAATACGCTGGGGTCCGCAGGGTTTTGAAAGAGAATCAAGTCCAGTTTCAGACCCTATTTCCTGCCAGGCTGCGGGTAAAATACACAGACGAGATCAAAGTGTATGACTCTGCGGCAGATGCGGTGGATGACCTGAGGAGGAGAGGGTACGCTGTTAAAACTACGAAAGCACCGGAGTCTCTCATGGAGCGGATAAAGCAGTTGACTTGGACGAGAGCGGACCGGTCCACAACCAGGAGCGCGCCTGATCCCGTCAAAGACGCAAGTTACAAGGAGAAGCTTCGTGCATTCAGGCGGCCTTCACCAGGTTCTTCTGAGGAGTGAGGACTTGGGCTTTGGTTTATTTTAATTTTCTTTATTGCAATTAACCATCGTTTTAAATATGGGTAATGATAAAAGGAGAGTGGGTGAGTAAGCTGTGAACTTTCTTATAGGGGTTTTGAGGATTAACTTCAATATACGGTTGTAACCACCAAGCACCACCTTCACCGATACAGGAGGAGGGCTTATGCTTTAGCGCCCATCAGGGTAATTAGGGTCTATAGATCAGACCCCTGCACAGGGAGTCACATTTTGGTGTTCTGTTGTTATTTGTTTGTTAAGGTTATGTTTTGTTTGGGTGTTTTACCCATTTCTTTGTTCATCCTCTGCTGTTGTGTGCAGAGATGGGGAAGCTTGCCACATTGTTTATTAAGTTGTCCACTTAGTTATATATTTACATGCAAGACAGGCCGATAAGATTTGTCTCACTTAATATAAATGGTGTACTCAACCCAATCAAACGTTGGAAAATGTTGTCTCAGTTACAAAGGGATAAAGTCCAGATAGCATTCATCCAGGAATCACATCTTGATAATATTGAACATGCTAAACTAAATAAAATGGGATTTAAAACAGTCTATTTCTCTTCCCATAGCTCTGGAAGGCGAAGGGGGGTGGCGATCTTGTTGTCCAGTGCGGTAGATTTTGAATATATATCTGAATACAAGGATAGCGAAGGGAGATATGTTATGATAATTGGGAAAATCCATGGTGTTCTAGTAAGTCTTTTCAATGTTTACGTACCTCCAGGCAGTGACTGGTCATTTTACAAACATGTCTTTGACATTATGACTACAAAATGTCAAGGTATTGTAATATGTGGGGGAGACTTCAATATTAGGCTACATCCAAAAATTGATTCATCCAATGGGAAATCTGATGCTAAAAATATTAGTAAAAGAATAAATATCTTAATGAAAGAAATGGGAATTGTTGACGTATGGAGGGAAATTAATCCAACAAGCCGAGACTATACACATTACTCCACTGCCCATAATGTATATTCACGCATTGACTATTTCTTCATGTTTAAAAACAATATTTTTAGAGCTATTAACTGTGATGTCGGCACTAGTACACTCTCAGACCACAATCCCGTCTATTTATCACTTCAGTTGGTTAATAAGACAAGATCTACTCTTTGGAGGTTAAACGAAAATATTTTAAAAGACAGTGTAATTAAGGAAAAACTAAAACTTGAAATTAGATCGTACCTAGAGTTTAATGACAATAAAGAGGTTTCACCGACTGTGCTGTGGGATGCTTTAAAAGCAGTAATCCGAGGTAAAATAATAGCTATTTCTGCCACGGTAAAGAAACTTAAAAATCAGAAACTGAAGGATCTAGAAGAAAAACTTAGGCGGCTACAGAAAGAGCATTTCAAATCACTACATGATACAATCAAAACAAAAATAGCAGAAGTAAGGAATGAAATTAATGAAATAAATACACAAGAAATCCAAAAGAAACTGCTTTTTACAAAGCAGCAGTACTATGATACAGGGGGGAAAGCATTGAAGCTACTCTCCTACAGGTTAAGAAAACAGCAAGCAGAGAGGACAATACACAAAATTAGAAATCCATTGACAAATCAAGTAGAAACCGACCCGGAGAAAATAAAACAGTGTTTTGAGGAGTACTATGAGAAATTGTATTCCCAGCCGCAATTAAGTGAGATTAACCAAATTGATACTTTTCTGTCTTCACTAAATCTACCAAGTGTCACGGATGCTCAAAATGAAAGATTGATATCCAAAATTACTGAAGAGGAGGTTTTATCAGCTATAAAAAGACTAAAAACAGGTAAATCCCCAGGCGCAGACGGTTACAATTCAGAATGGTATAAAAGTATGCAGGAGGAACTGGTGCCGACATTACTGAGAGCATTTAACTGGGTAATGGAGAAAAAGGTGATTCCCTCTTCGTGGAGTGAGGCCATCATTTCTATAATTCCAAAGGAGAATAGAGATAAATTAGAGTGTAGTAATTATAGGCCAATCAGTGTTTTAAATATCGATTATAAATTGTTCACCTCCATTTTATCTAAAAGATTGGAACTAATACTGCCAGACCTCATTAACAAAGACCAGACAGGGTTTATTAGACAAAGGCAAACCCAAGACAATATTCGAAAAACCCTGCATATTATGAAGCATGTTAGTCAGCATAAATTGGAAACTTTGATCTTAAGCCTAGACGCTGAAAAAGCCTTTGACTCGGTACGGTGGGCCTTTTTATATAAAGTTTTATCAAAATTTGGCTTCCATTCAAACATAGTTGATACTTTTGCCGCACTGTACGGCAAGCCTACGGCCAAGATCAAAGTAAATGGGGATTTGACTAACAGTTTTACTCTACAGAGAGGATCCCGACAGGGCTGTGGCGCCTCTCCACTCCTCTTTGCCTTATTTCTAGAACCCCTGGGTCAGTGGATACGACAAAGATCTGATATTAGTGAGGTTACAATGACAGCAGGGGAACAAAAACTGGCCCTATTCGCCGATGACGTGTTGATATTCTTAACACAACCAAATCAGACACTCCCTAGACTAATGACAGTACTTGAGGAATACGGATCACTCTCAGGATACAAAATTAATGTTAACAAAACCCAAATATTACGTTTAAATTTTAATCCATCCACTAGAATTAAGAACATGTACAAATGGAATTGGGACTCAGAGTACATTAAATATTTGGGAGTAGTTCTGACAAAGGATTTATCTAAATTGGTCGATGCTAACTACGGACCCATAACTTCGAAGGTAAAATCTGATTTACAGAGGTGGAACACTGTTCCCTTCTTAAACTTATACTCACGAGTGGAATCAATTAGAATGAATATTCTCCCTCGTATGCTTTACCTTTTTCAGTGTTTACCAATTAAAATACCTCAGAAATATTTTGACGATTGGGACAGGATGTTGGCAAAATACATATGGCAACATCAAAGAGCCAGGGTTAAATACAAAACACTTCAATTGGCTAAGGAGAAGGGGGGATTGGGCCTTCCTTGTCTTAAGGAGTATTACTATGCTGCCCAGCTTAGACCCTTAATCTGTTTGAATTCGCCAACGTATTCCGCAGGATGGAAGGACATAGAAGTTGATATTATAAAAGATGTGCCTATCATGGCGCTATTGGCAGATACTAAATTACAGAAGACCACACTGTATACTTCTGACTTTATGTATGATTCTTTGCTAAATTCCTGGAATGAAATCATTAAAAGTTGTAAACTGGGCAAACTGTCAAATATTTTGAGGTGGTGCGCTTACGACTCTGAGTTTGTGCCAAATAGATATGATGATTGGTTTAAGAGATGGCTATCTAAGGGGTTAACAACCTATTATTCCTTCATCCACAAGGGGGCATTCTCGAGTTTTGAGACCCTACAGACTAAATATGGTTTAGGTAAAGATGATTTCTACAGGTATTTGCAGGTTAGACATTATTTCCACCAAAATTTAAAAACAATATATGAAAAGAAAGATTTAGGTTTCTTACAGATATTCTTAACTTTAACCAGGTCTCATTCTCAGAATAATATTATTTCTAGATTATATAAGGGCATTCAGCAATGTACACAGGTCAGCACAGAAGGTATAAAGAAGAGGTGGGAAAAGGAGGGAAATATGGTTATCCCACCCGACAGTTGGGCCAATATATGTCAGCTTCGAAGAACATGATCAGGTACTTTCTTACGCCTATTCAGAAACGTCATCAAGGTGGTGGGGATGCATGCTGGAGACTATGTGGGGTCACTGGTGCCAACCACTTCCACATCTTTTGGGAATGTCACGTTTTAACTAATTATTGGACACAGATAGGAGAACATGTTAATAATGTATTTGGTACTAAAATTCCCCTTAAATGTGAAACACTGTATTTGGGTGATGTTCCTGTGACAAATTGGAATAACACTGATAAAAGATTACTTGGTATGTTACTTATTGCAAGTAAAAAGGCCATCACAAGAAGGTGGCTGAGAGTGGAACCTCCAACTATTGAAGATTGGATCACTATAATACACGAAATATATGTCATGGAAAAGTTGTCTTTCTCCCTCAGGATGCAAAAGGATATGTTTTATAAAATCTGGACTAAATGGACTGAGTACATAAAACCCTTACGGTCAGATTTTGTATGAGCGATACGTTTCTGTACCTAAAACCTTGTCTTGTGAATAATGGCATGCTTCCCATATATGTATACGTTTGTGTTTATGTATGTTTGATACTGTGAAAACGTTTAAAAATAAAAATTATAAAAAAACAAATAAAAAAAAACAGGTAAATTGTCAGATATGTCAGCAATCAGAAGTCCACTGATCACATCACCTTCAACAACATTAGTGAAAATATTGTCAATCAGTTTAGCACTATTTCTTATCCGAGTTGGTCGAGTGATTGATGGAAACAATCCTAGACTTAACATGTAATTAATGAAATCTGTATTAGCATTTTGCATTTAAGGATTCCACAAATCAATGTTAAAATCTCCACATACAAAACATATTTTTTTGTTGTTTATGCCATCATACATTTCAGTGATTTTTTCCCTGAACCTTTTAACACAGGATCGTGGTTTTCTGTATATACAGCAGATTACTACATTCTTAGACTTTTCCATCTCGATTTCCACAATAACACACTTTATAATTGTTTTAATAGAAAATTAGATGTTTCTCACCAATTTACCTGTAAGATTTTGATTAACATATAATGCGACACCCCCACCTTTTTGACCATTCTTACTTATAAAGTACATATTATATCCTTAAATTTGAAACATAGAAGATTGTTCTTCATGAAGCCAAGTCTCAGAAACTGCTATTGCAGAAAATGTATTTTTAGTTTGTCTCAACCAGTCAATAATGTTAGAGAAATTTTAATTTAAACTTCTACAATTGAAATGAATAACGGATTCTTTGTCTTTAGTTATCACACTGCTCTCAAACTGATCTTCAGTATAATATTCACAATTAGTATTAGGGATGCACGATATAATCGGCCCCCTATCGGTATCGGCCTGTATCGGCCTTAAAACTGAATATCGGACATCGGCCACCCCACTGATAACCCGATATTTGATCAGCTTATGAGTTTCTAAAGTCTTAAAAAAAAAAATAAAATACTACTACTTCTTTCTCAAAAACTTCTTTTTTACAGACTTGAAAACTTCTACAGACGAGGGAAAAAATATTGTTACATTAAAATATCACAATATCTTCATATGCTGATATATTGCCATTTAAAAACACCATATCAATCTCTTTTACTAATGAAATATTGCTATATGTCATCATTATGCTACGAAATCCCCCGAAAATTCACAAAATTTTGCCATATTTTTATATGTTGATATATTGACTCGGTATCGATCTATTTTACTAACAAAATCTCGCAAGAATTTGCAAAATATCACGAGAGTTTGTAACAGAACGATGAAATTTCACGAGATTTTGAAAGTACAATAGATCGATACCGCGTTTTTAAAAATCTATTTGATATCAGCATATGAAAATATATTTGAGTATATTATTTTTCAAAGTGTCAGAAATGGATAACAAAACTGCTATTTTCGACGACTACTTATTTTTGTCCAGCTTTAACATCGGTATCGATATCGGTTATCGGCTACATGATTTTAAAATATCAGCATATCGGATATCGGCCAAAATCCCAATATCGTGCATCCCTAATTAGTATGTAGGCCGGTGTAAAAATGATTCTCTGGATCAATATCATCTTGCATAACTAGTTGTCTATACTAGATGTAATCAAACATTTGCAAATGTAGGCTTTCAAAACATTCATTCACAGGCTCAGTTGTTGCTGTCTTAGTTAGTTAAGGATTTTGGTTCATCTAAATTTGTTGCAAGTCTTTTTTCTTTGTCATTCATATATGATATGAGTTGTGTTCTTCATGTCTTCCTTCTTAATCCCTATGATTTTCAAGTTCTGTGATATCTTTAACAACAATCACCTTTACTTGTTCCGGGGTTCCATTAAGCTTTATTAATACTTTGCAGTTTCTTGTCGAGGTATCACGAATCTTCTTCTCTCTTCTCGGGATCCTTGCTTGTCTTGCAACTTTTTGTGAGGTGCTCATTCACATATACATTTGTACCCAATTTTTTTAGCATTTCTCAGCACCTCCATTTCGAGTTTCCTAATTGCGAGCCTAATGATAACATTCGGCTTTTTGCTGTATTTTTTTAGCCAAAATATGACAAGCAACAATGTCTTTACTATCAATGATATGTCTTTGCTGTTAAGGAACTTGATTACCTGATCTTCCAATGATGAATCCAGATTAAGAGCAGGGGGTAGCTCACTGTCTTCTCTCTTGTCATCAGCTGTGGCCTGCGCATAAGTGCAATGTATTTAAAGCCCTGATATGAGGATATCGTCCATCCTTGAATGCTGCTCCAAGTCATCAATTCTTCTTTCCAACTGTTCATTTTTCTTGTCCTTTTCTTGCATTAAAGCCTTTAGTTGTTTGATTTGATCCAAGGCCTCTTGCAAGCTTCATTGTTGTTTTGATACTGCAGTTATTTCATTTGACATGAAATTCAGAGATTTTTTTAGATCTTGTCCAGATCTTGTACCAATTTATCAGTGGCCATTTATTCACCAAATGTTTTGTGTAAAAAAAAAAATGGTGTCTGCTTACCAACAGTTTGCTCTTTATGTTGAAAATGTCCAGAAATGTCATCAAATTAAAAAATGGTTTTTGATCCAGTGGCAATAATATCTTGAACCACCCAAAAACATGTTTAGATAGGGTGGATGTTGAAGGATTTCTTTGATATAGTTTGGATTGTTGGAGCTCAGTCGTACCACCACTCCTACACTATGGTCACTCAGTCAAAGTTAAGGATAAGGGTTTAATTAATTGTTTATGATACTTGCTAGGTTCCTTTTAGAGAGATTTCCTTCTTCTACTTTGTCTCACTGTGGTATCTTTTTTCAATCATCGAGAAAGTGCAGACATCTAGGCAGGCCATGGACACTGCTAGTAGTGCAAACAGTGATGGTTATCAATATTGACATTGGTCTAAAAGCATCCGTTAGCCATCCTTTTTCCTGTAGGCTCCATAGTTACTTTCTTATACAAAGCTGTGGGCCTCTGCACTGCTCTTCCTTCTGTGCTTCCTCTCTAGTGCTCCATAAGAGAAACAAAGAGCATTACTGCCTAATGCCCCATAGCATTCTGACATCACCTTTCCACGGGAGAGGAGGACACACTCGATTTAATGGGCTAATTGCGTGTGGCATAATTAATCAATGTCTCCTGAACAACAAATTCCCATGTGTGTACACTCTATATTGCACAAATGCCTTCAAAAAAATAGAGGGGATAATTTAATTTAGTTTTGTTTGTACTTCTTTACAAATGATTTAGTTGTTACTGAGAGATATTTGTGAGGTATCTTAACAGGGAAATGGACGGCATAGCTATACATGAACTGAGATTGCCCTCAGTGGTGCGGTACTCGAGAGAAGAGACAGCTATCAGCATTGCTTGAGGCTGATTATTTTTTAATGGCAGAGTTGAAAGAGGCATCAGAAGAGATTAGAAGATTAAAGGGACATTTGTGTCATTGTTTCATTTAAGTTCCAATGCAAAACCAGGATCATTCCAGACGCCACATTTTTTTAAGAAGCATTATAGCAACACTGTGTAAAAATTGTCGAACCGAGCAGGGTTGAACCCAAACATGGCACTTACAGTAGTAGTCATTCCAAAGTTCCCCCTTTTCCTTGATGGACCCTTGGCTGGTCCTTGGCTGATCCTTAAAATTCCTTTTTAAACATCAATCTTTGTACTAAAATATTCTTTATGTCATGATTTGTGGACATTAAAGATCTAAAGCAAAGCATCATCTCCTGATCAGACCTTGTAATTCAGTGAAAGGTTGGAGTCAGAGTAAAAAAATATGTTGGGTTCATGGAGGGGATATTGCTGGGAGTTGCAGAATAGTGAGCTGCCATTTGGCTGGCGTTTGACTGGGAAGGACCAATTTGAATGGCTGCTACTTGAATAAGAGAAGCACTCCTTCACTATATTTTTACTCTTGTAAAAGTAAAAAGTATCCTTTAAAAAAATAATACTAAGTAAAAGTAAAAAAGAAATTGGCAAATAACTTACTACAGTATCCATGATCATAACTGATTTAACATTTTTTTAGTTATGAATCTTTAATCGATAAGCCTTGAGTACAAAATCGAAGATAATATGTCTCTAATTGGTGCATTTTTTTTTTTTTTTAGAAAAAGCTTGTTTTCGTTAAGTGAAGTTACAATAGATGGAGTAGCCAGAAATTTTACTCAAGTAAGAGCAGTGAATATGTATCATATTTTTATTCAAGTGAAAATAAAAAGTATGCTTTAAAACTACTCCTTAATGTACAGTTTAAAAAAGGGAAATATAACTGAGTAAATGTAGCTAGTTACTACCCATCTGTGTTATCAAGCACATTATTGTACATAAGACCAAAAAAATATGATCATAAAATATTGTATTTACTTATGTATTAATCTATTTATGAAAAAGGAGAGAATCTGTTTACATTAATTGTTGTTGCCACATTACTGTGACCTGGGCTATGTCCCAGAAAAAATCATACTGTGTTAGATGTTATCATAGACAAGCAAAAAGTGGCATTTTACTGCTCTAAGAAATTGTTTCCTGCTCTCAGAAATAGTTTTCTCAATTTGAGCCACTGCTGTGCTAAACAATCGAGTCTTACCTCCAGGATCAAAACAATAACTCCCCCAAAATGAAGTTATGGGAAACATGGATGGCTATGAATACCATCTCAGGTCTGTTAATAAAATGTGTGTGTATTTTAGAGAGCAAATAAGATGAACAGGTAACCAAATCCGGGATTGGCTTGAATTTCCATTACTTAGAACAAGGATCAATTTAGAAAGTTTCTTCACGTAGTTTTCTTCTCACTTATAGAGGAAAAATCTCACTTTCTCTAGTTTAGACTATTCTTGTACTACCAGCAGGACTGCAGCTAGTACTTTGAGAAGTTGCTGTTTAAAATCCCAAACATAATTTGAGTCACTCAGTCTCTATAAATGCAGATGAGTATGCAGCTGAAGTTTGAACTTCGAAGTTGCTAAAAGGCAAATTGCTACCGAGCTGAGAAAGGTGTAGCTCTTGTTTTTAATACTGGTGAAATGTCTTTTATTAAATTAAATAATAAATGAGGATCATGGTGGCATTAAACATGGCATAAACAAAATCAATTGGATGTTCCCTAATTAGATTTAGCCCTTTATTACTAAACACAAACTGAAGGAAAAGACTTACACTGATCAAAGCCATGATATCTTAACACCTTGTTTTTAAAAGGACATTTCAAATTCTGACCTTATATGTATTGAATAGAAATAAACAGAAGGAAGAATTTATTATATAATTGTAGAATTATATAATTGTTTGGCCATTGGAAAATTTAATTTCCTATTTGATTCATTATCTTTCATGGACAGCAAAGAAACATGGATCAGGCTTTTCCTAGATAAAATTAAAAAATCAGGTGCCGCATTCAAAAAGTAGATTTAGACCAAAACTAAAAAAAGTAAATTACAATAAATTCCTATGCAACATGAAAAACTGAAATGGTTAAAGAATATGGACTAGTCTATCATTAACATATACAATCGTGAAAAAGTATTAAAGTCGTAGGGAAATGGCTGTTTCAACCATTGCAATGCTGAATTCTCCCGAGTGGTGCCCGACTTTACACGAGTGAATAAAGTGAATTATTCACTCGTGTAATTATTATTATACTCATTGCATTCCTTCATCCACCTGCGACACAGCCCATCAGCTTTGAACCACACCTCCACGAAAGCCAATCGACATCCAAAGTTCATCTTAAAAGACAGAATGTCATTCCTCCCGTACTCTTACTGTCTCATCTCAACTGGTCCGGCAGAAGACCACCATGTTGAGTCTGGTTCTGCCAGAGGTTTCTTCCCAATGGGGAGTCTTTCCTTTCCACTGTCGCTTCATGCTTGCTCATCATGGACAGGTTCACTCCACATGTGTTATCCAACTGGACTTCCATCTTCCAGGTCCTTGAGTGAAGCTCTAGTATAAGCTCACGCAATCCACTGGATCTCCCCATAAAGCTCAGCATACCGTCTCGCTAACCAGCAGTCTACAGACAGACCAACTTCATCTATCTCCACTCCACCACCAGTTTCAGGCCTGGGGGGGAAACAGCCCTATTCTTTGCTCCTGTTCATGCATATCTATCAAAATTAAGCGCTATGTTTCCTGCCAAGGTCTGAGCGCCAAAGACAAAGTAATTGTATCAATAAATTTCTCCTAATTGTCTTTTCTCTTCCCGTGAGTTTTTCAGATTAAATTCTTACTTTATGTCTAAAAAGGTTGAATATTGTTTTGTTGATAATTTTTCAATGCTTCAGATGATACTTTTATAAAAATTATCAGCATTTTAGAAAAATAATCCAAAATTAATTAACTAATTAAAAATGTTCATTTTAACCTATGGCTATAAAGATAAATACTACAGTCAGAGAAAAATAGGTTCATTTTTCTCTACAACTTTGTGTCCTTATCTTGTAAAGGAATTGCAATCAAATGCAAAACGTGAGTCAAAGTAGCCTACATGATGTTGGTGATGCATTTAATGAGTCGGAAATAAAATGTTTTTATGATTGATTGACCAACTAATCACAAATCAAAGCCAATCAAGGGAAAAACTGGCTAATCTGATCTTTAAGATCTGAAGAACATGATTTAACCAAACTAAAGCTGTCTAATGAAGAATAGGGCCAAATGCTGCAGTAACTTATCTGTAGAATTGAAAAAATAAATCATCATTATCAGTCTCTTAAAAAGTTTCTGAATCATTTTTTGGTCAATGGGACTGATTAATATCAGTCTCAACGGCAAAAACACATTTTAACGCCTTACATAAAGTTCAGTCAGAGTAATATACATTTCTCTGTTTCCTTTTCACTCCAAGTACCTGTACTCCTGCAATGGTCCATATGTGGATGTTCCGTTTTTCTGCCTTGTTATTATTTTTTTGTATTCAATAGATGTGTCATGGTTTTTTTTTTCTCTGTATATACAATAATAAACAAAATATACATTTAGAGGTCGAAAAGCTAAATAAAATGCTTCATATATCTTAATAGGCTTATACCAAGATGTAATATATATTGATATATATTACAGAAAATCAATTTGCATTGATGTTTTATCAACACTGTAACTGTTTGGACTCAAAAAAATCTTTTTTTTAATCTTATGATGAAAGAAGATTTAAAATATCTATAATTTTTTTCATTGTAGTGGTCCTGTTAAACATGACATTATTTTTTTGTTTTGCAGAGATATTCTACCTTTTTTGTTTTAACATGAATATTAGATACCTAGAAATAAACAAGATTTGTAATTACCTGCAGTATTAATTGGAGCACATCAGTCTTTGAAAATTGGATTAGAACTATTATGAAGAAAATAGAAAATTATTTCTTAAGAATAATTTGTGGAATATTCAGTACCTCTGTGTTAGTAACACTATTTTCTTTGCAATTATCAATATGCTAACTATATACTAGAAGTTTGCTATATATACTGTGTCTCTGCATAGAAACCACTGATGGAGAAATGAGGCGAGGCTCGTTGAATGTTCTCTCAAGGCTTATGAAATGCATTGCTGCATGCAGCCGGGCATCTGACTCTCAGAAGACGGTCTCTTTGATGGTTGCAAATATCAAAGAAAAGAGATTTGCTTCTATCCGCTGTAATTTTAGACCCCCCACCACTACATGCACAGACACAGACACGCACTTCAGAGCTGATCCTTCCTTAGCTTAAAATCTAAAGACAATTGTGTTTATCACGGCAAATCTCCAAAGGCAGCATTTGTCCTCTATGTCATGATTTCTAAAATAATATTCTTTTATGTTGCTACATACGCTAGTAAGGCATAGCGATATTGAGAGGTGAATGAAAACAGTAGTAATATATTTTTCTCATGGCATCCATTAAAAATTTGGATATGTTAAGAATCAAGTGATCATTTAGTTTCTAAAGCAGAGAAAGAAATGGGCTTACTCTAAAAAAAAGGGTTTTGATTAATTGGTCAGTGCCAAACTAAAATGGCCGATCAAGTGACGTAGAGCATCCCATTTGAATACACTGTTCCTAGTCTGCATTACTGGAAATCTTAAACCGAGGTCCCCGTATGAGGTCATAATTCAGCTCAATTCAAGATGACGATTCACTGGAAGTACATTTCTGTGAAAAAATTTATGAAGGATGGTGAGGCTTTTCAAGTTGTTGGGTCTGCTTCTTACGTTAGCCAAGGTAACGTGGTCCTGAACTGCAAACCACATCAACAAATTTTTAAACACAACCACAAATAAAAAAATACAACCACATTTTCAAAATCATAACCACCTATTATCAACGCTCAGAACAGACGACCCAGAATTCTAAGCAAATAGACAGGCAGACTTCTCAAAAGCATTTATTTAGAAAGTTTCAAATTGCAATTCAACAGTTAGGGCGTCAAAGAACGGAATCTCTGCAGAGGGAAAACTGAGGTTAGTGACCATGTAAATGGATGATTACGAACGCGTGAGTCTCTAACCTGATCTTAGAGTTCACTCCGTGCCCAGAGGAAGGAGTGTAATCCAGCCGAATGGCTGCCAACAGGACGTGGCCAACGCCACCCAGAGAGTTCCAGGAGCTGAGCCCTAGAACACTGCAGAACTGGATGACGAGCAGATCAAAGCAAAGGAACGCAGGACTTTCCGGAAGACAAAGCCAAAGCCGGTGTCAAAGAGGTTCGCAGGAGTCCAGGCCAGAAGATCAGAGATCCGAAGAAGTACTAAAGGGAAATCCAGGTCAAAGTTGGGAGGAAGATCCAGGTTCAGTAGACACACAGAATCCAGCAGGAGTCCGAAGACAGTTCAGGCAAACAGATCAGAACAGGAACAGGCAGACCTATTTCGTCTGAAAGACAAATCAGACAATCAGAACATAAACAGGTATGCTAGGAAACTTTCAGAGAAAGGCTCAAATAATCTGGCACTGATGACTTGGAGCAAGCAGTGTAAATATAGACTAGAGAATCCACAAGGAGCAGTGATAGGATCAATTCTCTTTACTATATGCTCCCAATCAGTAGAGTTATTAGACAGCATGGGATTAATTTTCACTGTTATGCTGATGATACCCAGCTATATCTGTCTATAAATCCAGATGAAGCTAACCCATTACATAGATTACAGGCATGTCTTGAAGACATAAAAACGTGGATGACTTAACTTGCTGCTTCTGAATGCAGACAAAACAGAAGTTATAGTATTTGGACCAGAGTCTTTGAAAAAGAAACTGATTAGTCAGTCACTTCATTTGGATGGGATTTAACAGATTTCAGATGATAAAGTAAAAGAGCTTGGTCTTATTTTTGATCAGGACCTGTCATTTAAATCCCATATCAAAGAAGTTGCTAGAATTTCCTACTTTCATCTGAGGAATATTGCAAAAATTAGACATATCCTGTCCAGGGGTGATGCCGAGAAACTAGTCCATGCATTTGTTACTTCATGGCTGGACTATGTAATTCTTTACTATCAGGAAGTCCACAAACTGTAGGTAAAAGCCTTCAGCTGATCCAAAAGGCTACAGCCAGAGTTCTGATGAAAATTAAAAAGAGAGATCATGTCTCTCCCATCCTAGCTTCTCTTCATTGGCTTCCTGTTAAATTAAGAATAGAATTTAAAATCCTCCTTCTCACATATAAAGCCTTAAATGGCCAAGCTCCATCTTATATCAGAGATATGATTGTTCCTTATGTTCCTAACAGAGCACTTAGCTCTCAATCTGCAGGTTTACTAGTGGTTCCTAGAAACTCTAAAAGTAGAATGGGAGGCAGATCTTTTAGTTATCCGGCTCCTATCCTGTGGAACCAACTAGCAGTTTCAGTCTGTGAGGCAGACACCCTGTCTACTTTTAAGGGTAGGCTTAAAACTTTCATTTTTGATAAAGCTTATAGTTAGAGCGGCTCAGGTTATCCTGAGCTATCTCTATAGCTATGCTGCTATGGGCTTTTGGAGGACATAGGGACCCCTATTTCATCATTTTGCTCCATTCTATCTCTATTCTCCCACTCTGCAGTATCTGTTAGTTTAATCTTTAACGTTCTGCTCTCTCTGTCTTTTCTCATAGTAGCTTCACCTCATCTCTTCTTGTTTGGCTGTGACTCCATCCTGGAGAGAAACATCAGCTGTGTTGCTGCCATCAAAACCTTTGTTTATAGATGTTGGAGATCAGCCTAGTTTTCCAGTGTAGTCCTGTTTCTCTGACTGTGACTGGCTGGATGTACTCTTCATCCTCTGACATGGGAGTTGGCTCAGAGCTTATCTGCCTGGCTGTGTGTTTCCTGGACGGAGCCGCCTTTTACAGTTGCTTTTTGTATCTCTGCTTCTATCTCCTTGAACCCCAGTCGGCCTCAGCAGATGGCTGCTCACACTGAGCCTGGTTCTGCTGGAGGTTTCTTCCTGTTAAGAGTTTTTTTCCTCTTCACTGTCGCTACAAGCATGCTTAGTGTGAGGGATTGCATCCGAGTCAATGAGTCGATGCAATCAACTGGTTTTCTTAGATAGAAAACTTAAAATCAATTTGACTGTATGATCTGGTGAACTGTAAAGTGCCTTGAGATGTCATGTGTTGTGAATTGGCGCTAAAGAAATAAACTGAATTGAATTGAGTAGGTGACGAAATGAACGATGAACAATGATGAGATACTGGGCAGAACAAGAAAGATGAATGGAATGAACCATTAAGCCAGTCATCACTTTCGAGATCATGACACTTATTCAGAAACACAACAATTTTTGAATATGCTGTTTTTCTGAAAATGTTTTGTTTTTGAATATGTTGGGCTTCTGAATATGTTGGGCTTCTGAATATGTTGTATGTTTTTCTATATGTTGTGTTTCAGAAATATTTGTTTTTGAATATGTTGTTTTTTTTTTTGTTTTTTTTTTTTTTTTTTTTTTGTAGTTGCGTTTAAAGATTTTTTGATGTAGTTTTTACTGTAGGGCCACTGTAGTAATGGTAGTAGACAGGTGCAAATGTGCAGCAAACGATAAAACAAACTTCAAAAACATAAGATGCAAACAACAGAACACACTAACACGGAATGCTGGAATCATTAAAAACAAAAGCAAAAACCTACAATCAACACAACAAATGTAAACAAAAATGTCACAACCACAAATGAATTATAGTGCCAGCAAAGACAAAATGCTGCAATCACAAGAAGAAAAGGATGCAAATAGTAAAAGCAAACTTGCTCCACAAAGTGGAAATGTCCCAGATCACTAGAGGGAGTGAAATAAAGAGCAAACCACATCAACCAAACCTTTCATACAAACAGAAAGTTAAGCTTTAGCGCAGGTATTTTTAAACAGAAAGTTGTGAGATAAATTTTGAATAAGATCCATCCAATATGTTATCAGCTTCAGTGACAAAATTAAGGTTGACATTGAACAGCCAGATGTTGCAGCATAATCATACCAGGCTGTAAAACATTTATGAGGCATTAGACTGCCATAGCCAAGGATGCTACTGCTGCTTATGGGTCAGAGAGAGGACGAGATTCCCTAATGGGGAATTTCTAGAATGTAAAGTTAAGTTAACTTGCTTTTCCCTGATTCCTTCTTTTTTATTATTTTTTACTGGCGTAATTCATACAATACCTGATTCTACATGCTATAACTGTGCTGCTACAGACAAACAATTGCCTCAACACTTAACGATTGTGAAGATATCTTACAGTCCCCCTGTAATACAAGATATCAGCTGAGAGACCCGAGCAGATGTGGAGGTTATTAACTTTTTCAATCTTTCAGTAAAAAGGTGGGTTTTTTTTCTATTTGCTCTTACAATTTTGTCAGCTAAACCTATATCTTATTTCAATGTCATGCCGAAAACAGGCTTAGAGGTGATGAAAAGCCTCAGCCAAAAGCTTCCATGCCAGGAAATGTAGGATTTCACAATTACACACCATCCCATAAGAGTCATCAAAACCATCCAGTAATGGAATACATTTTATAGAAGTTTAAAGCCATCCAATCTGAGATATAACATCAGGGCAAGCTCAGGATGAGAATTCATCCTGCTCGGTATGTTTGCTTCTCTGTTTCATTATGACTGACCTAAGAAAAAAAGCCAACTTAGAATAAGGTAAGCTCTGTCAAAAAACAGCTCATAGCAATTGCAGCATGTCACTCTGATTGTTAATAATCCTGTCAGGCTCAATTCTTGTTTTTCGGCCGAAGGGGAAATATGACAATGAGCACGTCTTGTAAACTTGGATGGATGTGAACAAATTATTGCATTCAGTTTTAATTCAAACTCGGAATATTTTAAGCTCAGCTAAAAAGAAAATATTTGGCAATATGCTTACAGAATTTATCATACTGCTTGCAGAAACCTAGCAAATAACAGTCATAAGAATATCTTAGATTGCAATGCTAAATGGAAACTTGTGTCCAAAGTAAGGGTGGAATAAATGGATAACATCAATATAAATACATATTGCTGTCTAAACATTAAGACCTCTGTAATGATATCTATATTTTATGACATTGCAGTAACGAGCAGTGTTGTTTTGCCACAAGAGTATCCTGGAAATAAAATCCCTTAGTTTGTGGTATCTCGCTGTGAAGATGTTGGTTTCCTACGCGCTCTTCATTTCATTTTCATATTTAAAAAAACAAGCCTGCTATCTGAAAAGAAGACTGTCTATAACATTTAGTTACAGTATGAGACTGACATTTAGTCAGTCTGATCTGACCTGTTTAGCATGCCTTAAAGCTTCATAAACAATGTTTAAGTACTATAGTTATGTTTGTAATTATTGCTGCCCTATTAGCTCAGCTCTCCATTTTTAATTTGAGCAAGATGTTTTGTGGCAGAAGAGGATTTTGTCTTGCTAACTCTCATTCGATATTGGATGATTGTGAAACCTGTCAATCAAAATTATGTGCTCCTACTACTAAGTTGGATTCTCCTTTTACACTGATTGCACACCGAGTTACCCAACTTTCATCATCCTTGCAAGTGTGTGTTTCAATAGCATGTCATTCTGCAGCATCCTCGTAGGGTTTGATTATTATAGATAAACCTATGTAGGTGTACTTGTTGTGGGGTTGCCCGTCAATTCTCTACATGAATCAGAAATTAAGTTCATCTTTAATTTTTCTCCCTATGTCATAAAGTGTATTACCATAAAGTAGTATTTTGCTTCAGGCACACACAAATGATTGCAGGGTGAGGTCAACACTTCTAAGAAAAATAATTTAAGACGAAAAATAAAGAACACCTATCTCTTTTGCTACAAAGGGTTGGTTCAGATATCAGTCAAAAGATTGTGTTAAGATGGTTAAATGTAACTATATAAGCACATTAAGGTAACAATTCAAATGACTAGGGAACAATAAATGTTTCAAAATGTCTCATTTGCTTTACCTGTAATTTGAAATGGAATTAATATTTCCATCATGAGTCTATCTAATACTCATCTCTTTCTTTTCCGTTTCAGGTTATGAAAGCTATGGCTAAAATGAAATATGGTGAAATTATAAAATGTTTTTACAGGTGTATGGCTCACACCTTGGGTTAGGGTTGATGATGCAGTGCTTTCACAGCGTAGTGTTGCCAAAGGAATACGTAAGTTGGGGCATGTCAGGTTTTCTCAGGTTGTCAGGTTAGCATATGCCAGACTTCAGAGTGTACAGAAAAAAACTTGGCTGGCCCTCCAAAAGACAGACGCAAAATGTCAGCCCTAGGTGGAATAGCAATATTACATGCTCCACAGTCTTATTGAGCAAAATTAGCACTGGGCAAACATCCAAGAAAGAGTCTCAGGTATGAAGAACTGGACAGCACCAGGCAACAATATGATACACACCTATTGGCTTAAGAAACTCAAGGTACTCCATGAATGCTTGGCAGCACAAATAAACCAGCTGCTGAGAGATGGGAACCACCCTAAATGGCTAACCAAAGGGCGCACAAGCCTGATCCTGATGGATCCCTCAAAGGGTACAGTCCCATCCAACTACCGGCCAATTACCTGCCTCCCCACAACATGGAAGCTCATGTCCGGGATCATAGTGGCTAAGATAAGCAGGCACATGTATCAATATCTGAGACAGCTCAGAAGGGAATTGGTAAAAATACCAGAGGTGCCAAACATCAGCTCCTGGTAATCAGTCGCTCGAGACTACAGAGCCCGAAACACTTCTCCTGGATTGATTACAAGAAGGCCTTTGACTCAATGCCACACACTTGGATCATTGAGTGCTTGAAGCTATACAACATCAACAGGAATCTAAGAGCCGTCATTGCAAACTCAATGAGGTCGTTGAAAACCCCCCCTGAGGTCAATGGCAAGACACTGGCACAAGTCTCCATTAAATGTGGCATATACTAAGGAGATGCGCTGTCCCCACTACTGTTCTGCATAATCCTGAACTCCCTCAGCTAAATAATTAACAAGACTGGCTAAGGATACAACCTCAGGAATGGAGCCACCATCAGTCATCTCCTCCACATGGATGACATCAAGCTGTATGCTAAGAATGAGAGACATCGACACACTGATACCACCCAGATCTAAAACACAGACATCAGGATGTCATTCGGACTAGACGAAGTGTGGTTGGATGGTGACTAACAGAGGCAAAGTAGGCCACACAGAGGGGGTCTCACTCCCAGAAGAAAAAATAGCAGACATAGAGGACAGTTACAAGTACCTTGGAATTCAACAAGCAAATGCAACCTCGAAGAGGGAACAAGGAAAGCGGCTACTGCCAAATACCTCCAACGAGTGAGGCTGGTCCTAAGAAGCTAGCACAATGGCAAGACTAAGTCCTGGGCAACGAATAGCTATGCTCTACCAATAATCAGATACCCTGTAGGAAAAATAAGCTGGCTAAAGATGGAATACAGGCCACAGATGTTAAGACACAAAAGCTCCTAACGCTCCACGGATGGTACCACCCCAAATCTAGCACCCTGAAACTGTATGTTAGCCAAAAGGAATGAGGCAGAGGAATAGTGAGCCTGAGAGCCACTATACAGAATGAAACATTCAAGATCCAGAAGTACATCAAGGACAAGGCTCCAACAGATCACATACTCAGTGAATGTCTCAGACAATGGGGGACAGAAGATGAGGTGCTAGAGGTTCTGTCATAGGAGGATAAGCCCCTACACAGGATGTACCACCAAACCGAAGTGGCGGATATCAGGAAATCTTACCAATGGCTAGACAAAGCCAGACTGAAGGACTGCACAGAGGCACTTATCATGGCTGTTGAGTAGCAGACCTTGAGCACCAGAGCAATAGAAGCCCAGATCTACCGCACCAGACAAGAACCGAGGTTCAGACTCTGCAAAGATTCCCCTGACACAATCCAGCACATAACTGCAGGGTGTGAGATGCTAGCAGGGAAAGCTTACGTGGAGTGCCATAACCTAGTGGCTGGTATAGTGTACAGGATCATCTGTGCAGAGTAGAGACTGACATTTTTTCGGGAATCCCATGGGTCACGGGATTCCCGTGGGATTCCCGTGGGATGGAAGTCAGTATTAGTAACGATCACGTGATTAGGACGGTACAGGATTAAACATTAACGGGAGCAGACGGGAGCGGGAGCAAACCAATAGTAACTAAAAAAAACTAGGATCGATGCCAAATAATAAAATAAAACAGAAAGAAAAAAAAAATCCAGTACTTGCGCGGCGCCGCCATTTTGTAGTTTTTTTTCTTGAAGCCTACACTATAATGCGAGTCAAAAAAACTACACGACCCAGAAACCATCAGTGCTTCCGCTCTGAGTTCTCTGAACAACAATGGAGGGACCAACAGTTAGTGGCGAACCAGACTTTGAAAAATTTGATTTGCAACGCAAGCTGAGAAATAAGGATGTATCTGTAAAACTCACGGAGCTGACAGGAAAGTCTCAGATATTACCGAACTTCACAAGAGTTCAGTATCACGGTGTTAACACCCAATACGCCGCTTGTAAAACGTGCTTGACCGTAATCAAGTACATTAGTGAGTCCGGGACGAGCGGTCTCAAAAGACACACTTGCAAGGGTAATACTGGAAAGAATCAGCCTTTCATTTCTTCGTTTGTCAAGCGTAAGGTACCATCACATGTGAAGACTCAATTGACCAATAAAATTGCTCGCATGTGCAGTCAAGATATAAGACCGTTTGCTACAGTAGAGGGGAAAGGCTTCATCAGCGTTGCGCAGGACCTGCTCGATATTGGAGCCAAGTATGGAGAGGTACAGGTGGAAGACATACTGCCGTGTGCACGCACAGTGTCCCGTCATGTGGAAGAGGAGTATGACAAAGTTAAGCAACTTGTCATGGAAGAGCTCCGTCAGGTATGTAACATAGCGTTATTTTGTAAAACAAAAACTTAGTCATTCAGCAGTCTAATCAATAATTATCCTAACACTAGATTTATTTCCTTTTTTAACTGCTCAATTTCTCAGTATTCTGAGTGAGGCATGTATTATGTTAAATATTTGTGGCCATGTAATAAAATACTTAATTCCTTTTTCTGCAGACTGCAGACCATGCTATAACCACAGACTTTTGGACAGAGGAGAGGACCAGCACACACTACAATACTGTCACAGTTCATTACATTATGGATTGGAAGCTAATGAACCAGATTTTGGCTACAAGGGAGATGGAAGGTGTCAAAACCGGTGACAACATCAGAAGAACTGTGGAGGGAATTCTCCAGGTATCTCTCTCAAATCAGATGGATTTTATTTACATGGCATATAAAATAATACTTATTTACATGGCATATAAAATTAAACTTGCCAGTTAATTCATAAAATGTCTTTAAGACATGTACTTCGAAATAGAACATTGTGCAATAAGAATATTTCACAAGAGAATGACAAGATGCTGAAAAAGCATATGAGTAAGCAATTATTTTAGTAATATATATAATTAGGAAAATTACATCTGTAAAATACATTATTATTTATCATTCTGTTATATGATGATCTTATGTCTGGGCTTCTATTTACTAAGGTTTTATGTTTTGTCTTTGTAAAAAAATAACTAACAGGAATTTGGCATCCTAAGAAAGGACACAGTCTTTGTGACGGATAATGGCTCCAACGTAACAGCAGCTTTTAAGGATTATATCAGAATCTCCTGTGCTGGTCATAATATCAACTTACCGTAATCTTAAAACATGTATTTGACCACTTGTATGAAGACAACCCAGTCCACAGTAGGATCATCAAACTGTTTAGGGACACAAAGACTCTTGTCACACACTTCAAAAGAGCAGGGTAAGATAACATAAAATATTGCCTTGTATCTAAATATGAAATCAAATGAATTTTTTTTCTTTTTTCCCAAAAAGACCCACTAATTACAATTTGTAATCCCTGTAACCTTGTCACTCCTCTTTTAATTTCAGGTTACAAAAAGAGCTGGACCAGTCATTAAAGCAAGCTGTCGAGACAAGGTGGAATACCAGACTAGCAATGCTCCAGTCTGTTAATGATGCTCTGAGGTCTGTTAAGCTGTATGAGATCCTGCTCCACAGAAACGAGCTGCGTTATCTAAACAACATAGATTGCGATCTGCTCGAGGACATCATCAAACTCCTGGAACCTTTTGATGAGGCTACCAGACACCTCTCTACTGAGCAGACACCAACCCTTCACCTCGTTCTCCCGATCAAAGCGACTCTACTGAGGGGTCTGTCGATCATGGAAGGAGACAGTGTGGTTATGAAAGAGGTAATACAAAACATTAGTGATTTTTGTTGTTAAGGTGGGGGGTGACTGAAGTTGCTGACAGGAACTTGGCCCTATCCAATAACAGACAAATAAACACAAGAAAATAATTGTGTGCTTGATCTTGTCCTGCATAAAGTGTAGGTTAATTATTAAACACATTCATAACTGTTCCATGAGTAATATAAAGCACATTTTTTTCTGCCTTAGAACTCATGCTCCATAAAAATTATGTTGTATATATTATCATGATAACAATGCATGTATCATTATGTCATTTCCCTCCTCCTCCCTAGCTGAAGGTGAAGTTAGCCCAGGCAGTGGAGTTGAAGTTCAAAATCCACCAGTACTATAAGCTAGCCACAGCTTTCTCACCTAGCTTAAGGAGTTTCTTGAGGAAAACTCTCCCTTGTCAGGAGTATGAGGAGGTCATCAACACCCTGGCAGCACTCACAGAAACATCAGGGACAGAGGAGAGAGAGACAGGCTGTGTGGAGAAATCGGTTGACTAACACTACCATGAACAGAGCATTCAGAGCAGTAGTAAATAGCAAAAGGCCTTCCTTTTATTTTGTGGCATACCTTCTCACACACACGGGTGTGTGCAGTATCTAGTAGGTCATGTTTTATTTAGGTGAGACCTTTGATAGACAAAGAAATAGGCTATTTGGAAGACTAAGAGCTATATTGCAAATGGCAATGTTCTATAATAATTTCTCTTTTTCCTAAAGGTTCATCCCCATCCAGCTCATCCACAAAGACCACAAAGAGGTGCATAACTTCTTTGCAAGTTGTGTCGTAGAGGAGGAGATGGAGGAGGACATTGGCACTATGGAATCAAAGGGTCGCCAGTTGGTCCTTGAGTATATGACTGACTCCAAGTGGACACGCTTTCAGTCTCTTCTTGACTTCTGGAAAGAGAGGTCAGGTGGGCTAGTGCCTGTTGCCAAGAGGCTGCTTGCAATCCCAGCAACAAGTACACCTTCTGAGCGTAGTTTCAGTGCAGCTGGAAGACTCATTGAGGAGAGACGTTCCAACCTCAGTCCAGACAATGTAGATGCACTTTTGTTCCTGCATAGCAACATATAAGGTTCCTGGACTCATCCAAGAATGTGTTTAACGTTCAATAATTTAGTTCTTATAGTAAGTTGTTTTCCTGCAAATGGGCAAGTCTGGAAGTTTACCATATCCAGCTTTTTGAGCCATTTGTGTGTGTTATCTAAATTGTGAATGTAATGCCTTTGTGCACTTTTTGGTCAATTAAACATAGATTTTAAGTTTCAGCAATTTGAAAATTAAAAGTAACTTCTTTGTTCAAACGAAACAATTAATACATTTCTAAAAGGCAATATTGTACACTCACCGGCCACTTTATTAGGTACCCCATGCTAGTAACGGGTTGGACCCCCTTTTGCCTTCAGAACTGCCTCAATTCTTCGTAGCATAGATTCAACAATGTGCTGGAAGCATTCCTCAGGGAGTTTGGTCCATATTGACATGATGGCATCACACAGTTGCCGCAGATTTGTCGACTGCACATCCATGATGCGAATCTCCCATTCCACCGCATCCCAAAGATGCTCTATTGGAATGAGATCTGGTGACTGTGGAGGCCATTTGAGTACAGTGAACTCATTGTCATGTTCAAGAAACCAGTCTGAGATGATTCCAGCTTTATGACATGGCGCATTATCCTGCTGAAAGTAGCCATCAGAAGTTGGGTACATTGTGGTCATAAAGGGATGGACATGGTCAGCAACAATACTCAGGTACGCTGTGGCGTTGCAACGATGCTCAATTGGTACCAAGGGGCCCAAAGAGTGCCAAGGAAATATTCCCCACACCATGACACCACCACCACCAGCCTGAACCGTTGATACAAGGCAGGATGGATCCATGCTTTCATGTTGTAGACGCCAAATTCTGACCCTACCATCCGAATGTCGCAGCAGAAATCGAGACTCATCAGACCAGGCAACGTTTTTCCAATCTTCTATTGTCCAATTTCGATGAGCTTGTGCAAATTGTAGCCTCAGTTTCCTGTTCTTAGCTGAAAGGAGTGGCACCCGGTGTGGTCTTCTGCTGCTGTAGCCCATCTGCCTCAAAGTTCGACGTACTGTGCGTTCAGAGATGCTCTTCTGCCCACCTTGGTTGTAACGGGTGGTTATTTGAGTCAGTGTTGCCCTTCTATCAGCTCCAACCAGTCTGGCCATTCTCTTCTGACCTCTGGCATCAACAAGGCATTTCCGCCCACAGAACTGGCGCTCACTGGAGGTTTTTTTTTTCGGACCAATCTTTGTAAACCCTAGAGATGGTTGTGCGTGAAAATCCCAGTAGATCAGCAGTTTCTGAAATACTCAGACCAGCCCTTCTGGCACCAACAATCATGCCACGTTCAAAGTCACTCAAATCACCTTTCTTCCCCATACTGATGCTCGGTTTGAACTGCAGGAGATTGTCTTGACAATGTCACATGCCTAAATGCACTGAGTTGCCGCCATGTGATTGGCTGCTTAGAAATTAAGTGTTAACGAGCCGTTGGACAGGTGTACCTAATAAAGTGGCCGGTGAGTGTACATTTTGTTTATTAACCTAAGATAAGCACGGTCTGTTTCCTTGTTTGTTACTTTTATTATGTATTTATAATTATTATTCCTTTTACTTTTACTAAATTCAGATTCAATGTATTGGCAGAAATCTTATTGAAGACAACAAGAATGGGAGTGGTGCGGGAGCGGGAGTCATTCTGAATGGGAGCTGGATGGGAGTGGGAGTAATTTCACCAGGAGTGGGACGGGACAGGATTTAGATTTCTGCTCTGGCCCGGGATCGGGACAGGGCACATTTTTTTTCTGTGGGAGTGGGACGGGACAGGAGTGAAAATCCACTCCCATGTCAGTCTCTAGTGCAGAGTATGAGCTGGAAACCCCAAGGTCAAAGTGGGAAATACACCCAAAGATGGTAGAGAATGACCGAGCTAAGATCCTGTGGGACTTCCAGATACAGATGGACCGAATGGTAATTGTAAAGCAACCGGAAATTTTGGTTGGTGGACAAAAAGCAGAGAAAAGCCGTTGTGGCTGACCTAGCAATACCACATACTGCAAACTAGAGAAATACCAGAGGCTCAGAGAAGAGTTGGAAAAAAACCTGGAAGGTCAAGGCATCAGTGGTACCCATGGTCATTCAGGCACTCAGCGCAGCGACCCCCAAACTTGAGGAGTGGTTACAACAGATCCCTTGAAATACATCAGACATCACAGAAAAGTGCAGTTTTAGGAGTAGCAAAGAAATTCTGCTAGAGGACCCAAGCTTGGAGGAAAAAATGGAGACCTCCTATGGTGGGTGAGGAAGATTTTTTTTTTAATTTATTTATTAATTTTTTTTTAGATTGACTCACTGTATATTCTGTATATACCCCATGCACCTTTTCCTCCTTTTGGCACCTTCTTCATTTTTGACTATTGAGACGATGTAACAAGTATGTCAATCAATCAATCGAAGAGCTGGCCCCAGCACTGTTCCAATTCAAGAGAGCACAAGACCGAGAACAGAAAAAGTCCCCAGATGTTGTTCGCGCCCCTCCCTCTTTATCGAGCATGCATCAGAGCAGACTTGTCCTTTCTCGAGATTGATAGCTGTGCCAGCATGCACTAGAGTCCTGCAACGGGTCGGGTACCCACGGGTCCCCGACGGGTCACCCGCTAAAATGCTCTTTTGCGGGTGAAAAATACATAAATTCAAAAATAAACGGGTCGGGGGTCGGGCGGATATTTTTTTTGTGTGGGCGGGTAGTTGGTGATTTTTTTTTTTTATGCGTGTGTGTTTTTATGGACATCAGAAATGTTTTATTAATCAGGCACTGGGGTCACCCTTGTTGTAGCTTAAATCCCTGCCGGCAGTGTGGGCTTCCCTCCAAAAAGGCCACAGTCAGTGCATACACGTCTCCTGTTCTGCAGCACAGCGTACTATAGCCTATTACTGATACGTGTTAACGGGTCAGGTTGCGGGTTAAATATCAATGGGTCGGGTCGGTTTCGGATTTGAATTGAAGATATCCGCGGGTGATGGGTCGGGTTCGGTAGTCATCCTAACGGGTTCGGGCGGGTGCGGGTTGGTAAAACTCGACCCGTGCAGGACTCTAGCATGCACCACGGCAGCACAAGCTTCCATTGGAGAGCACACAGAGCTCCGAGTATCAAGTTAAAAGTTCTTTTTTCTGTTGCCGTTGTTCTATTAAAGTACGTTTTAAGATCCTTTGAGGCAAGAACGTTATACTTTTAAGCTTCACTATATAGCCCATTTACTGATTTAGTTTAAAAAAACAGGTTTAAAAAACTGCCTGCCTAAGGAGTTTTTATTAAACCTGCTTTTTGAAACTGGCCTCTGGACTTTTATTTCTTCGTAGACATTTGCTGGCTTTAGATGTTAAGCATACATTTACTAACACTCTGGGTATCAAGCACTGTCATTAAATGGTGTACTTACAAAAAACCCAACCTACCAATCCATCATTCTTTTAGTCAAGACAGGGTTGACCTCTGCTGTCAATAGTTGCTCAACCAGACAAACACAAGCAGCAACACTATGTACTATTTAGGTCTTTTTCTATCTTTTAACTTTTTATATTTTTTTAGTGTTGTGTTTTTACAAATTATTTAGCTGTAATGTGATTTTTTTATTTCAAATATGTTTAAATTTAAAGTTTTTTGTGTGGATTTTTTCATCAGCTGCTTAACCCTATAATGCCAAATGTATCATATTTGATACATACGGTTTCTGAAATGTTTTGCGTCTGACACCTTTTGCATAATTTAATGGTAAAAACTTTGCTCAAAATCCTATTGTACACAATCAGATATACCTGATAACAAAGGGCAGAAGACTACACAAAAAATAATCTTGACTTATCGCATAGGAATAAATTATTAATATCAAAAAATTATTTCTGTTTTTTCTTTTTACATATGTTAAAAGGCCAAATAAGGACTCCAAACCAAAAAAATATATATATTTTCTGTTTTGTTTTATTCTTGGATTGGGCTTTAAAGGGTTAAAACTCAATTACAGATGGTTAAGTATTTAGTTTAAACTTCCTAGTTGTAGTTATCCAGATTACTATAGAGCACACAGTACAGCTAGCAATAACAGGATATGACCTACCTAGTTTAACCAAGAAAAATGCTACAGAAAGACATAATATATGTAATTTTTGGCTGCCTAGTACAGACTGATTCAGACTTCTCCCTGCTTGGAGTTGTGTGAAGGGTCCTGAAAGTCCTGTAGTGTTTCCCCAGTATGCGGGTGCATCTTCTGCATTTAAGATTGATTTTTTTAACTAAGACTTGAGGAAGCAGTAGAACAAAACAATGTAGAAGTAACTGAAGCACAATGTCATTCCCCTCAGGCAAGGGTAAATTAAACTTTATGAAAGCCCTACTGCAAACTTGAGTTTGTGCCTGACAAGGTTAAATGATTTGCACACTTACAAAGGGGAGATATTTAGATGCCTTCAGAAATGTATTTAAAAGTCTGTAAGATCAGAGGGAGAAAGTTTGACACACCCACAGAAAACCAAACACACAAGCTTCTCTGACACAGGGTTTCCTCTACTTTCTTTCTTGTTGCTTTGCTTTGTTGCTGAGTCCTCTCTCATATACCACGTACACCCAACATCATTACTTCGACAGGACACTTATCCCATTACTTTTTGGGTTTTTTTTTTGCTTGTGTGTGTTTTTTTTTAAACATTGCTAAGTTCTTGAGCAAAAGTAATCACCAAGTTCACTACACTTAAGAGACGCATTTTAGGCCCCTGCTTCTCTGACCCTACTTCTGTTGTCACTAGATGTGTTTATAGTCCAAACATTCTTGCACTTTAGGCCCTGCAAACACCCAAACACAAACACATGTTGTGTCACACTATCCTTGTGAGGACTTTTCATTGACTTCTACTCATATTGCTTTAATTCCTACTACCTAACCCTGACCCTTACCTTAAGCCTAACCATTACCAACACATACCAAATAGCAAAACAAACTTAAATTCAATTCAAACCTTATTCCTAGATCTAACCTCCACTCCAAGAAGAGACCTGTAAGAAAAGGACCCATAAGACCACAAAAGGTACCATATTTATGGGACATCGTCCCCACAGGGTAACAAAAATATGACCACAAACACACACACCGCAATTGCAGCCTTGGGCTTTATATTTGTACTGACTTTTATACTGAGATGACTTTCTAGCTTACCAGTGGCCTTGTACACCAATGGAGATTTCCTACTGAAAAATGGAATACAGTTTAACTAAGAAAACAACCTCTCCACAAACAAATCAACATGTATGAAACAATGCGTTCTTATGAACCCAGGCAGATTTCATTTCTTCATCCAAATCTATATAAAATTTGGCACACTCCAGGTAATGCCAGATACCCCTCTTGATATTACTCCTTTTGAATACTTTGATGGATGTTAACATGCCCTGCAGGTGGTGCTCTCCTCACCTACCGGTGTGACAGTCTCAGCACTGATGGTTGGCACATTTTGTTACTCCTTCTCACCTGTCTAATTGGTGCAGGTGCTGATTTGCGCTTATTGTTTCCACCTGGTTCCCTCAGCCATTTATCCTGCCTGTCTGCCTACCATGAGCACCAGATTATTCGAGCTGACTGTTAGAGTAACTCTTGCCATTCAAGTGAGTTTTTCAAGTGATTCTGATTCTGCCCTTGTTTCTGCATTTTGGATTCCGGAGTTTTGTCTTGGTCTTGTCTATTCAGTGGTTTTTTGTTTTAACTGACTTCCTGTACTCTGCCTGTGTACCGAAGCTGTGAACTTCACTCACCTCGGCTTGGTTTCTCCTTCTTGGACATTGTTATCTTCTTGTCGTTGGTGGGCGCCAGCTCATCCGTTCGCCTGGAGCATTGGAAGTGGCTACGACCGCAAGCGGTGGACAATTATCCATTCCGGATTCCTCTCCTTTCTCTGGGATAGGACAGGATGTCCAACCAGGCCAGTGACTTTACTCCTAGTTGTTGTCAGCCTGATATTCCTGTCACTGAGCTGTGTCTCCCATCTATGCAGAAGATCTGATTATCCCCTCCGCTGATGAAAAGCTGCTCGCCGCACTCATATAAATAAAGCTTGTTACATATTTCCCCCATTGGTCTGTCTGAACACTGGAACCAAAGTTCTGAGGTTCTGACAACCAGAGGCGATTATAAGCTTTTTCTTAACATGGTGTGCAAAAAGCACAGGCCTTTCTAGAAATTATAAATATATATATATATATATATATATATATATATATATATATATATATATATATATATATATATATATATATATATATATATATATATATATATATATATATATAGGAACAACTTTCAGCCACAGAACAGTAAATAGTGAGACATTTGATAATGGTATTACAGGCATTTTCAAACCTTGATAATTAGCACATGTATTAACCCCAGCCATCTTACCTCGTTGTGGATAAGATGCATTTGCAAGTGAGATACATTCTACATGTTAAGCAAATTTAGTGTGTGGTGTTTTTTTAACAGGTATGTGCATGCAGTCAATATATTTAAATATTTTAAAACATGGGTGTCCAAAGTCAGTGTTTCAGCACTGGCGTGTTGCATGTTGTAAATGTTGTCACCATTCACCCCTGTCTGAATGAACTTAACGGATCAATAGCATGACTCTGCTCAGCTAGGGGACAAGCTGAAAGATAATGGGTACAAGCTGTCTCAACAAGGATGTATCTGAAATCCACATGGCATCAGCCCTTGAGGATTGGACTTGGACAACCTTGCATCAAGGAAATCTGTTTGTTTTTTTTCAAATTACACTTTATTATTGTCCAGTTGGGATACATTTCATGATGTGACCAGCTAATAAATGGATGATAAATCCTTCAGGGCATTGAACAACTCCATGAGTGTGGTTAGCGGCAGTAGGTGTAAAGACAGCAGCTTATTGAAATGTTGCACCCCTAAATGGGTCACAACTCCAACCTTCGCTGTTACTTCCTTAGACACAGATACATCCAATGTTTTCTATACAAAGTGGCAAACAACAATTCTTTGTTTGCTCACACTTGTATCTTCTCAACCATAATGTGGTAATCTGTGGAGCAGCAATTGTTGTTTTGCCAAATAATTAAAGGAGTGAACTTCCTCTGTAATAATTAGCTTCCTATCTTATTCAACAGTTCATCTTTCTTGTCCCGTCCTTCAAGGCTCTGTCCTTGGGCCTTCACTTTTCTCTCTTTACATGTTAGCATTTGGAACAATAATGGATTAACACAATCTGATCTTTCCTTTTACGATATCAACAAAAATATGATACCAAGATATCTGCCAATTAACTCTAACAGTGATAAAACAACTACCTCTACATCTGTATCTCAAATATTATTTATCAAATTATAGAGTGCCTGGGTCAGAGATGTTCCCATTTAAATGAGGATGAGGAATTATTTTGTTTATTTTCATCTATCTGCTATGTTTGCGAATATGTTGTAACCGAAGGGCAGTGCCTTCCAATGACTGGGGCCTCAGGCACCTGTCCCCACATGTATGTTGTTGTATAGTGTCTCTTGGATGGATTATTCTAGCTCAGCTGCATACTCATCGCCCCCATCAGGTTCTTCACCTGACTCCTGTTCATTGTCGTAACCGACTTGATTGGACAAATGCTCACATTCGCTGGCGTCTGGCACAATGGAGAAGAGATTCTCTTCACCGAAGGATCCTGGTTTACACTGTTCAGGGAAGAGGGCACACAGCATTTGTGGCCTCGTGTGGGTGAGCGGATTTCTGATGTCAATGTTGTGGAGCGAGTGGTCCATGGTGGCGGTAGGGTTATGGTATGGTCAGTCTGTTATGGATGAAGAAAACGGGTGCATTTTATTGATGGAATTTTGAATGCACAGAGATAATGTGAAGAGAACCTGAGGCCCATTGTTGTGCCACACATCCAAGAACATCACCTCATGTTGCAGCAGGATAATGCACGGCCCCATGCAAGGATCTGTAAACATACTTGGAAGCTAAAAACATCCCAGTTCTGGCATAGCCAATATACTCTAGGGACATGTTACCCATTGAGCATGTTTGGGATTCTCTGGGTCAGCGTATACAACAGTGTGTACCAGTTCCTACAAATATCCAGCAACTTTGGACAGCTATTTAAGAGAAGTGGGCCAACATTCCACAGACCAAAACTGACAATCGGATCAACTGTATGCGAAGGAGATGTGTTGCACTGCATGAGGCAAATGGTGGTCACACTGGATACTGACTGGTTTATCTTGCAGCGTGGCCTTTTATTGAGGGCAGTCTAAGGCACATGTATGGACTAATCAGCATCTTGATATGGCACACCTGTGAGGTGAGATGGATTATCTCAAAAAGAGAAATGCTCACTGTTACAGATATAAGCTTTTTTGTGAAAAATATTTGAGTGAAATGGTTACATTGTGTATGTGGAAAAAGTTTACGAGTTCTACCAGTGCAGGTTCTTTAGTTACCCTCTGTTGCCCCCTTGTGCTTGTTTCCTTTCTCCTTGGTTTACTCCTAGTTGGTCTTGCCCACACCTGCTCCCATTCTTGTGATTACCCTGTCTTCATTCATACTCCCAATATATACACCCCCTCTGCAGTTACTCAGTGCTGGTCTGATGTTGTGTTACTTTCTCATCTCTGGCTCCCCATGAGAGTTTTCCCTGAAGTTTCAGATTTTTTTGGTTCCCAGTTTTTTTTTTTTTTTTTTTATTTTACCTCTCTTGCCTTGGACTTCTAATTAAATCTGCCAGACTCACTTCTGCCCCCTGATTTCTGCATTTGGGTCCTGAAAACCCTCCACCCAACCATGACACCATGTAGATTTTAACATAATTTAGGGCTTCCTTTGGCAGGTTGCATTCATTTTTTACACACACTGTCCCCCAAAGAAACATTCCTTTTATTTGTTTGTTTCTTATACCAAAAAGCCTTGCTCTGTAAAATCATCTCCCATTTACCAATTAAACTGCAGGGAATGAAAATGGATAGGTTCCTGGATACGTGAATGATCTAAAACCTCAACAACATGTTGATGTAAGTGGTGAGCAAATGTTGAAAACTCAGCTCACTTAACCTCTGTTTTCGATAGAAACATTAATGAAGCCAGAGGCTAGTACATCAGTAACACATAACTATGGATGAATGGTGATGATAAAAAAAATCACTACTCAAATAGGCACACGCATTAGGTGTGGCAAGTACTACTGCCCAACTATTTGTTTCAAATTGTTATAAAGCTGAGATTAAAGGAAAAATCTAAATTACTTAGGGAACAAGGCTGTTGAGGTTTACATTAGCAATGCTAGACAAATACCATTGCTAAGATATTAAGTGTCACAATAAAGTCCTTGCTGCTATTAATTTATAAACCAGACAAGCTTAGTTTTATTAAAGTGAGGGAATGTTTTATGTTTTGGATATAGTTACAATGACAGAGATTTAAGTTTATTTTAAAGATATATATTAAATAACAGATTGAACATTCTACTTAAATCCTGAACCTTTTGTGTTGTCTTTTTATATATCTAAAAAATTTATTCTTATTTAAACTACTTCTAACAACAGCAATATCCTCATTTGATACATTATAATGCTGGCATTTGCATTTAGAAATGTGTGTGTGTTTGAATAAGCCACTGTCCTGTGCTTATTTATTATTCCCTGCCTTCCTATGCTCTGCAGGCTTGTTTTCAGTAAATGGAAGTAGATAGAGAAACAGCTTGAGAGGCAGGGGCAGTTTGCTTAATTATAATAAATTTGTGACTCCTTATCTGTCCTTAGTCAACCTTGGCAATTTTTACTGCACTCCTTTTATTGCGTCCTCCTCTGAGGCACAGAAAACACCCATCCTCGCGTCAAATATCTACTTAAAACACAAGACAAAGCCTTATCTTCAGGCGGCTGTGCGTGTTAGGAGAGTAAATGATTCAGTTCCTCAGTGCAAGACATCCCAACCTCTGATGCATAGAATTCCTCAGAATTAAAGAGACAGTACATTCTTATGTTTTAAATGGATGTATTCAAATTACATCTTGATAGTGTATGCTATATAGCGAATTTTAGCTAGCCAAACACTGAAAGCCAGAGTTTAATTAAAACCAACTGATAGCAATAAATCTGTTTCTCTTCCCTGAACTATACAACTTGTAAAGTTTTCTGACATATCAGGTCTAGTTACAAAATATATGTTCAACAACAAAGACATAAAAGTCAAACTTTTTCCAGTGGCACCCCATGTTATAACTGTGTCTTATTTATGATTAATCAAAGAAATTTTATATATTTTTTGCCTTGCTCAAAGCAAAATGTAAAAAAAAAAAACAAGTACAAAATCCTTTGGAAAACGTAAGAGATGCCTCAAATTCTATATAACAACATCCTGTCTATAAATCCTGCAAAGTGGAATTAAATGAGTTAAAGTTTAGTTATTTCACTGGGTATTTGGCCAGACAGAGCTGTCATTTTGGGACGATGGCATAGCCTTTGGTCATGACATTCAACCTGTTGACCATCGATATGTACTATGAGTCAATGTTAGTCATTGTTTACAATGTTCGGGAAGCCTTGGCCAGGGACTGGAAATTGTTTAAGCTCCAATAAGTACTTTTCTATATAAAGCTAAAGAAATCTTGATATTTGAGACTTAGATACCCCTTCTTACCTATAAAAAGTCAGATGTTTAAAAGCTAACTAACAAATGAGCATCATTGGAACTAATCTATGTTTACATTCTAGATATTTGTGGATATGTGCTGCACTGGTAGCGAGAAATCATAATGGAGTGGGATTGAACTTATCTTTCCAAAGATGGCGAAGAATTTTAGGTTCATCCTAATTTAATGAATCAGAGTACATGGTTAAAAGAGCTTGCACCCTTTACTTAAAGAAATAATCTGCATTTTTGCATACATTTTGCATAGAAGAAAACTTCATTTTTGCATACATTAAAAACACACAACTAAAACAGATTAAACATACCAGGGAAAACTACTTATTATATTAATGTAGTATGGAACTTACATCATGACGATCAAATGAAACAAAGAATATTACATTTATATCTGTGGTTTGGTGGTCTTAAACAGTTGTGTATGTCATCTGAGAAGCCAAGAAGTTTTTAAACAACTTAGTGGTTGTATTTTTTTGGTCCAGTATAAAGAAACGTCTGATTAAAAATTGCTTCCATTTGCATAATAAGCTGTAAGCATTTCAGTTGTCAACAGTCAGGCATCAACCTTTCTATGAGTTTCAGGCTCTATTTAAATACTGCAATGGGGCTCTTTTGCCAGTCAGAGACACACAGTAAGACGAGCAAAAGCTTGAGGTCATGCTGCAAAGGCTCCATATATTGATTTACTACTGAAAAGTAAAATTGCGATTTATCTCTGTTTATTTGCCTCTATACCTTCATTCGTCATAAAATTTTATGTTAAAATGTGCAGAAGTCACTAACAGTTCAAGACAAAAATGTGGAAATATTGTACCGCACAGTGGTAAAAAGTTTCTTAGTGTAGTGTTATGATTCAGCCAAGGGACACAGGAGACAAGCTGAAACAAAAACAAGCAACAGATTCTTATACTGAAGTTGACATAAGAACAAGAAATCTCTAGCTCAGACAGATACAGCAAGCAGGCAAAAACTGCACTTCCTTGAGCAAGGTTTGAAAAAGGTAGAGACAACAAACTGTATACAAAGTGTAACGAATGTTCACAGCACAAACCCAGACTACTGAATAAATGTTGAAAGAAATATAAAAAACAATACAGGAGAAATGTAAAAGTTAAATAAAAAGAAATTTTAGGGGAGCAGTGATTGTAGAAAAAGGAATTTGGACACAGATGCACAAGGAATATTATACTTTTAAATAAAAGCATGCAGCAGTGTATGTACATTCTCCTCTAATAACTACCCAAAGCCTCTTCATAAAATATAACACAGCTTTCCTTTGCTTATTGTCAGTTTCCCATTAAGAATTAAAACCCATGGATTAACCAAATAAATAAATAAATAACTCACCAGGTTACCAGCAAAATATTTGATGATAGGTAGATGTCAGGTCGGTTGCTGGGTCGTTAAGGCTAATTTCTCCCCCAAAAGCAATAATTCTTAGGAGGAGCATATCTACATTCAAAAGCTATTAATAAGGAAGGTATCATTTTTCAGGCGTCGTCTCAGAAGTGGGTGGCAGGGAAGTTAGTAGGCTTAGCAGATTTCTGAGAAAGAGAGAGCAGACGGACAGGTGACACTTTGAGCCGTGGTCGGTGGGTCCAGAGCAGATTACTTGTAGATGAAACCTTGAAAAGAGCAACTGGGAAGTTTAGTAAAGGTACAAATTGAGCACTAAATATAACTGAGAGGATCTCTGAGGTATGGAGGTACTGTAGGGGTTGACACTCAGGCAGAGAATGATACTCCGCAGCTTCTCTTTAGGTTCCAGCCAACAGGAGATGATTAAGTGTATGGGGTGCATTGCTTAGGCCCACTCTCTGGGAAAAGCTGCAGCTTAAAGAACATTCATGAAAACCAAACAAATAACCCCAAAACTCTGGCAGTAAGATGTCAAGTCTTTTTAAATGTAAAGCATTAAAATCCAAGTACAGTCACAATTCACATGTCAGCCATGTCCAAAACCTTTTTGTGGTTCCATAAAGTCCATCCTAAAGTCAATCTTTTTTTTTGCATGTGATGTGGTAAAATTGTTCCCCATGTCTTGTCATTTCAAATTTTTACTTGAGACTTTAGCTGCTTTTTTCCATCATTTTTTCTCACACCCTTTACTTTGACATGACAGGAAAAGGTGTTTCTTTGATTTAAATATGGAAAAGGAGGAGGACAGAAGATTAAAGAGGATTCCACATCACCAGTGCTGTGCTGTGGCTTGTCAATTCATACCTAATTAATGGCTGCAGATTTTTGCCAAACAAACATCTTCTTCTGATGAAAATTAGACAAAAAGTAGAAATTGCAGGGAGAGAACATGTTCTGATATTTTCGCCATTCTTGCAGATCCCTATATTTGTAATTTAATGTAAGGTAAGCCAGAAATGACATTATTCACAAGCCTGTAAACAACTAGATTTCAACTCCAAATTTTAATTAATTACAAAACTTACAAAAGAAAAAAAAAACATGTGTGTTGTAAATTACTATAATTTTATATTTATCATCTGAGTTACATTTAAAGGAAAAATTCCAGTTTTTAACACTTTTAGCCCATTTTCTGTAGTGTCGAGGATGAAATCGAATTATCGACACCAAAATTTTGACAATTGGTCCTGTCTCTGCTATTTGGCTCATGCAGAATCCCCCCTGGCTGCTTCAGAATGGCTTCCATAGAGCATGTCCGATAATGTCCTTAAAACAACCTTAAACGTTCTTTTTTTAAAATATGCTACAATGACGTTCCAAAAAAAGTTTCGTTAAGAAAAAACGTTCCTGTAGTGTTTTATTTAGCATTTTGTAAATCCCATTGAGTTCTGTTGGAATAGTCAATATCCCTCCGCCACCGGAAACGGAAATGGGGCCTGTTTACACTTAGTTGTAGTCTTTTCGCTTCACTCTGTGTACTCCGACGTCGAGGTGCTAACGTCTCTGTTAAACACTTTAAAAAACTCTGAAAATGGAATACGAAAGGTGGATTCTTGAGGAGGACACATTGGACTTTGAGTTTGACGGTAGAGGATACCGTTTTGAACCGGAATATACTGAGGAGGAGTATATAGAGACATTGTCGCCAACTAGTGGTCTGGAGTGTGCAACGCTTCAGATTCGAACGGGAAGCGGAAGTTTATAAGCGGTTGTGATGTATCGGAAAAAATAGTTCTGGGATTTACAAAATGCTAAATAAAACAAGACAGGAACGGTTTTTCTTCACGAAACTTTTTTTGGAACGTCATTGAACAGCGCTGACGACCCGATGAGTAGCATATTTAAAAAAAAGGAACGTTTAAGGTTGTTTTAAGGACATTATCGGACCTGCACTATGGAAGCCATTCTGAAGCAGCCAGGGGGGATTCTGCATGAGCCAAATAGCTGAGACAGGACCAATTGTCAAAATTTTGGTGTCGATCATTCGAATGCATCCTGGACACTACAGAAAATGGGCTAAAAGTGTTAAAAACCGGAATTTTCCTTTAAAATGACATTCCTTATCTACTGTAGGTCTTAAAGATGCATCATTTTTCAGTTTATCGTTTACTAAATGCAAACATTTCTGTGAATCCCTCTTATCGAATAATCTTGTCAGCCAAACCATTTTTTTCATAACTGGTAAACTGTTATATTTGGTATTGATCATATGCTTACCAAAACCATGCATAGTCCATGCATTTATTACCTTAAGGCTGGACTATTGTAATTCTTTACTATCAGGAAGTCCACAAACTGTAGTTAAAAGCCTTCAGCTGATCCAAAATGCTGCAGCCAGAGATCTGATGGAAATTAAAAAGTGAGATCATATCTTTCCTATTCTAGCTTCTCTTCACTGGCTTCCCGTTAAATCCAGAATAGAATTTAAAATCCTTCTTCACATTTATAAAGCTTTAAATGGCCAAGCTTCATCTTGTATCAGAGATATGATTGTTCCTTATGTCCCTAACAGAGCACTTCGCTTTCAATCTGCAGGTTTACTAGTGGTTCCTAGAATTTTTAAAAGTAGAATGGGAGGCAGATCTTTTAGTTATCAGGCTCCTCTCTTGTGGAACCAAATACCAGTTTCCTTTTTGATAAAGCTTATAGTTAGACTGGCTCAGGTTATCCGGAGCTATCTCTATAGTTACGCAGCTATAGGTTTAGATTTCTGGAGGACATAAGGACCCCTTTTTCATCATTCTGCTTCATTCTATCTCTATTCTTCCACTCTGCAGAATCTGTTAGTTCAATCCCTAACATTATGCTCCCTGTGCTTTCTCTGATAGTAGCTTCACCTCATCTGTTCTTGTTTGCTGTGACTCCATCCTGGAGAGAAATATTTGCTGTAGTGCTGCCATCAACACCTTTGTTTATAAATGCTGGAGATCGGCCTGTTTTTCAGTGTTGTCCTGTTTTTCTGACTGTGACTGGCTGGATGTGCTCTTTTCATCCTCTGACATGCGGAGATGGGAAGTAACGCGGTATTTGTACTTCGTTACAGTACTTCCCATGTACTCAAGTAGATTTTTCGGATATTTTTACTTTACTTTACTACTTATTTTTATGGCGACTTTTTACTTCTACTCCTTACATTTTTATACAAATATCTGTACTTTCTACTCCTTACATTTTTAAAAATTGTCTCGTTACTTTAGTTTTGAATCATTTCAATGGAGTTACCATTATTATTTTTCATGTTATCAATACCAAATTCAATCTAATTGGATGGGAATCTACGTTGCATTTGACGCACCACTACAAGATGAATCGACAGATTCGGCGGTATTCATTCGCGGCAAATCATTGCAGCTTGGTGGCGGTGGCGTTAGCATAGTAGTATGGACGACGAGATGATTGAAAATGAACACAACGGAGATCTAGTCCTATTGGCAGACATCCATTTAAAATGTAGGCAACGGCATGAAAAAAGTGGTTTCTACTTTTACTTTTATACTTTAAGTAAATTTACAAGCCTGTACTTTGTTACTTTTACTTGAGTAAAGAAGTTTAATCAGTACTTCTACTTTTACCAGAGTATTTTTTAACTGAAGTATCTGTACTTTTACTCAAGTACGGAAAGTGAGTACTTTTGCCATCTCTGCTGACATGGGAGCTAGCTCGGAGCTCGTCTGCCTGGCTGTGTTTCTCCTGGATAGGGCTACCTTTTGCAGTTGCGTTTTGTATCTCTGCTTCTATTTCTATGTCTGTCTCCTTGAACCCCAGTCTGCTTCTGCAGATGGCTGCTCACACTGAGCCTGGTTCTGCTGGAGGGCTCTTCCTGTTAAAAAGAGTTTTTCCTCTTTGCTGTCGCTAAAAGCATGCTTAGTGTGAGGGATTCAATGAATCGATGCAATCAACTGGTTTTCCTTAGATAGAACACTTTGAATCAATCTGACTGGATGATCTGGTGAACTGTAAAGTGCCTTGAGATCACATGTGTTGTGAATTGGCGCTATAGAAATAAACTGAATTGAGTTGAATTACCAAAGAAAATTGTTAAGTTAAAAAAATATATTTTAGTGGAACACTGATAAACTACCAAAAAAAAGTTTAAAATTACTACATTGAAGCACAGCAAGAAAGTGCCAGGTTTGCTTTCCATTCGGGTCTCAATGCACTTGAAACCTTCTTGTGCCACATGACAACACTTACACTGCCCCCATACACATTGTATTACACTCCACATATTCAAAGCTATTCTCAGACCCTCTCTCTTATGGTTATACAGGTGAGACCATGTGGGATTCCTGGTTTTATCAAAGGATACTCAAAAAGCAAGGGGTAAAAAATGAAAAAAAAAAAAAAATGAACCACTTAGTCACAGACACACTGCATCCTGAACTGCTCTTTTTGAGATCTATTTGCAAGTATAAACATGCAAACTTGATAAATATGAAATATATAAACTGTATGGATTGGATGACACACAATCTATAGCTGATTAACTTTATGTTGAGAATGTTAGAGGTAAAATGCTAGGTCATGCTTTTTCCCCTGGGGTAGCCTTATTGAGGAGTTAAGCAGTAGGATTTGGTGATACTGAACAAGGCCGCAAGGAATAATAACATTCACTTATTAGAGTTGAAGTCAGGTATCAGTGGAATCAACAAAGGTGTAGTGGAGTTTATCTGTTCCTTCCACCCAAACTACAGCTTGAAGCAAAAAAATGCACTGTGTGGATTTTAATCCTTGCGACATTTGTTGTTTCTTGAAAGGCCCTTACCCTTTGGGATCCCAATAAAATTTTACAGCCAAGCCCTCCTCTGCTTCAAGAGTTAAGTTCTATTTACAAATTTGGTCTCCAATTTCACGTACTATTTTGTGCTCACTGCAAACATTACAGCTCAGACTGCATCTCTTTTTAGTTTCATTTATTTCTCTGCTAATAAAGTTTTGTGACTCTGCAGGGAATGCAGTTTAGTAAAGAGCAATGATGTACACATTTAGAGTGCAAAATATCTGAATTATCGCAACAAAAGTAATAATTTTTAATGCTGTTAGTCTGCATTGTATTCTATAAAAGTTCTGACCTTTCATTTAGAGGTCTTTATTGGATCAATAATGGCTTTCCCAGCTGAGATTTCCAGGTAACTTCACCAAGGACCTTACATAAAGCATTAAGATGCTCTCCTTTACACACACTTTTATTACACTGGCTTTAATATAGAGTTGACCCGTATTTTGCAACAACAGCAAACTTCAATACTTCTAACTGGGCTTTCTAAAAGTTTTATGAGTTTTCTAAAAGAATAAATCATATTAGTAATAGCCAGTTTTAAGAACAGTGTATGTATCTTATAAGTCAGACGTGAATGTTAGATGATTTGACCTTGCTTGCAGTTTCAGTTTTGAATCATACTAAAGGTCTTCTATTTGGTTGTAGTTATGACTTTCTCCTCCACACCAAACTTGCTCTATGTATGCTACATATAATGCAAAGTTATGTGCTGTTTTCAATAATATAGCTTATCCAAATCTAAAAGTTATGTTGCACTGCAGAAAGCTTTTTTATGACCACTCGCTCTTCCGAGATACTTTTCTGTAAAAATTCCAAAGAGTCGGTGCTTTTTATCATCAAAACTAGTCGATTACATTTTCAAGTGTTTTATGACCGGTCCCACAATCATGGTTCTCCTCTTTTGGGACTCTGAGTTTTTAGTTTTCAGTTATTAGTTATTCTGTTTTTTTTTATCTTTGGTTTATTTTTCATTATATCCATGCAGTCTTTAGTTACTCTCTCTTGCCCCCTTGTGTCCTTTCCCCTTGGCTTCCCTCTAGTTAGTTCCACTCACACCTGCTCCATAATCAGTTCATTAGCTAATTCATCCATTGTTCTGTTCGCCTTATATACTCCAACTCTGCATTCAGTCAGTGCTGGTTCCTTGTTATTGTTGTTTTTGCTGTTTCCTCATTTCTGGCTTCCCACGTGAGATGTCCCTGAAATTTTCTTGTTTTTGGTTACTTGTATTTTCATACTTTGGATTTTTTGTCCTCATTTGACTTATTAAATCTCTAAGACTCACCTCTGCCTCCTGAACTCATTTGGGTCCTCAAAATCCTCCACCCCACTGTTACAACCAGGGTCAAGTGTAAATGAGTCATTTCGTCAAAACATCCAATTTTGTTTAATCCCTATCAGAAGCTATATACACTCACCGGCCACTTTATTAGGTACCCCATGCTAGTAATGGGTTGGACCCCCTTTTGCCTTCAGAACTGCCTCAATTCTTCATGGCATAGATTCAACAAGGTGCTGGAAGCATTCCTCAGGGAGTTTGGTCCATATTGACATGATGGCATCACACAGTTGCAGCAGATTTGTCGGCTGCACATCCATGATGTTCAACCACATCCCAAAAATGCTCTATTGGATTGAGATCTGGTGACTATGGAGGCCATTTGAGTACAGTGAACTCATTGTCATGTTCAAGAAACCAGTCTGAGATGATTCCAGCTTTATGACATGGCGCATTATCCTGCTAAGAGTAGCCATCAGAAGTTGGGTACATTGTTGTCATAAAGGGATGGACATGGCCAGCAACAATATTCAGGTAGGCTGTGGCGTTGCAACAATGCTCAATTGGTACCAAGGGGCCCAAAGAGGGCCAAGAAAATATTCCCCACACCATGACACCACCACCACCAGCCTGAACCGTTGATGAAAGGCAGGATGGATCCTTGCTTTCATGTTGTAGACGCCAAATTCTGACCCTACCATCCGAATGTCGCAGCAGAAATCGAGACTCATCAGACCATGCAAAGTTTTTCTAATCTTCTGTTGTCCAATTTCGATTAGCTTTTGCAAATTGCAGCCTCAGTTTCTTGTTCTTAGCTGAAAGGAGTGGCACCCGGTGTGGTCTTCTGCTGCTGTAGCCCATCTGCCTCAAAGTGCGACGTACTGTGCGTTCAGAGATGCTCTTCTGCCCACCTTGGTCGTAATGGGTGGTTATTTGAGTCACTGTTGCCCTTCTATCAGCTCGAACCAGTCTGGCCATTCTCCTCTGACCTCTGGCATCAACAAGGCATTTCCGCCCACAGAACTGCCGCTCACTGGATGTTTTCTCTTTTACGGACCATTTTCTGTAAACCCTAGAGATGGTTGTGTGTGAAAATCCCAGTAGATCAGCAGTTTCTGAAATACTCAGACCAGCCCTTCTGGCACCAACAATCATGCCACGTTCAAAGTCACTCAAATCACCTTTCTTCCCCATAGTGATACTCGGTTTGAACTGCAGGAGATTGTCTTGACCATGTCTACATACCTAAATGCATTGAGTTGCCGCCATGTGATTGGCTGCTTAGAAATTACGTGTTAACGAGCAGTTGGACAGGTGTACCTAATAAAGTGGCCGGTGAGTGTATTTTCTTGCTTCTTTTTATTTTGTTATTTTGCTCAGATCTATATTCTTAATAGTTTGGCTTATAGGTTACTTTACAACCAATCAATAAATGTAGTACAATATATCTCATGTCATATTTAAAAAATATTTTACTCATTTCATTATAAGTTATATTCTAGTATACTTTAATATAGTGCTAATATGCAGTACAATATCATGGTCATTTTTTTACACTCTTAAAAAAAAACAATTTAGTTCCTTAAAGAATGCTAAGGTTCCCTTTTTAGTCTCTTCCCTAACTCGAAAAACTGGGTCAAAACCTTTTGACCTAATGGTTAGTTAAAAAGTAACCTAAGTTTGGGCTGTAGGAAAATACCTGACTGTTTTAGGTTGTATGAGTACAATAAGACCTAAAAAGACTCTTGGTTACTGTTTTTTTTTTTTTTTCAGAAGTTAAAGGCTATAGCTGAAGTTACGTAGTGCCTTTTAGATGCAGTTGTAAAAATCCCAGTAAAGATCTTACTCTTTCTGTAAAACCTGAAACCTAATGCAAGAACAAAGTATGTAGAAAAAGTTCAGCTTTGCCTAGGGCAGTCCTAAATCTTTTTGAAAGGGTGCCTGTCTTGTACATTACTAGTTTTAAAGTTTGGTCTTCAGATAGTCCAAATAAATCATCTTTAATCACGAAAGAGCTAACATAAAAGTTTCTAATTTAATACTATGCATGCAGATAGGCTAATTAAATTTCATAACAAATATATCTTTTTCCTCTATTCTGAAGTGATTAATTAGGCACCATGCTGCAGCATAGAAATAATATTATATTAAAGATTCACACATACTCAGCTTCTAAGCAAATGAACATGAAAGATAATGGATAAATCATGGAGATTCTTTAGTCTTTTCTGAAATCACAAAGGGCTAGATGCACAAAGTGCTTTGAGTGAAGCATTTTTTATTTATTCTTTTTTTCTTTTTTTATCAACCACACTCTAAAGCATGCAACAAATTATTAATCAGGTTTCTTTTTCAAAATAGTATGCTCATAATTCAAGATCATAGGATTTTGTAATTTGATTGTGTAATGTGCAATACATTGCACTGGTGGCTCTTTATTCATATCTGTGAAGCAAATGATGGATGCAAAAGCACAACGCTGTGAACGTTTTTGCATCATACCCCAATATTTGAGATTTAACAATTTTCACTATCAGACAAAGGCATTTTAAGTTCATACATCAAACCTATTTCAAATGGTATTCTTATTTTTACTGGGGAAAAGTCTACCTAAACCACTCAACCTTTTGTGGAAAAGAAATGGCTCCAAAAAATTATGGCTTGTTTCAGCCTTGGCAATAACACCTACCTATAAAGAAGTCTATATACAATCCTTCAGTCACTGTCCTTAAATTGACACTTTATCATTTTTAGGAGGAAAAAAATACATAGAACACATTTGGACACCTTATCACGGGTACACACAAGAATTTGACCTGTGTTTGTGTATTCGTGTAGCAATAGCAACTTTAACAGTTTGTCTTACACAATAGGTAAACAGAATAGAAGAGGAGGTGGTGATAGAAAGGCATACCTTGAAAATGTATTTTTTTACAGTCTCGATTGTCTGGTAGACTTAAACTGAGGCTCCAAACCAACATGCATTTTAACATGAAAAAGCATCTCGTTGGCAGTGCATCGGATGACCCTGCCTATTATTGAGAAGATGGACTGAGCTGTTAAAGCAGGTAAGTGACTCACTTGGATAATCATCTCCTGTCAGATGATTGTGGTCACTTCTCTGTGTTTCTCCCTCCAGAGTGGCAGTGATTGGGCGGTGCCCCACCCCCTTTTCCCTGCAGTCGCTGCAGGTCCACAGATTACCAGCAGCCCGTTCTTGTTCTGTTTCAGTTCTGTTTTGTTTTGATAATAGTTTTGAACTTTCCTACTGACTGTCACACCTTGAATACTTGGTCCATCTGTCCCATTCCATACAACTGGGCTTTGTTTCCAAGTTTGCAGATATTTTTTTCTTTCCATCCAGTACAGTAAGCTTTTTCAGTTCAAAATGTCCGAAATAGCATTGAGTTTGAGACTTTATTCAGTATCCCAAAACAATACCTTGTTTTGACTTGGAAACATGCAAACTTTGGAATGGGGGTCGTTTTGTTTCTTTGTTAGCCTGTAATACTTGCAACCTGTCTATGTCTCTTAAAGGGAGGTAATTAAAGAGAATGTTTTGGCCTGCCTGAAGAGGTGAGGTGCCTCGTTTCCTTGTAACAGTGGGTGGGGGTTGCTACTGTATGATAGCGAGAAGGAATCAACTCAATCGCTTAATTGTAGGTTTAAGGTTGTTTTTTCTTTCTTAAAATAGATGGTTTCCTTCATGCCCCTCTTTGTCCAAAATGTGAACATTCTTGTCCTCAAAAGAATGTTATTTGTCCATAAACCGCAGAGTCTTGTCCCAAGGAGGTTGCTCTTCTGTGTTGGGCCAGGCATCTGTCGATAGGTTGTTTTGTTGGAGAAACCAAACAACCTCTCCACAGATAATCCAACTATGACCTGGATGACTGAGAATCTTCACCAGCAATCTAGCCTGGGCTGGCCTAAGTTTTGAAACATTAAACTCCTTCTTGAGAAAGGAGGTATTGTCCTAAACTGACCAGGAGTGGCCCAATTTCATGTATTCTTGCTTCAGCGCTTTATTCAGTGTTATCCTGAAATATATTTTCTGCACCTTTCAGGTGAAAAAAAAATGAAGACTACAGGGAAACACATATACGTAGTAAGAATAAACCAAAACTCCAACAGTCCAATCCTTATCCTTAATAATGTTGACAAGGAAGGCACAGCTAATACAGGTACAAATGATAATACATTTTAAAAAATGTATAAGAAGCTTTTTTAATACAAAACCTAAGTATAGATTTTTGACAACCCAAAAAGAAGCCACAACCACCAAAATGATGTCAAACCAGAAAGAAACAAAGAACAAACAGCAAGGCTTCCTCACCACATAATTTCTTTACAGAGTTGTGGTCCAGGAACATCTCTCAGGTTAGTATAAAAGCATGACACAATGAGATACCTTTATTATCTCTATCACTTTATAAACTTGTAATGTATAATTGAGTACAATTCTTAACTTTTTATGGAACTTAGCAACTTGCATTATTGTTGTCTCAAGAAGCCCCTAAGGGATTCTAGCTGCCGAGCAGCATATGGGACTCTTAAAAAGAGGCCACAGAACAAAAACAACTTTCCTCTGATGGAGCAAGTGAACTGGTTCTTAGGAGCTACTTTAAAATCTGTAATTGTTCTGATCAGAACACAGATTCTTTGCACAGAGTGGTGATAATCAGAAGATTATCTGCTTCTTTTAAAACGTGTCCTTTAATGAGTGTACTGATGTGTTTTTCTGACAGGAAATCCTTTATAGCGAACACTGATAAGCATCCACCTGGGTATAAATTTGCTCCTCATTTCTATTTCACCTCAGGATAAAAATCAAGGCCACTGCTTTTCAAAAACTCTCTTGTGATTATATTTCAAACCTTCAAAATGCCTTTTTGTTTTCAGTGGGCTACTGCATTATGAATTAATTTAACACTTCAAACTGCATGATTAACATAACAAGTGGGCCATTAATTACATTTTTCCGATATGTCAGTTGATACTTTAAAAAAATTGTCTCATTTCCTTAGTAACTGAAACAGTCTTTTAATAAGCCATTAATCAATCCATCCATCCATCCATCCATCCATCCATCCATCCATCCATTTTTGCTTGGTGGGTGGGGTCAATACAGAAAAACTATGGGAACTATCCATCCATCCAACCTAGTAATTAGGGACAGGTTGTCGGTCCATAGAATATTATTTCTTTAGTCAGTCATTTTAATATTACAATGCATTTTATTAAAACACCTAAAGAATTGTAGATATCATTCCTTCTTTTTTTGTAAAAATAATCTTGGCAATGTATCCTAATCAAGTCTGTAAGCATTTACACTGTAATGACCCACTGTCAGAACTTCAGTCAGGTTTTAGAGCTCATTATAACATAAAAAAGCAGTAGTTAAAGGCACTATTAATATTCTAATGGACTCAGACAGTGGACTGGTATCTGTACTAGTACTGTTTGATCAAAGTGGTGCTTTTGATGCAGCTAGATCACAATATTCTCTTATTATAGATATACTTAAATGTGGTTGTGTGGGAAGTAAGGAAACTGCACTAAGCCATTTTAAACCTTATTTGTCCAACACATTCAGTTGTTTTGCATTAATTATTTTTTGTGGTGATATAACCAAATCCTACCAACGGCTGGGCTGAAGGACAGCACAGAAGCACTGATAATGGCAGGCAGGAGAAGGCCTTGAGGACCAGAGCAATAGAGGCCCTGATCTACCATACCAGGGAAGATCCCAGGTGCATGCTATGCAAAAAAAGGGCCAAAGAAGCAATCCAAAGCATGGTGTAAGATACTAGGAGCAAAAAATACATGAAATGTCATAACCAAGTAGCTGGTATAGTGTACTGAAACAAATAAGAATATCATTATTCTGTTTTTAGAAAGACAATACTACATATCAGTGGTGTAACCTACATTTTAGCTATATTTACCTCTGAAACAGATCTTATAAATAAGCTGTTCTCCATTTAAGTTATTAGGCCGTGGTTGTTTAAACGTCCTTTAAAATTAATTACCTGATTTATTTTTTGTAGACTTAACAGATTTAATGTAAATTATTGGATGTGATTTTTCTGAATGTTGTAGATTGTTTATGGATGTTTGTCTGTTTTGATTAGCATTGTTTGTGGTTTTATATTTGTATTTGTTTTTTTTTTATGTTTATGGGTTTTTTTGTACCTCATGGGCTGCCGTAGCTAATGAGGGCAGTCCCTATACAAGCTGGTAAAATCATTGTGCCAATGAATGACTTGAACTGTCAAGATGTGTGTCATTACGAAATCAACACTTAGTGTTCCCCAGTGAAAGCAGCGAGGTAAAATTTGTTTTGTTGTTTGTATAGTAAGTTTATGTTTTATATTCTAATATATGTATATGTTTTAGTTTTCACGGTGACTGAAGTAACTGTGGCGACTCTGATGAGGATCTTCATCAAATAAAATAAAAAGCTTAATTCACCCGTCGAGACTGGCTGAGTAATTCAAGTGCTGGTGAGCTGCTACAGTGGTCCTTCAGTAAATAGGGTGGAAAAAAGGTGAAATAAGTGGGAAAAAGAGTTACTTCTGACACTAACTCAGTTCTTGTGTGTAAGTGCCTCGTTATGTTTCCCCACTGCTCTGTGTTGCAAGTATGGAATGCAATGTCCCGAAATTACCTCACAGTGACTTTAAATGGCATCAAAAAGGCTATAGTACTGTACAGTATATAGCACACAATTCTTTGCACAGTTAGCAACATTTTGTTTTTCTTCCCTCAAGGGAAAAAAGTTGGCTACCCAGAGGTGCTTAGCAGTCAGGTGAGGGACTTAGGAGTTACCCCTGAAGGCAAACAAACATGCACTCTGAGTTTGTTGGGTCCTTGTTCCAGCCTGTAGGAGAAAAAAAATATTGAGAGAAAACAGTCTTTAATATGGTTATCACAACTAAGAAATTGTATTTAAAAATATATCCTAATTTTCTATTTCTCTGAACATGGGTTCTCTATAACCCATGTCCAGCTAACTAAAATACAAATTCTAATACAGCAAAACCTCTGAACAGAAAAGGTAATTGTCAGAAGCTAAAGCAAACCGAGGGCTAGCTCGACAGTCATTCTGTCTGGATCACTCATTTTTAGACAATGCTGCTGTATCCATAGGGTGCATGACACTATGGAAGATATGCAATAATTGAAACACAGCTTGATCAATAATCTTACAGATGGAAGGGGTGTTTGACATTGGCCTGTGGTTCTGCAGTAGCAGCTTGTCCAATCTGTTCTTTTTAAGGATATTGTTCTATATTCTGCTTATAAAACTATAATGAAAGGGTAAAGCAGTATTATTACTTACTTTGAACTTCATTGATTTTAAGTGCTGAGCTGCATTACAAGTCCCATGCACAACACACGCTCGGTCTGTGTCTAACACTAATCGGTCCCCCTGGGAACATTTAGTTAACAATCCATTTGTTACACCTATCACTCAGATGAAATAGTTGCTGCAACATGGAACAAGTTGCAGTGGTAATAGCAGATACTTTTATAATCATATAGGAAATACTCCTGGGTCATTGCTTCGGTGTTTCTTTTGCCTGTATGCTCTCTGTTCAAACCCCAGTTGGTCATGCAGAGAGCTATTCCTGTTAACAGACTTTCCCTTTCCATTGCCACTACTCTACATGCATACAATGCCAAATTAGTTGAGGTCAGCCTTGTTTCTATGCAAAGTATTATAAGTAATACATATTAAAGAATAAAGTATTAACATCTCAATCCTTAACTGATTGGTGAAAAAGGGGAAGTGATTTTTCACCATAGTAAAACGGAGAATAATGAGAAGTAAAACCTTTATGAAGAAACTAGTCAAAGGAACATCCCGCCTGCATGCAATAGCTACGATGATCATTGTAGGAGAGCGAAGTATTCATATCCCAAAAATGCATTCAATAACAGGAACAAGGTGGTAGTTGCCTTTGTTTATATAAAGAGGCCAAAAACATTTATAGATATACAGGAAAAAATAAACACCTGAATATCATTTACTGATAAAGTGAAAGAGAATAAAATAATTTTCTTTTTACAATCTGTTAAGACAATAACAAAGTAATTAAATTCAAATTATCTGTGGTATATCTGTAACATGAGTATGAATTAAATTAACTATGAGAACTTAATTCTGCTCAAGTCTGTATAATCCGAAAGTGTTTGTAACTGATTTCCTGTAGCCAGCAGTTAAGAAAGGTGTGGGAGTTATGGTCAAAAGGTACATCCTTATCTTTTAGAAACTTATTTAAGGTGAGGAGACAACCATAACTTTGCTTATTGTTTTCACGGAAAACATGTTTCCACAAGACAGAGGATGGACCAAGGAGTGACGCCTGGAAGAACCATGAAAGAACTCCCCAAATTTGTCGTTCTGCTCCAATCTGGGGATGGTGTTTCTCAAAGTGTGCTGAGAGTACCGCAGTGAATCTGAGCTGGTCAGTGGACACGGTTGGTTGACACCAGAGATGTCAATCCAACCTGACCTAAAGTGTGAGCTGACCCTGAACCAACCTGTCAAGTCTGAATGGCACAACATCAGCTCATGCAGTTAAGTTGTAATTAAAAGAGATTTGTTGTGCTGTCAAGACACCGCCCAGGACATCAAAGCATTGCCACCCATAAGAGGAACAAACCAATATTCTCTCAAATCATCTCTCTGTTTTGATTCCATCAATAATTTCCTCTCTAAATAATTCAAAATCTCTCCCTAAAATATCTTAGTTTTCAGTTATAATAAGATTTAAGATGTTTAGTTACGTCCTACCTATTTGTAAGGAATGCATTATTTTTGTTTCTTTAATTCCCTGTCAAAAGCATAGTTATTAAAGAATCATATACAACTGTAATAGAAGGTGTGGACACTGGAACATTTGATTCACCTAAAGTTTATTGATTGTTGATTGTTTATGATGGCTTATAAAATCAATAGGAAGTCTTTAAATGTTGCTTATAGCAAAACTTACTTTAGAAACAACATCATAGGAGCTTTTGAGCCGCACAACTTTAATTGGTCCAAACACAAAAGCCTTTGTTTGAAAATAGGTGCCAACAGTCAATAGAAAACAGAAGGCCACAGGCTACCAGACTGTCTGACTCATCTATTGAAAAAATTGTGTCCTATGCAAATCAGCTGAATGGATTGCCTACGAACTCTAAATAGGGTAATAATCTCATGCTCAGGAACATACTAGATAAAACAACAACATATGAAGCATTGTTTCAAAGTCAGTGACCCTGTGCAAGCTAATGTCCACTATTGCTACATGCTTATCCAGAAGAAGTAAATTCTACAAGTCAAAGACTAAAGCAAACTGAGACTGAGGTAAGCTGTTAGCCAGTTTACCTCAACTAAATTCAAATCAAAACAAGGGACATTTAATTCTACTTTTTTCAGATCTTAGATTTTAGATGGAAACTTCATCTTCACAAACTGAGCCAACAAATGAAGCTGACACTGCATCCTCATGAAAAAATAAAAACTATGCAAATAGTCAGTGCCTCATTAGTGCAGTTGAAATTATCTTTCTTTGCTATTTTATACCCAAAAAACTAAAAACTGTCACACCTTGACGATTTAGACAGCGTATACCGATATACGAAAAATCTGGCAAAAACCCTGGCATACATTGGATAAGGTATGGGTCAGTTTTGTATAGGTTATGAGCGCGCCAAAGCATGTCAAAACACGCTGGCACACTTCGACATACAAGTATGTCAAAAAATTTTGAGCATACATTTCCTGAGGTATGCAAGCCTGTGCCATATGTGGGCCATAAGTTACAGGTAAGTTATTCAATTGTTGACATACATTAAGTGTAAGTTGCTCATAAGTCATGGTGTCTAGCTTGTCCAAAACCTATGAGTAACCTGTGAGTTACTTATGCATAACGTATCAAGAACATTTCTCCAACGCATGTCAACCTATCTGATGTGTTCCAGACGACCGCTGAACATGTTTCTAACTTACAGCTACTGTATAATGGCGTATTGGCAGTGTTTTGGTATAAAACTGGGTTCACGGGAGGAAAGTACTCCTCCAGATTTCATCCCCATCATAGGGTGAGTGAGAAAGTGAGTGTGATGGATCCTCCCTGCGTTCACGCCCACGACCAACAAACTTATTAGCAGACATGGCGCTGAATCTGCTGCAACTGCAAACCTTCTTTCTTTCGTTTTATTTATTTATTTATTCTTTTTACTCTATATGCCTCCAAGTGCATTGCTGCTCCCCTCAGGACATTGCCTTGTGACATTTCATAGGCATTAAGCTGCCTTGCGTAATGCATAAGTTAGGCTGTTGTTGGACATAAGTTCTGAACTTGTTATTAATACTCTATGTATACGCCCAAAACGAAGGGCGTAGGTTTGATTTCAACTTTGGTAGGGACACTATTCTTCAGTTTCATTGGTCCTTTGCAAAAATATGCATGCTCTTTTTTATGCTTAATGTGAGCTTCAGGGCTCATTTTGTTTAAAGAGAACAGCAGCATTTCTTGCTACATTAATACAAATCTTATAAGCACTACATGCACTAGATGCTGTTTATCAATATTTAAAGCATCACTGGATCTGATGAATGTGGAATTAGGACTTTTTCCATTTTGAAAAGGATTGCATTTAAATTTACCTGCGACTAAGACAGTGTCTGTTTAGCCAAATATAGTCTATAATATGTGGATTTATCCTGTGTTTTCTTCTGAAGATAGAGAATTGTGCAGAGGTAAACCCCACTCTTATTTTTTTTTATCTAATATGCTCTCTCTGGATCATGCAAAATAATACATTCAAGGGACGGCAAATAAATGTATTGTATTAACATGTGCACTGGAACTAGAAGAGGAACTGACACTGAGCATTTAAAATAGAAGTTGTACATCTGGGCTGTAGTTACTCTGTGTAGCTAATTTCATGTATTTTATCTATGGCTGAAACAATTAATCATATTAACAAATTATTTAAATAATTGTGAACTAATTTAGTAATTGATTAATCGTAAACTGGAGTATAGGGCCACTAAAATGTGCCTTTAGCCGACAGAGCGACCCACTTAGAGCAGGAATTATACCAAGATTGTAAAAAAATATGTAAACATTTAGCAATTAAGAAGTAAAAAAAAAAAAAAGTTTTTGTCTGTCAATATTCTCCATCCAGAACTGCTCCAAAGGAAACGTTTAAACGTTTCTGTTTCACCTGGTTTCATTTCATAAAAGATCTTCTTTAAGGAGCCTTTGGCTATCTGATTAAAAGATAAAATAAAAGAAATCCTAACGTTGTTAACTTACATTTCTCAAGTTCCACAAATCAAAAAACTCTCTCCTGCTTCTTTACAGAACTCCAATCAGAAGCTTTCGCCTGTTTTAGCGTAGATAATATTTTTTTTTAATTTGGAATAGTTTCGTAGCCCAATATTAATTTATTTTAGCGTCTTTTTTTTTTCGTGCTCCAAGCACCCGCGCGCGCGCACATACAGACTAGAAAACACGCAATCAGAAAGAGAGAAGGCGGAACTTAAGGCAGAATAATCAGAGAGTTAAACCGCGCAGCACAGTTGATGCGCTGTTATGTTAAAGGGACAGGAAAGAGCAGGCAGCTGCAGCTACCAGGCAGAGAAGCTGCGAGAGGAAAAGAAGCGGCTGCTGTATAGTAAATTATAAACATGTTGTTCACATCCAATTATTGGTAGGGACAAATGGGTCCGTCCAAAATTTTGGTAGGGACATGTCCCTATGGTCCCTATGCAAACCTACACCCATGCCCAAAACTGAATAAATACATAGAAAGTTTGGCGTATGCCAGCATTTTAGGAGATTCTGGGATGTCAGGCATACTCTGGCTAACTCGGCAGGTGTGACAGAGGCTTTAGTTTCAAAGATATTAAAGATTATCTTTAAGGTCATCCAGAGGTAAACGCCCCCCCACCCCCCCAATTACTTTATTAAAGATTTATGCTGGTGAAACTGTAATTTGTGCTCAATAAGTTAACAGTGCTTTAAAACTACAAGCTAAAAACAGCTGGCTGGCTAGCTGAGAAAATAGCTTTATAGGGTAACCAGTAATTTTCGGCTGGGCTTTCCAATCTCTGTGGGCGAGGTCGCCAAGGTGGTTAAAAAGCTTCTCGGTGGCAGGGCCCCGGGGTGGATGATTTTGGGTTGTGTTGGCTGACGCAACTCTGCAACATTGCATGGACATCGGGGGCAGTCCCCCTGGATTGGCAGACTGGGGTGGTGGTCCCCTTATTCAAAAAGGGGGACCAGAGGGTGTGCTCCAATTACAAGGGAGTCACACTCTTAAGCCTCCCCGGCAAGGTCTATTCGGGGGTGCTGGAGAGGAGGGTCAGTTGGATAGTCGAACCTCGGATTCAGGAAGAGCAGTGTGGTTTCCATCCTGGTCGTGGAACGCTGGACCAGCTCTACACCCTCAGCAGGGTCCTGGAGGGTGCATGGGAGTTCGCCCAACCAGTCTACATGTGCTTTGTGGACTTGGAGGTCCCTCGGGGGGGCCTGTGGGGGGTTCTCTGGGAGTACGGGGTGCCGGGCCCTTTGATACGGGCTGTCAGGTCCCTGTATGACCGGTGTCAGAGTCTGGTCCGCATTGCCGGCAGTAAGTCGGGCTCGTTTCCAGTGAGAGTTGGACTCAGGGCTGCCCTTTGTCACCGATTCTGTTCATTACCTTCATGGACAGAATTTCTAGGCGCAGCCAAGGTGTCGAGGGGATCCGTTTTGGTGGCCTTAGGATTGTGTCTCTGCTTTTTGCAGATGATGTGGTCCTATTGGCTTTATCAGGTTGCGATCTGCAGCTCTCGCTGGATCGGTTCGCAGCCGAGTGTGAAGCGGCCGGGATGGGGATCAGTGCCTCCAAATCCGAGGCCATGGTCTTGAGCCGGATGAGGGTAGAGTGCCTTCTCCGGGTCAGGGGGGATGTCCTGCCCCAAGTGGAGGAGTTTAAGTATCTTGGGATCTTGTTCACGAATGAGGGAAGAAGGGAGCGGGAGATCGACAGGCGGATTGGTGCAGCGTCTGCCTTGAAGCGGGCGCTGTACCGGTCCGTCGTGGTGAAGAGAGAGCTGAGTCAAAAAGCGAAGCTCTCGATTTACCGGTCGATCTACGTTCCTACCCTCATCTATGGTCATGAACTCTGAGTCATGACAGAAAGAACGAGATCGCGGATACAAGCGGCCGAAATGGGTTTCCTCCGTCAGGTGGCTGGGCTCTCCCTTAGAGATAGGGTGAGAAACTCGGTCATCCGGGAGGGACTCGGAGTAGAGCCGCTGCTCCTCCACGTCGAGAGGAGCCAGTTCAGGTCGCTCGGGCATCTGGTCAGGATGCCTCCTGGACGCCTCCCTGGTGAGGTGTTCCGGGCACGTCCCACCGGGAGGAGGCCCTGGGTAAGACCCAGGACACGCTGGAGAGAGTATGTTTCTCGGCTGGCCTGGGAACGCCTTGGGGTTCCTCCTGAAGAGCTGGAAGAAGTGGCTGGGGAGAGGGAAGTCTGGGCCTCCATTCTTAAGCTGCAGCCCCCGCGACCCGACCCCGGACAAGCGGAGGAAGATGGATGGATGGATGGATGGATGGATGGATGGATGGATGGATGGATGGATGGATGGATGGATGGATGGATGGATGGATGGATGGATGGATGGATGGACGGATGCTCATTTCAAACCTGTTTACAATAAGCATTTCAAGCTATATTTTTTTAAGAGTGTGTGGAACATGTAATACTTAAGGGTATTGACTTTAATGAATTATACAATGTTTTTTCACATCAGGATTGGATATGTTGCCTTAGGTCTGATGTCATCAGTCATTGATTGGCAGTGATGGGCAGTAGCGCCACTACATGTAGCGAAGCTATTAGTTTAACTACATTTTCCAGTAGCTTGACCGTAGCGTCGCTGCTTTATTTATCAAGTAACTTTCCTGTAGCGACGTTATTGTTTTGATCAAGTAGCGACGTAGCGTCCACAAACGCTACAAAATCCAGGGCAAAACTAAGAAATGAAACCAGGTTTTCTATTTTGAAACAACAATCAGCCACAAGCTACTGTAAATAGCAGTTTCAGCTGATGCTCTTATAAGTGGCGTAGTAGCACAGGCACACTCAGTAGGGTTAAACAAGCGCACCCTTTCCGAGGCTGTCGTTCTATTGGCTGGAAAGGTTGCTAGGCAACGATCCAACTGCAGTCTGAGAGAGCAAAACAAATCCGCAAGCAGAGCCTACGGATTTGCGAGCGTAACAGAACGCGGTTTGTGCGCGAAGAGAAGGAGGCAAGCGAGAGGAGAAAATATCTGTGCAAGAAGCATTAAATCTGAGAGAAGAAACAAAGAGAGAAGAGAAAATATTTGAGAGAGAGCGCATGTTTTGAGTGTGAGCATTATAAGTTTTGAGAGCAAGAAGATGAAATTCTTTTCTCAAATTGAAATGATGTGCTCTTGCATTATGGCAGGATAATTCTCCCATATCTATGTGCCACTAAGATACTCTAATTAGAGAGGAGTAGTGAAACTTCCATATTGTATTTTCATGGCCTAGTTTACCTGACAGGATGTTTACATAAATCGGTTTTTAGGCTGTGCACAGATAAGATTTTTTATGGAGGAACAGCTCTACCGTATATAAAATAAATACATAAATAAATAAATGCTCAATAAATAAATAAATAAGCATTCAATGAATTGCCTCCAAAAATACAATGAATAAATATGTAGGTAGAAATTAAATTAAATGGTGAGACATATATATATATGTATCTCTTAATTAGCTTCTTTATTTTTTCACCTTCTTTTGTAAACAGTTTTGTTTGTTACTTGAATCAACTGTTTAATTGAGGTCTTTTGTAGGGTTTTGTTTTCCCTAGAGATGTCCATTTAATGCAAACTCATAGCCATGTCTCAGTGTGTAGAACACTACACAGTACCTTTCATTTGGTTCTAATAACAGCAGATTGTTTACTAGTTTGTCTACTAGTAATTCCTTTAGTTTTTATTTTAATATGCTGATCATAAAGCAATGTTTACACTGTGATATGTCATTGGCTGATCTTTAATAAATATTTTAACTAGTGTGTCAGACTCATTTTGAATTGACATTAGGTTGGTACAACGTTAAGTAGCTTCTGATGTAGTTAAGCTTCTTTTAACACATTAGTGTAACTTAGCTTGCTATAATTCTTTAGGTGGTAGCTTTTGTGTAGTGAAGCTTAATTTATTGTTGAGTAGCTGATAGCTTAGCTCACTACACTGGACAAGTAGCTTGCCCAACACTGTTGATTGGTTTCATCTTTAAAGTTAATTGAACCAGCTGGGGATAAAATTTCAATAGTCCGAGTGGCCCCACCTCGTCGGGAAGGCCCTTTCTTCTGAGAAAGGAGGGTAAACTATCAGTTTCAATTCAATAAAGTTCAATTAACTTTGTTTTTAGAGTGTCAATGCAAAAGAAATACATTCTGTCAAGACACTTTTCAAAAGTAATTTAAGATTGATAACACATGCCAATGTGCAATCAAATCTGCATAACACAGCATGAGTTAAAGTAATGTTGTTTTAAGAGAATTGTTGCAATATCTGATATGCATGTTAAGTATACCTGGCATAACAAGCTGGGTTGCCTCTGTGGCTAAATCTTGTACAAACATTAAAAACTCAAGTTTATGTATTGCAAATTAGAAAGTTATACAATGCCACAATGTTATTTTTCTATACCACTGTGCCTTTTTACCGCTTGTTCCTAAATGCATTTAAAGAAGTCAATGCTTTGGATTTAGAAATATAATTAAAAAACTCAATTCAAATTAATGTAATTTTAGGGCTCTTTCTTGTTTATGAAATTAATGCAATAGAGCTTATATGCATGATTTGATGCATCAATTCTCTTGGAATTCCTTTGTTATCTTGTGGATTTAAAACCAGTATCTCTATCACAAAATGTATATCACATTTTTATATAGAGTTATTGTACATCTAGAAAAATGAAACTGGCTGAGATTGAAATTGACAGGCCTGACCTCATGGATAACTGCATATTGGTGTTGGCCAGGAAAATGCTTATTCGTGTATTTATTGTGTATTTACTGTATTATTATTGTGCATGTAAGAAATCTCCCTGCTTCTGCCGTAAAGACTGATAAGCACAACAGAAGCATCCTGACCAGCGAGCAGCAACAGGTTCAATATTGCTAAAAATATGGGTTGTACATTAGATAAATGTACATCACTTTTTCTATGAGAACATTTCTATGTCAACCATCATGAAGATTTCTGTCTTCTAAGGTGAATCCATAATCCAGTGATTTTTTTTTAATATGATGAAATTTTATCTATTTACTATATTTTCTTAAAAGAAGTCTTCAAAAGTGTCTCCTTTAGTGCAGTGCATTCAAACAATATTTTACATGATCCATTGCTGTGCAAAGACTCAAGAAATGGTTTTACTGCTCATGCTGCTTTTTGGGTTTCCTTCATTTATATTCACAGTATGGTTCATTTTTATTCTAAATGTTTTATCCATGTTTATTTGTGTTTTCATAAAGCAAGCTTCTATTTGTTTTAAAGCATACCGCTACTGTTAAGATCTTGTATGATGATTTCTGCTGGTAATAGCCATAGCTCCAAGGCACCATTTTCAAAATCACGCTTCTATAGCAATACAAAAATATATATCTAAACATGACACTGACCTTAGTGTTTGTATATATTCCCGTTATATTCTTTATAGATTTGTTTTGTCAAGACTAAACAGAACTAAAGCATAAATCCTTCCTCTCTAGCGCCGTCTCTTCAGATATTGCCCTTATACTGGTTTTAAGGGCATATTAACTCCAGCCAAAACAGTGATGTTTCATTCAGTTTATGGTGAAAAATGAATAATGACTCAGGAATGCATTAAACTATGATGAGGCTGAAAGACCCATTAGCTTAACTGACTCCAGGGTTTCTGGTTTGGTCCAACTGAAAAAAGGAGAGGGTTAGCTCACGATGTAGCAGTTAGCTTCAGCAACATGTGACTCGTTCAGTCTGCAGTGAGCATTAGCATTCAGTTAAACCTTTAAAACCATCAGCAGTAGAATCAGAAAGCTTATCAAAAAAAACTCCAACACAACTATTCTATCTAGCTCACCCAAGCAGAGCACTTATCAAGCATCAGATGGAAAGGAGGGAAAGGGTGAAGTTACTGTTTTGGTTCGGTGGAGTGTAGGCCTTTAGCTCCATCCGGTTTTCTGCAGACCCGTCTTTGGTCCAGTCTGTTCGTCCAACAGCATCCACTGCATGAAAAGTGAGATTTTCGTCCCCGTAAACCCCCGTAAACTCCCGCAGATCTGCCTGATTTTCGTCAGTTTCCGACAATTTGCAACCCGTGCTTGTCCGCGTTTGTCGTGCCACAAATTGTCGGAAACGGACAGTGACGTATGTGGAGAGCGATCAGCTGTACTAATGACCCTAATTAGCATATTAATGCAGCAAACCCGCGCGGCTGGCCAGGTCTGGCTTGAATAACCTTCTCAGTATTGGCTGAAACCACTATTCTCAAACAAATGAAATCGCTCGTGATTGGCAGCAAAACCACACGTGGCCACGCCAGGCTTTAATTTTCTTACTGAGTATTGGACGGAACCACTTCTTTTTAAACAAGTGAAGTCGCTCGTGATTGGTTGGCATATATATATATTTACATATATATATTTATTCATATATATATACACTATATTGCCAAAAGTATTTGCTCACCCATCCAAATTATTGGAATCAGGTGTTCCAATCACTTCCATGGCCACAGGTGTATAAATTCAAGCACCTAGGCATGCAGACTGTTTTTACAAACATTTGTGAAAGAATGGGTCGCTCTCAGGAGCTCAGTGAATTCCAGCGTGGAACTGTGATAGGATGCCACCTGTGCAACAAATCCAGTCGTGAAATTTCCTCGCTCCTAAATATTCCACAGTCAACTGTCAGCTGTATTATAAGAAAATGGAAGTGTTTGGGAACGACAGCAACTCAGCCACGAAGAGGTAGGCCACGTAAACTGACGGAGCGGGGTCAGCGGATGCTGACGCGCATAGTGCGAAGAGGTCGCCAACTTTCTGCAGAGTCAATCACTACAGACCTCCAAACTTCATGTGGCCTTCAGATTAGCTCAAGAACAGTGCGCAGAGAGCTTCATGGAATGGGTTTCCATGGTCGAGCAGCTGCATCCAAGCCATACATCACCAAGTGCAATGCAAAGCGTCGGATGCGGTGGTGTAAAGCACGCCGCCACTGGACTCTAGAGCAGTGGAGACGCGTTCTCTGGAGTGACGAATCGCGCTTCTCCATCTGGCAATCTGATGGACGGGTCTGGGTTTGGCGGTTGCCAGGAGAACGGTACTTGTCTGACTGCATTGTGCCAAGTGTAAAGTTTGGTGGAGGGGGGATTATGGTGTGAGGTTGTTTTTCAGGAGCTGGGCTTGGCCCCTTAGTTCCAGTGAAAGGAACTCTGAATGCTTCAGCATACCAAGACATTTTGGACAATTCCATGCTCCCAACTTTGTGGGAACAGTTTGGAGCTGGCCCCTTCCTCTTCCAACATGACTGTGCACCAGTGCACAAAGCAAGGTCCATAAAGACATGGATGACAGAGTCTGGTGTGGATGAACTTGACTGGCCTGCACAGAGTCCTGACCTCAACCCGATAGAACACCTTTGGGATGAATTAGAGCGGAGACTGAGAGCCAGGCCTTCTCGTCCAACATCAGTGTGCGACCTCACAAATGCGCTTCTGGAAGAATGGTCAAAAATTCCCATAAACACACTCCTAAACCTTGTGGACAGCCTTCCCAGAAGAGTTGAAGCTGTTCTAGCTGCAAAGGGTGGACCGACGTCATATTGAACCCTATGGATTAGGAACGGGATGTCACTTAAGCTCATATGTGAGTCAAGGCAGGTGAGCAAATACTTTTGGCAATATAGTGTATATTTATTCATTCATATATATATATATTCATATATTTATTCATTCATATGCTGTGTATTTATGTTATCCTACACTACTACACAATTATTATGCTACCATCAAGGACATGAATGAATTTATACAGGAAATGAACATTTGCCAGGAAGCTGTTTATGCAAAGAAAGAGCTTTATTAAAACACACACAACTATATACAACGGGTATCCAAACACATGCGTATCTAAAAATTACAACTCCGTGAACGGTCCGTTTGCTTCCTCGGGGTTGGAGGTAACAGGCAGCATTCCCTCCGAGGCAGGTCCGATGTGCAGACGCATACTGTGCGTGGCCTTGTACTTCGACATCGCTTCTAACCGGGACTGCAGCTTAACACAGAGTTCAGTGAGATCCGGCCTACGAAATGGCGGTGACCGTACAATCCATCCAGAGACACCGCCGACGACGCCATCTTCTTCGTCGGACATGAGGTCGACGGTGGCGGACTTACAGAGTTCCACTTCCTCATCTGCCAGCACACTCTGCCTCGCCTTCAGCAGCTGAAAAAAAAAAACATGAATCAGCGCACTGCATATGGACACAACACATCTATCAATGCACCTGAAAAATAGTCACCAAATAAAGTCTTACCCTCTTTCGTCTGGCCCGACTCCGAGCAGATAGCCTGGCGGCCTCCGCACGCAGCGTGCTGGCTAGCAACGTGTATCTGAAGCTCCTGCATACCGTCTCATAATACGTCTTACAGGCAGCTGGAAAACAATTAAATGAGAGTGGTATGAATAAAAAAATAAAAAAAAATCAAACGCAAGTCACAGTAACAAGGAAGGAGAAAACATTAAAACAAGTCACTTACACACAATGTCGTCTTTATCAACATCGTGCAAATCCAAACAAATAGGAGGTCACCGCCTCATTGTGAGGCGACTGTAGTCTGTGAAAGAAAAAAAAAAAGTACAGCTATGGTCGGTATCCATCCGTATCCATGTCCTTTTACCGCAGAATGAATCATATTCTTTAAACCTTACCCCTGCCGGTTCATAGCGCCTGCAATTAGTCTCCGAGTTGTTAAGACGGCATAATGCTTCCTGTGAATCACAAAAAATACACTTTAGTAAAGCTTTAGGCTAGGCTGCTTTTAGCTTACCTAGCTAGGCTAGGTTGTCTTTAGCTTGCCTAGCTAAGCTAGGCTGCTTTTAGCATAGCTACCAGTAATCGAACATATTTACCGCTAGCGTGGCGTTGTGCACCCGTCTTCTCTTCCTCGAGTTCGTATATATCCCGCAAAGTTGCTCGACTGCAGATAGGGTGGCCAGATGTCCGGCTTTAGTGCGGACAGTCCGGATTTTCATTGCACTGTCCGGCGTCCGGCGCTGCACCCAGCTGGACGTGTATTTGTCCTCCTTTACCCCCAGATTCCACATACTCCGTCAGCGCTCCGCCCCGCTCACGTACGGAGTACTTGTCTGTCTTCTTCTTCTTCTTGTCGAGTTTTATGGCGGTTGGCAACAAACTGTTAGTAGCATTACCGCCACTTACTGGTATGGAGTGTGGTTCGTGATGGTTTAAATATTGATCCTGATACATTCTACCCTAACTTCTTCTAAACATACATTCAAACATTCACACTTAAAAATATAAACATATTTGTGCACAGCTTTGTATATCATTCCTTCACTCACAAACACACTTACTATAATTAAATTCTATGGAATAATTTCGTTTTCTTTAGAAATCGAATAATTATTTGTATGTGTTTACTCCCTAAATTTTTCCTCAGTATATCTAATAAATTAACCTTCTCCTTAATGTCTTCAAACTCTCTTCTCATATATCTTCTCTCTTTTTCATATTTATGACATTCTAATATAACATGTTCTATGGTTTCATATTTATCACAGAAATCACATTTGCCCGTTTTATGTTTTTGTATTTTAAAAAGTGTATGATTAAGTCCTGTATGACCAAATCTTAACCTTGTTATCACTCTTTCATCCTTTCTATTTCTTCTTCCATTTCTTCTTTCTCCTACCATCTTCTGAATTTTATAAAACCATCTTCCTGTTTTATCTTCATCCCACCTTTTTTGCCAAATTTCCATAAGTTTCTCTTTAATAATACTCTTTCCTTCTGATTTACTTATTTTAACTATAAAACTAATAGAATGTTTAATTGCCCTTTTTGCCATTTTATCTGCCCTCTCGTTTCCTTCCGCCCCAATATGTGCTGGAACCCACACAAATGTAACTATCAGCCCCATGTTTCGTATTCTGAACAGTGTATGATTTATTTCTAATAAAATGTACATCCTACTATCTGTATTACTTGTCTGTCATGTAAATCAATGAGAGCTGTTCCACATCCTCCGCTCGTCACCGCCCACGTACGTCTTCTCCGTCCTTCACCGTCAAAATACGGAGCTGAGCTATTTTTTGCTCCCCTCCGGTCCGTCCAGATCAAGACCCGCTATTGCAATCGCACCAAACAGAAAAAAGAATGTAGAGAAGACCCGGTTTGTCAAATTAAATTATAGTAAAAACAGATCGGTATCTAGAAATTAGAGCATAGTTTGTATATATTCCCAAAAACTAAAACAATAAATTTAGATTTTATTTCCTGGCAAAACATTCAATTCGGTTTATCCATTAAAGAAAAAAAAATTTGGAATTTTTAATCAATATTCTAATAATTGTAACAAAGTATTATATCCATAAATGTCGCTATGCAAAATGCTCCCTCCCAATCTCTGCTCTCAAAAATGAACTTTCCCTTTTCAAAAGATGTCTGAGAAAGATGCAGAATTTAAATGCAATTAAATTGTTTGAGTTAATTGAAGAATTTCAGTTGGTAGTCCCCACTGATTAATTTACTTTAACTACTATTATTATTTTATTTATTTTTATTTATTTTATTTTATACTTTGTTCCAGCCTGTGCATTTAATTTTATTTTTCAAAAGCAGGAGTTGTGATATTTCTTCTTGTATTGAAATATTTGTTATTGACTTGTTATTTGAGATTGTTATTGTTTTCTTATATATTCAATAACAAAAAAAAAAAAAGTGGAAATCTAAAAAAAAAAAATAACCATTACAGCCAACTGATTCTGATTAAAACTAATTTTTGAAGTAAATTATTTTGTGTATTTTTTTTACATAACATTTGCATACACAGTAATCTAGCGTACTTTAATTAAATAAATCAATTCAAGCTAAAATGTAAGAGTCTATAATTAGGCTATACTGAGCCTGATCTATTTCTACCATCTATTTGGGGGATATTTATTGCCACACTTTGGGCCACTTAAAACCAATTTAGCATGCTGACCTATGTCCTTATGACCACAGTGTACCAATCTTCTGATGGCTACTTCCAACAGGATAATGCGCCATGTTATAAAGTGAATCATCTCAGAATCATTTCTTGAAACGTTTCCACTTAAGTAATTGTGAATTGAGCATATTGACAGACAACATTTTATTTTTTATCTTAAATGCAAATTTAAAAAAAAATAATTACTGCTCTAAATGTATTGCTCTGTCAGCTAAAGATCTGTTTTGGTCTCTATACTTTAATTAAATAAATCAATTCAAGCTAAAATGTAAGAGGCTATACCTGATCTCTTTGTATCAGAGATTTTCTTACCCAGGGTTGCAGGGGGGGGTAAAACCCCCCCTGCAACCCTGGTTTGCATTTGTATAGCTCACAGCATGTTCATTTACATGTTAAAGCCTCCCCTAGAATTCCATGGGGGGGAGGCATGGGGGGAACACTGCCTAAGAAATTCCACGTCAATTTCTGACAATTTACGGGAGTTTTCGTCGAAGCCTGCAAATTGCCGTATACTGCCGCTAACCTGAAGTTCCACGACAATCTACAGTGCCGTATATTGACGAAAATCCCACTTTTCATGCAGTGATCTCAAAGAGATTTGGATAAATCCAATAGAACAATAACAGGCGATTTCCTTCCTTCCTTCCGAAGCCAAAGCCGGTGTCAGGATGTGCTCAGTATTAGAACCAGCAGATCAGAGGTCCGAAGAGCTCCAAAGGGAAATCAGGAATCAGTTCCAAGTTCGGTACACAGGCAGAAATCCAACAGGAGTCCGGGGACAGGTCAGGCAAAAAGATCAGAACAGGGTCAGGCAGGCTCAGAGGTCCAAAGGCAGAATGTGTCAGGATCGGGCACCCAGGGCTTGAAATATAATCTGGCACTCATGAATGGAAGCAGGCACGTTAAATAGAAGCTGGAGCAAGTGGATCATATATATATATATATATATATATATTATATATATATATATATATATATATATATATATATATATACTGACACATCAAATGCATTGTGCTTACTGGTAATCATTCATTATTGGATTAAGTAAAACTTGATTGATTGTTACCAAATACACTGCACATGCAGCAACACATCTGTTTGCTGCTAATCTGATGGAAATTTTCAAAGTGCTTCTCAGAGTGCTCAGGACTCATTGATTTCATTCCATGTTTACTTATTCTTTCATGTGTTCTATGTTTATTTTAGTACTTTTTAGTGTTCACATAGTTTATTTAACATTGTAATACTGTAACAGGGAATATTAGGTTTAATAAAAGTGCAACCCATTTTAATAAGTCTGCCTGAACGTAAATCCTAGTTATGGACATTTATTGGTGGTAAACACACACTGGTTTTTAATAGGTGGTCCAAACGTCCACCCACACAGGTAAGGAAGTTAATAACACAAGGTAATTGAGCTAATTGTCAGTATAAACATTTGACCTCATGTTATTGCTCACCCTTGCACCCTTGGTTTGAAGAATGTATTAAATAACTATAAACTCCAGGTACAGTTGTTATTGAATTCATAATCAAAGGGATAAGATTGCACAACTTTAGTTAGTCGCTTCATCTGGATTGCATTAAATTGGCATCCGATAATAAAGTAAAAAACCTTGGTGTTATTTATTATCTGGTAAAATCCTAAACAACCAGCTCTTTCTTATATTGTTTCCCATATTCCTAACAAAGCACTTTTTTTGATCCGCAGGTTAACAAGAAGTTCAAAGAATTTCTGAAGGAAGAATGGGAGGCAGTAGGGCTGGGTATTGTTCAAAAATTTTCGGTTCCGGTACCAATACCGATACCTTCACTTCGATACCGGTTCCTGAACGATACTTTTTTAGATACCAGTTTTATAATATCAATTCGAAGAAAAAGAAAATTACACAACATAATAAAGTACAAATCTTGAGTTTTATTTTAAGCTCTGATTTTTCCATTTACATTTTTCCTCTTACATAAAAAAAAAAAAAATCAGTGTCTAATATTCACTGTTACATTGAGAGGACCTTTTTACTTAGCAGTTTTCCTATAGAAAAATTACCATGTCTGACAAACAAGCCCGTTGAATGGGATCCTATTGACAGCGCACCGCTGGTATGTGTGGGTCTGAGCGGCTCCGACAGAAATATTGGAAGGCAGGATGAACTGACTGCAATGATTAAGTTTTCAGGTGGATTGTCCCACTTAAAAACATAATAAAGCTACTTAATTCCCACTGATCACAGCAAATATAGCTGCGAGGCAAAGAAAGCATAGAGTAGCTCCGCCCAACGCGCGTCAGAGCCACTTTTCGACCGCGCAGCCAGAGCAGCAAAGCTTCTTCAGCCGCGCATCAGAAGCTGGTACATACAGCAAAAAAGGAAACAGCAGACGTGATTTTGCTGCTCCTGAAGCATCCAGTTTAAAAGCAGCATTATTCACTCCGCTCTGGCTTTGCACTGCCCACGGGATGCTGAGTGGAGGATGGTCGCGCTGGCTGCGGTCCGCTCTTCTTGCAGTCAAACACCGAGCAACTTTCTGCTCTTAAATTGTTTCCGTGCACGATGTATTGCATTGCGCACTATTGGCATCAGTCTTAATAAATGGATGACGCAATCACGTTAAGTGTTACAGCCAATCACCGAAACTTGGTACCGAAAGACGAGGCATGTTTCGATACTCTGTAGAACCGAAGCATTTCGGTCGGTACCATAAAAGAACCGAAGTTCGGTACCCAGCCCTAGGAGGCAGCCATGTCTTTTAGCTACTAGGCTCCTGTCCTGTCGAACCAACTTCCAGTTTTAATGCGTGAGGCGGAAACCCTGTCCAATTTTATGTCTGGGCCTAAAACTTAAGTTTTTGAAAAAGCCTTTTGTTAGAATGAATTATGGTTTCCTGGGTGATTTCTATAGTTATGCTGCTATAGGCTACGGCTCATGAGGACATAGGAACCACTTTTCATCATTCTACTTCTACTCTCCAATTGAGCAATATCTGTGAGTTCAACTTCTAACTTTATGTCCACTCCAGGATGGGGCCATGTGTCAGGTTGGCACTATATGAATAATCTGAATTGAATTAAATAAGGTTTATTTTGAAAATAAATATAATTTTAGATAATTCAGATTTGTACAGCTTTTGGATTGTTCTTTGCCTGTTAGTATACTACTACGTACATAGTGCTTGATTAGTCTTTTTAGCAATTACCTTTTTGGATGGCTACTGCTTTTGTTTGAATTTAAAAATATATTAATGTAGTGTAACTCCTACTTGAGCACAATTTTAAGGTATCTACCCACCAGCACTCACAATACAGAGAGAATGATCTTAAACAGATGAAAAGTCTTTGGGGTCATTATTATTTTTTTTCTTTTAAGCCACTGTATTTAAGTTTCAGTGTCTGCAAAGCACTGACCTGGTTTCAAATCCACTGGGAAAAGTGTCAGGATGTAGGGTAGTAAACTACACAGGGGAACTCACCGTGGATTGGCTTTAACATAGTCACCAATTATAGTTAGCATAGAATGAATCCTTTTTCAAACATTGATGAACACACCATGCACCCCCTGAGAAAACATCTGCCTGACACATCCCAGTTCCAGTTCCATGTCTAAGCACACATTATTCTGGAACACAAGATTGTACATGTAAATTCAACCATGCACTCAAAGTGTACACAATATACACTCACCGGCCACTTTATTAGGTACCCCATGCTAGTAAAGGGTTGGACCCCCTTTTGCCTTCAGAACTGCCTCAATTCTTCGTGGCATAGATTCAACAAGAAGCATTTGGTCCATATTGACATGATGGCATCACAAAGTTGCCGCAGATTTTTCGGCTGCACATCCATGATGCGAATCTCCCGTTCCACCACATCCCAAAGATGCTCTATTGGATTGATATCTGGTGACTGTGGAGGCCATTTGAGTACAGTGAACTCATTGTCATGTTCAAGAAACCAGTCTGAGATGATTCCAGCTTTATGACATCTCGCATTATCCTGCTGAAAGTAGCCATCAGAAGTTGGGTACATTGTGGTCATAAAGGGATGGACATGGTCAGCAACAATACTCAGGTAGGCTGTGGCGTTGCAACGATGCTCAATTGGTACCAAGGGGCCCAAAGAGTGCCAAGAAAATATTCCCCACACCATGACACCACCACCACCAGCCTGAACCGTTGATACAAGGTAGGATGGATCCATGCTTTCATGTTGTAGACGCCAAATTCTGACCCTACCATCCGAATGTTGCAGCTGAAATCGAGACTCATCAGACCAGGCAATGTTTTTCCAATCTTCTATTGTCCAATTTCGATGAGCTTGTGCACATTGTAGCCTCAGTTTCCTGTTCTTAGCTGAAAAGAGTGGCACCCGGTGTGGTCTTCTGCTGATGTAGCCCATCTGCCTCAAAGTTCGACGTACTGTGCGTTCAGAGATGCTCTTCTGCCCACCTTGGTTGTAACGGGTGGTTATTTGAGTCACTGTTGCCCTTCTATCAGCTCGAACCAGTCTGGCCATTCTCCTCTGACCTCTGGCATCAACAAGGCATTTCCGCCCACAGAACTGCCGCTCACTGGATGTTTTTTCTTTATCGGACCATTCTAGAAATGGTTGTGCGTGAAAATCCCAGTAGATCAGCAGTTTCTGAAATACTCAGACCAACCCTTTCTGGCACCAACAATCATGCCACGTTTAAAGTCACTCAAATCACCTTTCTTCCCCATACTGATGCTCGGTTTGAACTGCAGGAGATTGTCTTGACCATCAGTCTGACGTAGTCCGACTCAATTCTAGTCAGAATATGAGTCTGATACTGCTCCATAGAGCTGTGATTATGGGGCGTGTTTCGAACGAACCAGGAAAAAAAATGCCTCTGCACTCAATTGTATAGACCTACAACCAATAAGAGCAACGGAGTGCGTGACGTATGTTAAGCGAGGCATAGTTGTTGTCAACAAAAATCAAAGCGTGCAGTTACACGCCTAGAATAAGAAGATGAGCCTTGATCGCGTTTCTCTGTTCCTCTTTTAAAATTAATTTGCTGTCGATATCTTCTAGAACAGACCTAATAGCAGAATCTACTCACCTCAACTCTCTGGCGGCAGCCATTGTTGTTGTCACCCAAGCGCGCTTTGGTCACATGGTTGATTACGTTACTGTTGATCATCTGTCCATCATTGTATAAAGCCCGCCCTGACAATTTGATTGGATCGCCAGAGAGTGGGCGATCATACTCGCGCTACTATGGAGCAATGCCAGACCGAACTTCCCGACCTCAAACCTTGTGGGCGGGACTAAGTTCGGAATGCCACCCCGGCTACTTGACCATGTCTACATGCCTAAATGCACTGAGTTGCCGCCATGTGATTGGCTGCTTAGAAATTAAGTGTTAACGAGCAATTAGTACCTAATAAAGTGGCCGGTGAGTGTATATATAAATGTATATATATATATATATGTATATAAGTTCATACGGAATGTGAACTTACCAGAAGGTGCATTTATCTACTGAACAACTGCAGACTACCTATTTAATTTTAGGGCCGGATTTGTTTTTTCAGTTTCAAGGATGATATTAAATATGACCCATTGGATAAATCGCCATTTTGCTCTTTGAGTGGTTTGAGTAGGGCTGGGTAAGGGTCAGGGTTATGAGAAGGTTTATGCAATTCCTGGAATCCCAAAAACATGGAAACAGCTTTGTAACTTTTTTTAGACAGATAGGTGAAGTTGGTCCAGATATTTTTTTTTTCACTTAATAATAATCACATTTTCAAAAAATATGTTTGACATAGCTTATAATCTTCCTTTAGTTCTAAGAGAAAGTCTGTCAGATGGGGCAATACATGTTTCTTAGCTCTTTAATTAGCATCAAACTAAAATGATTAGCACAATTGCAGGAAAAAATTGTCTTTTTTTCCTTTATTTTAACGATCAACTTCCCCACAGCAGTAGGGCAAGCATCCTCTGCAGTGGGGGTTGTCAGGAAACAAAAATAACAAATAACAAAGACCCAGGAAAATATTCCATACTCAATACCATCAGGATAAAAAAGAAAAAATAATTGAATGTATGAATATTAACTGCTTAATATGAAAAGCTAATTAATTTTTTTTTTTATCTCAACGTGGAACAGGCTCAACAAAATTACAGACGCTAGTTTAATAACTGTGTGAATAAATGAAAAATGAATAAGCCAAATGTAAGAAATTTCAACAATATTACCAGGCTGAGATTTGAAACATTTTATTTTGATGTGCAAATAATTGAGAAATATAAAATGAACAATGGCAAAATTATGCAAAACAGGTACTTGTTTTTAGTATCAATGCCATGCAAAATTAGCATTATTTCCGGATACGAAGTTTGAGTATTAATACTTTTGAGAAAATCAATACTTCTGACAACCCAAATCAGGAGGTAGACTTGTCATTGTGCAAATAATAAATGGATATTTTCCTAGCCTTGAAGTTCCATTTCAATGTGAAAAAAATCTAAGTGGAATACCCAATATCAAGGCTGACATCAAAGTTTCAATGGAACAAGGTCACTAAGTCATGACTGTTTTTTTGAAGGGTAGAGCTAGTTTTGCGAAAACCGTATATATTTTGAGCACTTCTAATTTAGTCTCTGTTAGGTGGAGTTCCTGTCACGCCAGTGTTGGTATGTGGGGGGTGGGAACTGTTCTCCAACCTGGTAGGAGGCATGTAGTGATGAAGTACGTAACACTACCTGTGAGGTAGTGCTATTTGAAACAATAGTTGGTGAGATAGAGGCATTTTTATTAGGCATTAGAATAATGGCTGGCAACAGGAGCAGATAATCTGATAAATTAACCTATGTCAATTGTAAGAACAACTAAAAAATATAATTAATGAAGCTTTTTAATCCTTAGCTTATTACCAAATATTCATACACAGTGTAGTTTGCATAGGTTTTGATTGCAATGTTTCCTGTATCAGTGCCAGTAATCCAGTAATAGCTTATTAATTCCCCATTGTTTCATTTACTTGAACTGCGGAGAATAATAAATGAGCAAAGTTGTTATTATGTTATGTTACTGTTATTCAGTAACATTTACTGTGCTATAAAAAAAATCCAGATTTTGCCACTTTGTTTAAGTTAAATCCTCTGAACACCTTCAACCTATAGCTGAATCTATTCTCATCTATCCCTTACCAGGTTTCCTGTCCAAACTATTTCAAAATCTCACCCCAAGGTTTGGTGAAAAGTTGGCAGCCCTGTAGACATCGTTGAAAAGCTTTGATTCTCCATAATTCATCCACCAAGTTCATCTTATGAACACAATGAGCACAATTACCACAGATATCGCAGCTTGTCAAAATGTAAACATCATCAAGCAGCCACAACTACATATCTTTGCAGGCATCCAGAAGCTGTTTCATAAATCCAATCTTCGATTGTTTATATTCCATTCGTCCATAAGGGTCCACAGGTTAAAAGTAATGCAGCATATTTGTAATAAAAATATTCCATGATGAGAAAATCGACACGTCCGATTTTTGACATCAAAAACAAATGCTTAGCTTCTTGCTAATATTTACTTCCTAATACTTATTTCCTCAGTTGTTTGCCTGCAATGCTTGGTATGTTTCTTTGCATCGTCTCCTTACCTACAAGAAAAAAGTGTCCACATCTTTGCATGACTCTATTTAAGTCATTTTTTACAAATGTCACACAAAAACTGCGTTTGTGGTTAGAAAACTACTGAAGCTATAGTTAGAACATTACATTTGCCCCCATGAAGGATACCACTATTTTCATATTAGTTTTAATATACAATCCATATTCAACATCTCATGCCAAGATTTAGTAGCTTCTTGTCACTGCAACTGTAAATGCTTTAGCTGTTATCAGGCAAACCACACAGCTGTAGGCTGTCTTATCTAACAATGTTATGTGTGTGTGTGGGCAAATAGCACAATGGGCAACTGGCATTTTATTTTAACTCTATTAGTTAGGTGATATTATGTCCTACAGCCCCATTTTAATGAAAAGATTTCGCTCCCCTCCAGCAGAACTTTGTCCACCGGAACAAGAGAATCTTTTTATATCAAAAAAACTTCACAAGGTTGTCAAACCATCCGCAGCATTGATGACTTAACAGTGACTATGTAGGTCAGCAGTCTCTGACAGCCTTATGTTTGCAGGGAGTAGCTGCACACAGCTGAGACAGCTTTTTCCCTGACACACTGAAAAACAGACCCACACACTTCAACAAAATTAGAACTAAGCATAGGACAGGTACATAGAGGTCATGATTATGTACAGAGCAAGACAATAACAGAGTTATGTAAGATGAGAAAACAGTTGGTTCAAGTTTTTGTTTCAATATTAAAAGTATTCAGCAAAATTATGCTAAATTGTTAGTGTTAGTGGTATTGCATGCAATTTTTTTAAACTATTTTTCAAGCAGGAAAAAATCACATCACATAAGGAAGTAACTACAAAGGAACTACAAAGACAGAAAGTATTGCTACCTAACCAGCCAATCAGATTTTCCCACTAATGAAGAGGGATGGTCTCTAGACCAGTCTAAGCATCTAAATAAATAAATGCTTTAAACAGAAAATACATATCAACACTGGTGCATCACTGTTCTATTAGGAACACAAGCGACCTTTGATATTAAAATCCAAACTCTGCACTTTTCAATGGTTTCAGTAGCACTTGCGCTTTCTGATTGGCGTGACGTGGGATGCTTCCTGTCAGGGGTGGCATAAGATCCCCCATTGCCCAACTTGAACCTAATATTCTGGCTCATTCTATAGGAACCTATGTGTTAAAACCAAGCTCAACAGTATCACAGCTACACTTGCAAAATTCACTGATCTAGCCAATGAGGGGAAAATAATTAGGCTTATTTCATGAAGCCAAAAACATTACATCAGTCTTACTTTTGGGTCTTTAAAGTCATAATCCATGTAAAAAAAAATATTTCCACATGGCTTCCATAATTCTGTCCCAGGGTCATAGTTACAAATGTGACGACTGACTGTTTGTTTTTCGGTCTCATTGGCAATGTGAATTTTAGAAATAGACACAGATTTTATTGGCTGTGATGGACTTCTCAATTATTCGAAAATATTTTGAGCTGACTTTAAAAAAAATCCAACTTATTTGATCTAAGCAACACAGCCCCCTCATTTAATATTAATCTTCATTAATGTTATGTTTGAAGCAAGGTGTTTGACCCACATGCAGAAAACACACAAGAAGGATGAATTTCAGAATAAAAGGTTTTATTTTCCCTTGGAAACTGACAGCAACAAACAGAGAAGGACTAAATATTATTTTGGAGGAGCCATTGGAGCTAGATCGTCCTTGCATAAATAAGCGGGTTGTTTCCACCAGGGAGGACTGGAGTTTGGAGCTGGAAGTAGGCAGGCCTTTCCAGAAACGGTACCTTGCCGGAAAGGGTGGTTTTTCCAGGAGTTTCTTCAGCTGAGGTTTTGTTTGGGTTTTGTTCAGGAAGTGAGTCCCTCTGAGGAAGCTTTTCTCAAAAGCACGAGAGGTGACCAGTATTGATTAACACTAAAGCGCTGGAGATCTGGCCAACTGCACCTCTTATACTGGAGAAGATGAGGTTGATTAAACGCAGGTGCGCAGAAACTGCCCTCCAAGCCGACCGCAGCCTAATGATTCCACATAGAGGGAATAGTAGAATCCAGCACCGAAAATTTATCTTAATTAAGCTCTGTGGTCTCAATGGTTAGTAAGTAATGAACAAAGTACAACAATTTATGTTACATGAAGTAAAACTTTCTCTGTAGGCCAGGGGAAAAATGGATAAACAACTTTGTACTTTCACAGCTATCAAATGTTATTTATCAGTTGCCAATAACTAGTTATTTTTAGGGTTTGTGATCATGAAAAATCATAACAACTTCATTAAAAAGACATTTTTTTTTACACTTTTTGACACAAAACTTTTATCTTTTAATGTTACAAAGATGTATTACTCTCGCTGTTTTCTTTAATTCATCATATCACTATTGCACAATGAAAACCAATGAATTAAGTTTAGAAATTCTGTATTTATGAATGGCTATATTTACTACTTTTAATATTAGTTTATTTTAGCAGCTATTAGTTAAAAAGCAAGAAGTCATTTTTGTAGCTTAATGACTGTTCCATTATTGTTTGCATGGTAAACAAAACACAATATCCTGAAATATTTGTTGAAATGTAAAGATTCAGACATGGTCTTGGTCTTGGAGGGTCTAGTCTTGGTTTTGGCCTCGAATTAACAGGTCTTGACTCTATCCATCCAAATGACACAAGATCACTTTTACACCCATTTTTAACCATTTAACATTTCACACTTCTTCATCCTCAAGAGCCTCAAGTGTAAAAACTAACTGACACATCAAACTTCATAGCCTGCTAAAACATGGAATACTAAAGCCAGGCACAGAGTGAACCTCAGTTTCATTTAAGCCTCATCGTGCCTCCTGCGCCGTGTAGTATAGAAGTGGTAACATGGGGCAATTAGCGTCTCCCAACCACCTCCCAATCAGGAATCATAAGGTCAGGAGACAATCCAACATGTTTGGAATTCAGTCGGCCCTCATGAGATGTTTGTGGACATATTCCTGCTATTGAAGCAGAGTTACAAGTGTCTAACCAGAACCTCACACACTGCACATGTACAAACAAGGGAGTTCTTCCTGATTGACCAGTCAAACTAGCGTCAACTCTCGCTGCTCAGTCCAACGTGTAGTTTTTGGACGTGCATTGTAAACTTTTAAATCCTGTGGTTGTGTCGTACAGTTTGAGCTGTAGCCGAGTAAAACGATTGAAAATATCGTACAGTGTATGCCCAGCCTAACCAGGTGCAAATCTAATTGTGTCTTAAGCAAGCAAAGCATTAGACGCTACCAATTTAGTGTGTTTACCTTTATGAACATGCAGAAACTGTTCTATTGACCAAACCATGAGACATACTAGGAATAACCAATGTAATTCGTTACCACTATCAAGGCAATTTATCAAACATGAAATAGATTGTTGGTACTGTTTTTGCATTGATATCAACCTCTAAATATCCACCTCATTTTGGGTAATCCTCGCCTATTTTGCATACCCAAATGGAAAAGCAAATAATTTAGGAACTGTAAGCCCAAATTACATGTGCAAAACATTATTTGAAAGCTAAAACCTACTAGTTTCCTTATATATCGATTTAAATTGTGTAACTAGAACATAGACCAACCTACATCAATTTGAACATGACTCAAAGTTTTTTTTATTCTTGGAAATGATAGGTCTTTTTTGAACAGCAGTAATTAAGACAATCTTGATAATGTTCTACATAATGTCAAACACAAAATTTCAGACCTCTAGCTATAACAGTTCCAGAGCTGTGGGGTATGGAACTTCTGGTGTCAGCTTGGAGCTGCACACAATGGCTCCACCTGCTGCTAAAAATTTTACCGGTGTAATTTTATGCATTCTGAATTATTACCCCCACTTAAGGTATGAGGTGCCCCCAGGGACATAAATCAGAATTAACTTGCATATACACATATTAAATTACACTCTTCCATATAATATACTGAAAACCTCACACAAACACTAGTAAAAAGCTCTCACATAAACTAGTGAAAACATTTACCTCTTATATAATCTACTCAAAAGCTCTCATACAAAGTAGTGAGAACTGTTCATATAAACTGGTGAAAAGCTTTACCTTTCATACACACTACTAGAAAGCTTTCATATACACTATTAAAAAGCTCTCATATACACTACTAGAACGCTCTCATATATACTACTAGAACGCTCTCATATACACTATTAGAAAGCTCTCATATACACTACTAGAACGCTCTCATATATACTACTAGAACGCTCTCATATACACTATTAGAAAGCTCTCATATACACTATTAGAAAGCTCTCATATACACTACTAGAAAGCTCCCATATACACTATTAGAACGCTCTCATATACACTATTAGAACGCTCTCATATACACTATTAGAACGCTCTCATATACACTATTAGAAAGCTCTCATATACACTATTAGAACGCTCTCATATACACTATTAGAACGCTCTCATATACACTATTAGAAATCTCTCATATACACTACTAGAACGCTCTCATATACACTATTAGAAAGCTCTCATATACACTACTAGAAAGCTCTCATATACACTATTAGAACACTCTCATATACACTATTAGAAAGCTCTCATATACACTACTAAAATGCTCTCATATACACTATTAGAAAGCTCTCATATACACTATTAGAACGCTCTCATACATGCTACTAGAAAGCTCTCATACATGCTACTAGAAAGCTCTCATATACACTACTAGAACGCTCTCATATATACTACTAGAAAGCTCTCATACATGCTACTAGAAAGCTCTCATATACACTATTAGAACGCTCTCATACACGCTACTAGAAAGCTCTCATACATGCTACTAAAAAGCTCTCATATACACTACTAGAAGGCTCTCATACACGCTACTAGAAAGCTCTCATACACACTACTGAAAAGCTATTAGCGGATTTCAGCTGAAACGGAAGGTGTTTCAGTGAAACAGGAAGGACCGTCATTACACCGGAAGTTGTTTTAAACGGAGGTCATTCTGGCTAGCTCCGTACATTTTGTGCTATCTCCGGCCGAAATTGTATCAAGTAAAATTATTGATTCATGCTCAGCTATCCGCTAAACAACTCACAGAAGCATGGGCATTACTCGACTTTATTTTTTATGTTTATGCTTCAACAGAGATCCTTTTCCGGTGTTGTGCGAAATTCTGTTCCCATGTGAAAGTCTGTTCCACCTGTGTCGGGAGCGCGCCGCGCATTGCAGCCACATGAGCGGATCTGATAATTTCCCAGGCCTTTCGGATCATTTCTTGGTTAATTAAAAAGTTGTAAAATTATACAAGGTTTTGACATTTAATTTAATCAGCTGCTGTTGTTTACAAAATTGTAAAATAAAAAAAATAAATGCGGTTTTCTTATGCTGTTTTGTGTTGTTATTTTAAACGCCAAGAGAATCAGTCTCTTTCCAAGTTTTTTCACTTCAGCCTGGCAGAAATAAATGTCAAGTCACCAAATACCAAATTTGTATTTATAATTTTTTATTACTGATATAAGATGATGGGAAGTGCCTGATAGCAGTTCCATAATATGGAAACAAATTAATTTAGCTGCAAATCTTAAACTGTGTTTATTTCTCTCTTCATCAACAACAAACCATCTGGATTCGGTGATATTTGAGCAATGTTTGCCTAAATTAAAGGAGGGGGACCATATATTTTAGCTTTCTAATAGTTTGTATGAAAGCTTTCCAGTAGTGTGTTTGAGAGCTTTCTAGTAGCGTGTATGAGAGCGTTCTAATAGTGTATATGAGAGCATTCTAGTAGTGTATATGAGAGCTTTCTAATAGTGTATATGAGAGCGTTCTAATAGTGTATATGAGAGCGTTCTAATAGTGTATATGAGAGCATTCTAATAGTGTATATGAGAGCGTTCTAATAGTGTATATGAGAGCGTTCTAATAGTGTATATGAGAGCGTTCTAATAGTGTATATGAGAGCGTTCTAATAGTGTATATGAGAGCATTCTAGTAGTGTATATGAGAGCTTTCTAATAGTGTATATGAGAGCGTTCTAATAGTGTATATGAGAGCGTTCTAATAGTGTATATGAGAGCGTTCTAATAGTGTATATGAGAGCTTTCTAGTAGTGTATATGAGAGCTTTCTAGTAGTGTATATGAGAGCGTTCTAATAGTGTATATGAGAGCTTTCTAATAGTGTATATGAGAGCGTTCTAGTAGTGTATATGAGAGCGTTCTAGTAGTGTATATGAGAGCTTTTTAGTAGTGTATATGAAAGCTTTCTAGTAGTGTGTATGAAAGGTAAAGCTTTTCACCAGTTTATATGAACAGTTCTCACTACTTTGTATGAGAGCTTTTGAGTAGATTATATAAGAGGTAAATGTTTTCACTAGTTTATGTGAGAGCTTTTACTAGTGTTTGTGTGAGGTTTTCAGTATATTATATGGAAGAGTGTAATTTAATATGTGTATATGCAAGTTAATTCTGATTTATGTCCCTGGGGGCACCTCATATTAAGGTCTTAAGTTTTAAGAGGTTAAGAACAGTTGGGAACCAGTGGATTTAGTCACTGCTTTTTGAGATGACGTGGTTCTGCTCGCTCCCTCTTGCAAAGACCTACTGTATAGCATGCACTGGGGCGATTCACAGCGAAATGTAAAACAGCCAAGCTGACAATCACCCCTCCAAGTCAAAGTCTATGGATCCCACTTTTTTAGGCATACTCTATTTTCAGTTGTTTTATATACATTAACATTTAGAATGGACTCAATAGTTTATAAATTAGACCAAGCAGCTGTAAAATTCCTGGCTATATACCCAAATAATTACATTATTTGCAAAGTAAATAAAACAGAAGCCAGCCCTATTGAATGAAAAGAGGTAAACACTAGGGGATTAGGTTAATCACAACTTCTGACATACTATTATTAGCCTTATAAGGTCTTACTCTCTACAGAGTAGATGTCACAGTCCTATAGCTTTAAGAGAGACCCACTTTGTCAGCTTCAAAGACATGGCATCGAATAACAAAGTAGAAAAAATATTCTTTATACTAAAAAAAAATGACAAAGATAAATATGATTTACCTTTAATAGTGGGACTCTTGTAGGAAAAGGGACATGGTTGCATTCTTTCTTATTAATTTCAAGGGCATTCTTTTCTGATGCCTCGCCTGTGGAGAAAGATACTACTTCAAACTGAGTTACACCGAAAGAAGAGAAACAACTTTCATAGAGTTTAAGAATAAAAAATAAAGAATAAAAAAAACACAGAGTCAAAGGAAGAACAGGCATACTAAATAAGATTTAAAGACAATGACGACTCCAGCAGTTGTGGGGTGAGCTACTGTATAATGCTGAGCCTACAGTGATCATTTTTAAGACCTACCTTGTACCAAATAAAAAAATTTCTGCCTCATAGCCCACAGCTTACCCACAGAGAGTATGGTAAAATCCAACATTACTCCTGAGTTTAAAAAACTGTCATATATGGCTTTAATATAAATTAGAATTTAAAAATGTAAATGCTAAGAACATTGCATTAAAGGGTTTATAGAATGCAAAACCAAGGTGACATTTTCAAAGATGAATAACGATAGTTCAGTTGGTGAAATTGATGTGCAGAGAAGTTCAAACGCTGTTGACACTTTTCTCTGCAAATCTTACAATTCTAAGCTTCCACCATAAAACGGGCAAATTCAAACGAAGCACCAAATTGACTTCAATTCAGGGATGTTGCCATATTTGGTTCTGGCCTGTACTTTTGTCACACCCCGAAATTGACATACAGACCAGCCCACTGGTTCACTGGCCCAAGAAAATGTATAGAGGTAGATGTAAGACACCAGTTTAGCTGTTTAACTTTCAGTTGGGTTTACTTCTACAAGAAATACAAAGCAGGCTGTTTCTCTATTGAAAATGAGTCAGAACCATAGGCTTAAAAGCAGTGCTCTAGTCTGCACGGAGAAAGGGGAACATTTTCACAGTCTTCCCAAGGATCCGAAGACTCGACAGGCATAGGTTATTTTTTTGTATCAGAAGATCCCTGCAAAGTTTGATGCTCAGGTGTTCATTTGCTGTAAGCATTTTACCAAAGACAGCTTTCAAAATCTTGGACAGTTCACAGCAGGATTTGCTAAACTCCTTTTACTAAAACGAGGGGCTGTTCCAACAGTAAGGCCATCACAACGGCAAGCTTTGGTGGGGGGGGGCTGCTGGGCCGCTGACTGGACTGGACCGGGCATTTCGAAAAGGTCTGGTCCGAACCCGACCTGGTGACGGTATGCTTCCCTCCGCCAGCCTTACCGTGCTTACACCCCGAAACACAGGGCCGCCGGTGTCGGGTCAGGTTCTGTCGCTCTGTTCCCAGGCCGGACCAGCCCCGGAGCTCACGGCTCAGTTTTGCTGCACTGCAATATACTAAAATCGTAGACAATTTTTTAAAATTCCCCCTGGAATTTTTTTAGGTATGAAAAGTAGGACATGTCTGGGAAAAAGAGGACGTCTGGTCACCCTACCATATCAACAATTTGACATTTCAGTGAGTGAGTGCTTGTTGCTATCATGCGTCTTTGCTCAGCAGCTTGGCTTGTTGTAAACCAATCAGTCAGCCCAAAGGTATTCTAAATATTCATGAGCATACCATGAAAGGAAGAAAACCTGTCATTGCATTGTGAGCCTTATAACCAGGTTTGCATTAGGGCTCAGAACAGCAAATATGCCATTTTTAGCCCAACCAATGTTACGTACCCTATTCAGAGATCTTAAGGACCAGCAACAAATACCCTATATAATTATTCTAAGACCCGTATAAGTTAGTTAGTTAATGAAAATCGCACGAAAACTATGGTCTCAATAAGTTTACAGTGCTTTAAAACTACAAGCTAAAAACAGCTGGCTGGCTAGCTGAGAAAATAGATTTATAGGGTAACCAGTAATTTTCGGTTTGTTATACTTGTACTAGATTTAAAGGAGCATAACACAACATAATCTAGCTATAATATCCTGCTTAATAAACACTTCATAATAAATCCAACGCTTAATATGAACTTCACAAACTTCTAGTTTTCTTTTGAAGTCTAAATTCTTCTAGCTCAATCTCCACTATAAATTGTTAGCATTAAAATCCCAGAATAGCACCTCATTACCTGTGTCACATTTTGTTCAGTTTAATCCTGCAAGAAAATCCCACATATTTTGATTCAGTGTATGGCTCTTTAGTATAGGTGAGTTCGTAAATCTAGGGAGAAATATCTTGCATGATGATCACTCACAATGCCATGAGGCAGGAGCTCCTAACTAGTGGCCTGTGGGTCCTTACTTATCATCAGCACTTTTTGTGTAGCAAATATTCCCACAGCAGTGTTTGATGTAATTACTTTCCGAAAAGCTTCCCCTCCAGCAAATATTAAATTCTAAATTCATGGCTTCACTTGTTTGCAACGTCACTCGAACAAATTTTTTTATTTCTCACCCAACCGTATACAAAGATGGTGCATTACCACTGGGAATAGGGAGAGGATCGAGCTATAATCAGCACTACTCTATGATAAAGTGTAAACAGGTACAATACTGACTCCTGAGGGTACACCAGAGGACAGCCGCTCATAAATACTAACCCAAAAAATGTTATGGTCTATTATCAACCCTGGTGAAAAAGCAATAGATGGTTTCCACAGAGAAGAGAAAGCATGCCATCCAACCTTCTGTGCTCCTCATTATGAGAAATCAAAGCAGACAATGGGGAGCAAAGACAAATCACTCTACCTTAACTGGTCCTCTTTTCCAAACAGGAAAACTTGTGTAACATTTTAGAATATGATTTCTCTGATGCCAGTGTTCTATCAATCTCTAAATTAAATAAAATAAATTAATAATAAAATTAATAATTAAATAATAAAAAGCTTTAATAGCATATTATTTTATAATTTAGACCTTTAACCTATGGGTGATTCAGCAATGTGTGTCCAATAAGCAAATACTTTAAATACTGGGGCCTTCAAAAGACAAAAGCTTAAATACCTTGATCAGCTATTTTTATATGATATATGTTCTTAAAAAAAAGCTTACGAGATGCAGCAGAACATAACAGTGAGAAAATTAAACACAAACATTGCCATCCCATATGTTGCTTGAGTTTCTGAGAAACTTAGGTATGCCTATACCTAAGATGAGGGGAGTGGTATATGCAGTTCAGTGCAGGAAGGAATGCTCTGATCTTTACATTGGCGAAACCAACGTATCTCTCCACAGACGCATGGCCCAACACAGAACAGCGACCTCCTCTGCTGTCCACATATACCTTAAGGACAAGGGACACTCATTTGAGGACTGGAATGTTCACATTTTGGACAAAGAAGACAGTTGATTTGAATGGGGTGTGACGGAAGCCATATACTGCATGTTAATAAAAAATATCAACCTTAAAGTCGTAGGGAAACGGCTGTTCCAACCTTTGTATTTCCAAGTGGTTCCTGACTACACGAGTGAATAAAATAAATGTGATTGGTTGTTTATCAAGGGGCAGGATTTTTGTGGCGGAAGGTTTGCAAGCATTTTTGGTTGTGGCCAGTTTGTTGGAAGCATCTTGCTAACCCGTTAGCAACTTGGTGCTGGTAGGTTCCCAATGGGAAATTACATTGGTACCAAGTAGCACTATATTGGTGACTTAGCACTAAATTGGTTCCACTGTCAAGGAACGTTATGGACAGCGGAAACATGCAAGAGGAGGAGAGTTTTGTGTTGCAAGTCGTGGATGAGTCTCCTCCAGGGGCGGATTTACCATTAGGCAAAACTAGGCAGTTGCCTAGGGCCCCGAGTTCCTGGGGGGCCGCCTAAAACTCCTTTTACATGTATGGTTGATACAGCTATTACTTAATTGTGCACATTAATTATGTTTTTGATAAAAATCCTTTCGCTAAAATGCCATTAGAATGCTTATAATATTAAGTGTGTCTCGGGGCCCCCCCTACAGTGTCCACTACATTGGTTCAGTCCATTTTCTGCGCATGGGCAGAAAGGTCCAAACACACGGCAGCAAACTATTTGAAAACAAACGGCGTAAAGAGACGATACGGGCAGAGCGGGGGAGAAGAGAAAAGAAAGGAAAGGAAAGAAAGATTAAAAGAAGTTACCCTAGCGGTGCTGAAAAGAGGAGAAAGAAGAATGAAAGTAGGAAGCTGCTTTCAAAGTTACCGAAAATGACTGACTTCCCCCCAGATTCCACATAACCCGTCAGCGCACCGCCCCGCTGACGTACGTCGTCACCGCTACTCCTCCGCACGTCTCCGTCCACGTACGTCTTCTCCGGCCGTCACCGACAAAATACGGAGTCAAGCTATTTTTTGCTCCGGTCCGGCCAGGTCAAGAGCAGATTTCTCATCTCCATCAAAATATTTATTTTATACCGAGGGACTTAAAATTTAATCAAATCCATTCAAAAGAAACTTCTTATTACAGGAATGGATGAAGAGATGCTGAGTTTGGGAGTAGAGAACAAACAAAGTTCATAAAAAAAAAAAAACAGTTTAGAATGATCATAGTTATCCTCGTTACAAAAATCTACAAATATATATTTGTATATTTGCAAATTAATAGCGATATAATATATCTGACAGAATTGTTTTTATAAAATTTTTTATTAAAGAATCATAAATGCCACAATAAACATATTTAATTAATTTTAGTGCCAATTAAGGCCTTGATAAAAAAAAAATAATGAATTGTAATTATTTTTAATGATCCGCGGAAACCCTGGTTCATCTCGCGCATGCCCTCTACGATCTCCAAGGATCTCAGAGCGGAGCGGACGGGAGCCACAGCGGCGGCTGTAGGCTTTGCTTTGCGCAGGCGGACTGGAGCGCAGCGCTGACGGAGTATGTGGGATATTGGGGTTCGGCTTCTTCACTGCGGCAGTGGCGAGCAGCAGCAGCAGTAACCCGCGAACAGCTGAAAACTCAGCGGTAACGCTGGCACCTGTTGAGGAGGATCCATCGTGAGGAGTTGAACAACTAGTGAGTATTAAGTTGTTAAAGGGGACATTCCCCCTATATTGATAAGTATTTATTTACCTTATTGAAGATGGGTCATTTTAAAGTAAGTTTCTAATTTCATTTGGATTTGCTACAAACGATGAAAAATCTCAGGCTTTTAAATGTTTTAAAATCACCCATAAGTTTTAGGTGTTTTAGTCCTTAATAATTTAAGTTATACATTCAAAAAACATAAGAAAGTTATTACCAACATCTCACTCTGCTTTACAGCTTTGTATTAACATTGCTTTAATGTGTGTTATTGTGTACAGCTGGGGATGTTAAGGGTCACATTAATTATAGATTAAATAATTTACTGTTCTGTAGTTTAAGCAATTGTCATATTTGTAACAACACTAGTCTTTCCTGTGACATGCACCTTTTATTTATTTATATATACACACACACATATATACACACACTATATATGTATATATATATATATATATATATATGAGAGAGAGATTCTTTCCTTCGAGTTACAGTGACATAGACAAACTTGAAGATACATGACATCCTCAAATTTCTATTCTATTAAAATTTCTGTATCTGTATAATGGGTCTGTTCTATATGTTGTCTTCTCAATTCAGAGGGCCCCATGCCTGTCTTTGCCTAGGGCCCCAAATTTCCTAAATCCGCCCCTGGTCTCCTCCGTCATACATTTTTGATTTAGAGGAGGAAAGAGGGGACGAAGATGTTGTTGAAAAGAACGGCAGGGCAGCAGAAGCTTTGTTTGGTGTAGAAGGCTTACAGCCGTAAATGTTTGAGCCCTTGCCTCGCAAGGCTGCCAGTTCTGTTAGCTCTACGCCTGCTGAAGTCACAGACGTTCATCCCCATGAACACTGGGACGGAACTCAATGGTAAAGTAAATTAATCTTATTTCAATTGTTGCATATATTAGCTGCAACATATGAATCAAGATGCTATGAACAAAAAAAATGTGATTGAAAGATTACTGTTGATATAAGATTGGCAGAATTTAGGTGTACAGGCTGAAAAAAAAAGCCTGCATAAAATAAGTTTGCAGACGACACCACATCGGTGGGCCTCATCTGAGATGACAACGACCTGGACCACAGAGAGGATCTGGAGCAGCTGGTGAAATGGTGCTAAGATAACAGCCTGTTCCTGAACATGGAGGAAGGAGATCATCTTGGACTTCAGGAAGAACCCCCCTAACCACGCTCCACTGGTCATCAATAGCTCAGCTCTAATGGTGGCCAACAGCACCAAATTCCTGGGGGTGCACATCACAGACATCCTCACCTTGAATGTAAACACTACCTCACCGGTCAAAAGGGCACAGAAGCACATGTACTTTTTACGGAGGATGAGGAGAGCCCACCTGCCCCCACCCATCCTCACCACCTTCTACAGAAGCACCATAGAGAGCGTTCTGACCAGCTGTCTCACTGTGTGGCGTGGAGGCTGCAGCGCCTCAGACTCGAAGAAAGTGAGGGGAGTGGTGAGACAGCAGAGAAGATCTTCGGGCTCCTCTTCCCTCCATTAAAGACAGTTCATCCCAGCACTGCGTATCCTGAGCTTGTAACATCATAAATGACCCCTCACACCCCCCACCATGGACTGTTCTCCCTGCTGCCCTCTGGGAAGAGATTTCGAAGCATTGGATGCAGGTCCAGCAGATTCGATAACAGTTTCTTCCCCACTGCCATTAGACTGCTGAATGTTTTGTAAAATAGATTATATCGTATTTCATTTTATTTATTATATTTTATCGTTATTTAAAAAAATATATATTTTTTTACTATTTTTCAAGGCTGCACTTTTAAAAAATTATATGGGCCAGAAAGCTGTTCCAAATGAAATTTCTTTTTGTTTTATAGTTGTGTAAACAAAATGACAGATAAATCTGTCTAAGTCTAAGTCTCATTTCAACCAGTCCGGGAGAAGAACGCCATGTTGAGCCTGGTTCTGCCAAAGGTTTCTTCCCAATGCAGAGTTTTTTCCTCTCCACTGTTGCTTCATTCTTGCTCATAATGGACAGGCTCTCTCAATCTGTGTTATCCAAGCTGGATTTCCATCTTCCAGGTCCCAGAGTGAAGCTCTAGTGTGAGCTCACGCAGTTCACTGGATCTCTCCATAATGCTCAGCATACTGTCTCGCTAACCAGCAGTCTACAGACTGACCAACTTCATCTATCTCCACTCCACCACCAGTTTCCAGCCTGGGGGGGTGGGGGCAGCCTTATTCTTTACTCCTGTTCATGCATATCTATCAAAGTTAAGCGCTATGTTTCCTGCCAAGGTCTGAGCGCCAAAGACAAAGTTATTGTATTAATACATTTCTTCTAATTGTCTTTTCTCTCTGTGTGAGTTTTTCAGATTGAAATAACCGTGATTGAAAATGCAAATTTTGACTAAAATAAACAAACAAACAGATGATAGCAGATTAAATAATATCTGTCAAAAATGTATGAATATTTCTAGGATTATTATCAAATGTATGATTGCATCATTGTTATCAGTATGACAAAGTATCATTGTCTCTCATTTCGCCTGGGTACACCAGCAATGCTGGTGGAAGTGTCTGAGGAGAGGTAAGTGTGTTGATATTAATATTTATTAATCAAGGATTTCTGTAACACATAGTTCTCTCAGGTTTAATTTGTACCAGCTTTTGCTGGGTTTTACTTAGGTCACTAAAACTTAATTCAAACTCTACTCGCAGTCACACCATCGCCACATCTGTGGGACTTCACAGAATGAGTAGGCTAATTAATAAAGTGAGATGAAAGTGAAATCTACCATGTGAAAAGTTTATAAAAAAATTAATCAAAAGCAAACGACTTATTTTAATACAAGTAATCTGTTTTAGGAAGACTTTGGGACTCAAATGTAATTCTGAGCACTGAAACCAAATTACAGTTTTACATAATCACACATAATTCATCCTGATAGAACACATTATCACATTGCAGTGGCCAATATTTGTTTAATCTGGGGAAAACATTGACCAGCTCATGAAAATCACATAATTTAAAGAATGTCAGATAGGAAGCAGACTGCTACTGTAGTTCTTCTGTCTAAAGATATTGTAGATTTGGGTGGAACGGGTGTTGGCTGTTATTAAAAGGACATTTTTATGCCAGCCAATGGTAAATGGCCTGTACTTATATAGCGCCTTTATTCAAGTTAGGAGACTTGACCAAAGCGCTTTACACTACATTCATTCACCCATTCACGCACACACTGATGGTGGTAAGCTACATTGTAGCCACAGCTGCCCTGGGGCTTACTGACAGAAGCGGGGCTGCCGTACACTGGCGCCACCGGGCCCTCTGACCACCATCAGTAGACAATGCAGGTGAAGTGTCTTGCCCAAGGACACAACGACCCTGACAGTCGGAGTCGGGGCTTGAACCATCAACCCTTAGATTTCAGGGCAAACTCCTACATCCAACACCACTGTCGCGTATGGTTGCTTTAAAAAAATTGGTGAAAGTTGGGTGAGCTCTTTCATTGTTTTCATGTGTCTTCCACTTGTGTTTGTTGCACCCTTATTGTCAGACATAGTCCCCAACACTGCAGATATATTAGATTCTGTCCTTAAATATCAGCCAAACCCATTTACACAGCGACGGATAAAAACATTTCAATAAACCATTACCCTACCATAATAAATAATTAGCCACCACATACCTGACTGAATAAACATTTTCAAACAATTATTTTCATTAATTTTAGATGGAACTATTCGCATACTTGTATTATATTAAACAAACTCCCAATCTTCACCCCTGTTCAGCACCAAATACCATTTTTTCTCTGATCACGGAGCAGCCGGTTTTCTTGGATTTGCATTGAATCACGAGATACCCAATGCTACGTAGGAAACACTGGACCCTTCCTTCAAAACAGGCAAAAAGAAGGATACATTTGTCGGCCACAAAACGAGGAGTCCTCCAATCTGAAAAGACCTCAGTGCCCTGCTATGACGTAATCACCCTACGAATCTGGCCTTCGGAGGACGCATCCCATGAATTCGAACTCAGCCACTATCAACAGTATTGTCTAAACTTCCACCATGAAACAGGTGAATTTAAACGAAGCACCAAATTGACGTCAATTCGGGGATGGTGCCTTATTTGGTTCTGGCCTGTACTTTTGTCACGGGCTGGTCTGTAGAAGGCACAGACCAGCCCACTGGTTCACTGGCCCAAGAACATGTATAGAGGTAGATGTAAGACAGCAGTTTAGCTGTTTAGCTTACAGTTGGGTTTACTTCTAAAAGAATTACTTGTGAAGCACGGGGCCATGCATAGAACAGCAAACATGCCATTTTTCAGTTAAAAGTTCTCTGTTGCCGTTGTTCAATAAAAGTATGTTTTTAGATCATTGAGGTGAGAACATTATACTTGAGAGGACTGCGGCAACCATGGGGACTGTTAAAGAAAAATGATTATTTTTAGTTTTTGATACAGTTAATCTTATGGCATGTGTAAAAGGTATGTTGAACACTATCATTTTGACCATATTTCTTAATTTTGAACAAGGTTGTGTTAATGATTTAAAACTAAACTATTGATTGGTAAGTATTCAAAGTACAGGAGGCCATAAAATGAGTATCTCCTGGGGGGCGAATATCATTTGAGCCTCGAGGAGAGAGGTCTGCTTGGTTTACAGAAGATCAAAAGTCTTCCAGAATAAACATCTGGGATGGTGTGAAACTGAATACAATGTAGAATGTTAAAACACTAACATTTAGTTTTTAAGACATTTTTCTAAGTATTAATAGCATGTTTTTTAAATGAAAATTGTATTATCTAATATTAGAAATAACTAGTTTAGTAGATGATGAATGTATTTGAAAATTGTACTATCTGTGACAATATCAGAATCAAATGGAAATTGTTTGAATGAAAATGTTTTGTTTAGTATTAGAAAATTGCTCAGGATCTATGCTTAATGGGGTAATTGAATATGTTAGCTTGTATACTTAGGGTTGAATATTATGTTTCATATGTGAGAAAAAGGAATTGTATCACTGTTCTGTTGATTCTATGTGTTATTTGTGGTTTAAGGCAGGATTCAATCTTTTGGGGTGAAATGGTGCAGAAGAGCAAAATTGAGTTTGTGAAGATAACCTTTCCTTGAACCAAATTACTGAATTTAAGTTTGTTCCGGAAAATTTATGGCAGGAAGAGGCCCCGCATTCCACAGCGATTCTGTGAAACCTTATCTTATGTTAGCCAGATGACCTTAGAATTCCTGGAGGCCCGGCAGTAAATTAGGTGAAGTTCTAAGTTTTTCTGAGTGTCCAAGGTAGCTTCCAATTGGTCAAGCGGAGGCCCTTATACTAAAGGGAAGGACTTACCTACATTATAAAAATTTGTGCACACGGGCAAAAATTCAGATAGCTGCCACTATTTTGCTTTTTTGCACCAGCTCTCTCCAAAGACGCTTCTTTGCCTTTCTTTTCTATTTTCTTTACCTCAGGTAATTGAATGTATGTTTCTGTTGTCCTGCAGTTTTGTTGTTAATTCATTAGCTGTTTCTTGTTGGAATAAATTCTGTGATTCTGTGACGTCCACACGCATTGCTGGTTTTCCTTTGGGCCACACGCAGCTCGCCGGGAGGCCCGGGTACCAGAGGAAGAGAGAAGCCAAACTTTTTCCAAAGTTAACTATTTTAGAATATTTTCTTCCTTAACAGGACCTCCAAGGGTAACGGCAGCCAGGGCTAATGCTAGCCCATCTGCAGCAGCCCTCTCTCGGCAAAGCTGTGTGTCAAGTACCGCTGGCTCTAATGGCGAGTTTTTGTTTTATTTCGCAAAATAATTTGATTTCTGTCTATCTGACTGTGTTAATTATTATTCCCCCAATAAATAAAACTATGAATTTATTATTATTATCTAGAGACTATTAATAACAGCAGGTGAAATGTAGCTACAGACGAGCCGAATGTGTGGTGATGTCAGGTACGCTTCTGTTCCAGTTGACCCACATTTATGCTGCATGCTCGGGTTCTCCCGTGTCCACACTTTCCTGTGTTCTTCTCAAAAACATACTTGGCAAGGAAACGAGTCCTTACGTTCTAGTGTATTAAGAAACAGACACTATCTGTCGGAATTTTGCAATAAAAGCACAGGTGAAACTTAACATTATGGACTACTGCTAAATTGCTCTCTATGGACAACTTTTGAATCACCATGGGGAAACCATATTTTTTGGGGGAAAAGCTCAAAAAGCTCTGAAAAATTAGTCCACTTTTGTGCATCTAGACGTAGCTCTGATTCAGTTGGGTTCGGTGGGACCTCCTTGTAAATCTACCCCTTCAGAAAACACCGATGAAGGGCAGTGGGCAGCAACAGACTGGGCTCTGTACTGTAGGTGAGAGAGGAGGATTAACAGTCCTTCTAGGACTAAATTAAAACAGCTTTCTTAAACCTAAAGACCTCTTGAGTGCATTCCTTATTTCTACCTTTGTTAACATTATTTTATCTGTATTTCATCTTAACTGAAAAAAGCTTTGCCTACAACCGGTCCCTGATTGGCTGCCATGTCACGATTTCATAGAAAGGTTCAGCTGTTTTCAACTTCAGTGATCGACGCTCCCCTCTCTCAATGTGGTGCTGTTGTTTGACAACACCTCAGCTACAGTAGTCGGCATTCAAAATTTCCCCACTTTCCTTTAAAGCCCTTGGCTTGTCCTTGGCTGGTTACCTTCAATTCCTTTTTAAACATCAGTATTTGTACTAAAATATTCTTTTTGTCATGATTTGTGGACATTAAGATGTAAAAAGAAGCGTCATCTCATGGTCAGACCCTGTAATTCAGTGAAAGTGTGGAGTCAGAGCAAAATATGCAAGAGGGGGTCACCCTAGTGGCTGGAAGTTCGGGGGCATTTCGTTGGGAGTTGGAGGAAAGTGGGCTGCCATTCGGCTGGCGTTTGACTGGGAAGGACCATTTCGAATGGCTACTACTGTAGTAATACATGGTGGGGGCAAAGCAGTGTTGGTTCTCACAACTCTGAATTCACTGCTGGCCGCTTCCCCACCCTTCACCACGCACTTTGTATAGGAATTCTATGTGAATCCAACACACTTTCCATTGTCACCGCTTCCGCTGTGAACGCACCATTATAGCATGCTGTGTTATTTTTTAATTTATACATTTTTGGAAAAAGGGTAATAGACTTGAAATATAGTTTAGTAATTAAAGTTTGTTTGATTATGTTTATTTTCCTCAGTAATTTGGGCATTTTTATTTAGAAGCAATTATATTGTTTACTTAACTACATTTATTAGGAAAATACAACCTAGATTTGCATCAGAAATATTATCCCTCTTTGCTCTCTCACCTACTCACTAGCGTTGGTATTTTGCCAGAAGTGTCAAGTAACGAGGTACAAATACTTTTTTATTGTACTTAAGTACACTTTTTAGGTATCTATACTTTACTCCATTACTTATTTTTCGTCCTACTTCTGACTTCTACTCATTACATTTTCACGCAAGTATCTGTACTTTCTATTCCTTACATTTTTGAAGCAAAGTTACTCGTTACTCTTGGCTTTGGTTTAATACAGAGGTCATGAATTAGCGGACCGCGGTCCGGTGTTATGCCGAAAAGTGCATGCCTGCCGAGATATGCATCCCCAGTATGGGTGTTATGAACAAGATTAAATCCAAAGATTTTGTCCAAGGTATGGCTGATTTATTTGTTGTAATCTCTTGTTATTCACACACAACAATAAATAGTGACATACTTTTTCACTTTTACTTGAGTAAAGAGGTCAAGTTGATACTTGACTGCAGTATCTATACTTCTACTTAAGTAACAACTGTGTGTACTTTTGACAACACTGTATTTTGCTATTGTCAAACATTAACAACTGTTGCGGGCAAAGTCACATTATGTTATATTTTAAACATGCAAATGCAACTTCATCAATAAAAAACAGATTGCTACATCATTGGTAATTATCAGGAAATTTCAAAACTCCATTTTCTTTGTAAATCATTAGAAAATGTCAAAGAAAGTCAGTTCAAATCTTAACTATGTAAGCTACAGATTTTTGACCTTTTCAGTATTGCTATTAATAAATGCATTTCTCTGAGACAATTCTTTGAAAGCCTTATAATTATATTTCTTTAGCTTTTAATGAAGGAATGTGTACCATAATAACCCGATCTAATGGTGCCTTCATTTGGTATCTTAATTACCTTAAATACCAAAAGCCAAAAGAAACATTGCACATGAACACCCACCCACATTGAAAGTTTCACTGGAAAGCTGGGAAAAATTTGCTCAAGTTGCCGAGATGAGGTAAACTTTAAACTTTAAACATAGCAGAGGGCATCAAAACTATTCTGTGTGGTGAATACTGTGTTGTTAAGTGTTCTCTCCTGTTGTGTTTGTAGCCTAAACAATGCTGTGATAGTATATATATATTTTTTAAATATATCACCATTTAAACATGTAGTTTTTTTTAATTACCGCTTGTTTGAGTTGATCAGATTCTCACTAGCAGTCAGTCAATGGATTTGATGCATCCCCTTCTTCTTGAAACAGATGAATTAGGGAGTCTAACTGTCTTGCTTAAGTAGCAGATCAGGATAATATTTGGATCCAAAATGTTTCTCTTATCCACCACAACAAAAGCATTTAAACACAATGCGCTGGTAATTTTCACTTTACAAGTGGTAAGGATCATCTTTACCAGACTACATCACGGAAGCATTAGTTCATCTTTTATACGTTTGACCATTTACTAAATGCATACACATGTTGATGTCAACATGTGTATGGCAACTCCACTCGGACAAACTGTATTTCACCCTTTTCTTAAAGATCAAATCTCTTTTGGATTCTCAACATATTATTATCTATATTTGCTATTATTTCAATTTTCATTGGTGACCTAAAGTACCCTTATGTAGAATTTCAGTCTTGAAGGAAAGTACTGCATTCTAAGACAGACTGAGCTCTGCCCCTGACAAGGTGACAAAAAACTCTCAGCTTACTTTATTCTTTTTATTAAAGGCAACACCGATTTTTTTTTTTTTTACATTAGCCCCTTGATTTTACGTTATTACATCATGTTCTACTCACCCATATTAGTTTTGTGTCATTTGGAGCTGTTCCAAAGATATTCGGTTTTGTAATTCAAGTAACTTCTTCCTATGGGCAACGAGTTGAAGGTACAAACTAAACTGTTCATAATTTGTTCTTTATGGTACACCAGCATTCATGACATGAAGGTGAATCACTGTCCCTTGGACATCCGCAGCTATATTTTTTAATTTTATATATTTTTTAAACAAAGCGTGTTTTTTTTTTATATCATGGTCTAACAGTTACTTTTTTCACCATTAACAGATTTTTTTTTCAGTTTTGTTCGATCAGGTAAAACTTCATCGGTCATATAAAAGCTAACACTACAGATGCTCTCGACTCAGCACACTCACTCTGCGTGATGTTATTATCGGTATCTGGGCAACCACAATGTTTAACATCATGTGGAACGCGGACGTTCAGCCAATCATGTAGCGTAATGTCACTGGCATGAAGCAGGGCCTGCGCAGATCTGGTACCTACACCGGGCGGTGGGAGAGAAGGAAAAGACAATGAGAAAAAATGAAAGAAATTGTGCACTGCTGGAAGAACTGCGGTGAACTAGTGAAGGAAAAGTGAAATGGCGCACTGAAAGATCACCCTGCACCTTTTTAATATGTTTGGCTCGACCTATTGCTGTGAAGCAGGATTCTTCACCATGATCATAATCAAAACTAAATATGGATCCAGGCTCAAAATAAGCACCTTGATATGTGCTTGCGAATGGCTTTTTCGCCTATCAAACCCACGTTTAAAGCCTTTCAGGGCAGCCTAAAACCCACTTATCTCATTAAGCCATAAAAAAGAAAGAAAAAAATTACCAATGGTCAGTTCAGGTGTTTTATAAAAGATGTAAATCAGGAAACAGTCAATATACCAAACTAAATGATTATTATTCTCTACCTAAAAAAAAATGCTGTACATTTAAAAATGGAATAATTTTCTTTTTTTTTAATATATTTTTTTATTTAAAAAGTCAATGTATAACATTGATGCATAAACACCAAATTTTATTTCAGTGTTAAAATCTGTTTAAGGTAATGGATTATAATTAAAAATGTCTGCGGACCTTTACTGGTTGTTGATTTTCTTTATTCGGACCCCACTGATTTTAAATTGATTACCCCTGCTCTAGAGCAACTTTTTGACTGCTTTTGCCTTTTTACTAGCACTAAATATAAAAGTTATTTTGATGGTTTTCTGTGAAGCGTTTTGTAACGGTTTTATCTGTGAAAAGCCCTTGACAAATAAACTTTACTTATTCACTTGCATATTTGTCAGAGTTTTACAGAAGCCTAGACATTGTTATAATAAGTCCATGAAATATGCTTTAGAGAACCCAAGCGTATTTAGGGGGATGTAGAAAGGGGACATTTTGTTCATGTAACTTGACAAATTGGGCTTCTTAGTTTCTATTTATATCTTTTTCATCTCACAGGAAGGGAACCATCTTCCATATTCCCTTGCGTTTGCCAGGGGCTTAGAGTGACATATTGCTAATCTGGTTATTATGCAATTTTTCAGCCGTCTGTATTTTACAGTCGTGTATGGATATAGTGCTGGTTTCTTATGAGCAGAAACTGCAATAACACTGCAAGCAGCTAATGAGCAACTGCTACTACTGTGGTAATACATCTGAAGTCACTTCAGGGTACTCTTGTTTCAACAAGTTGTTAGTCTAAGTCACTTCATTAAGAAAACTAAATTATATCTTCATAATGGTACAAAAAGCTTCCCAGCCTTAAACCCACGGGATGCAACCAAACCAAGGAACTCAGATTTCTATCATAGGAGAGGTGGAAAGAGGTATACATCCTTTTCCTGAATGGATACACAAAAACAGGCATCTCAGCAGGAATTCATGATTGCCTCTGGCATTAATATATAAATTACTGTATGGCCACAGACATCAGAGGAAATCGTTTCCATAATGTGAGAGTGGCCTGATACTGATGACGGATTAGAAGTGGCCTGAAGCAAGCATCTTCATGAGCTTAAGATGGTCATTCTTTTCACAAGTGCCTGCATTTTTGTCCCATCAGCTAATTAGGGGTGCCCTGTCATTAAAAATGCGTAAATCAGACCTTAATGTGACTCAAGAGCCTTGGTGAGACACTGGGTGGAAAAAAAATGTGGTCCTCTGATTTAATGGGACCTGAACTGAAGGGGATATAAGTCTTGATAATGATAGTCAAGTACACTGTATTGATCACCACTCCCTCTGGTGTCTGTGTGGGTGAAAACAGGAAGGGTGGAAATTGAAGTGGGATTTCTTGACTTTGTACAGTGAGACAAGGTGGTCAGGACAACATGACAAATGTGTTTGTATAATGCAGCGTCGCTCACTTTCTCTTTTTATACACAGCTAGGATTTTTTTTTTCAGTCAACCACAAATACAGAAAAGAAACCAAAAGTTTTGGGGAAGAATATTGTAAAGGATAGTTCAGCAGCCTTTTTCAATTGTCCATACTTTATAGAAGTCTAGACAATATTAGGCTTTTGTGAAGTAGCAACAATTAAAAAAGACTGCTCAACTGTCCTTTGCAGTTTTCTTCCTAAAAAGCTTGGGGAAGAAAATTTAAATTTACATGATGCAAGTGTCTCCAATGAAAAATGAAAACTGCTGCTGAACTTTCCTTTGCAATTTTAACTTTCATATGCCCAGAAATCCTGGTCGAGGAGGAGGAGTAGCAACAATCTTTCAGTCGGATACAATGCTTAGTCCAAAGCCAGTGAGCAGTTACAGTTACTTTAAACATTTAACCCTTAGTTCCCTCATCCAAATTGTAAAAATGAAAAAATCTTCCTCAATTATTGTTAAATTTTGACGAGGTCATCATAGTGGAGGATTTTAAAATTCATACCGACATTAAAGATGATAGCTTAAATGCTACCTTAGATTTGTTTAAAACGTGCAGACTCCCACACAGTCCCATCTTCATACTTTGGATCTTATGCTGACATATGGCATTGGCTGGGAAGATATAACAGTATTTCCTTACAACCCTGTCCTATGTGACCACTTTCTGGTATCCTTCGACTTACTTTAACAGAGTTATCCTCCCCTAGAAGGGTTTCACTTTAGCAGATCAATGTCTGAAAATGCAGTAAGAAATTTTAAAGAATCTGTTCCACTTTTTATCTACTATGTATTGATGATCAATACTGCAGAAGGTAACTATTTAATTCATTCGTCTTCACAATTCATGAATTAATTGATAGGGTCACCAGCTCTCTGTTTACCACTTTAGACCATATATTCCCTTTGAAAAAACTTTAATGATAGAAGGCTGGCTCATTGGTTTAATGCAGACCTGTGTATTTTGAAGTAAAATGTTAAGAAAAAGTAGAGAAACTGGCACTCTACATGCCTATTGGAATCCTTCTTATCTGGAATCACAGTTTACTGATGTTTAAAGTGACCCTTCATAGAACTAGAGCAGAACATTTTCCTTCATTAATAGAGGAGAATATGAATAATCCTAAATTTCTTTTTTTATACAAACTCCAGAGCAATAGCTCTGTTAAATCATCCATCCCCCCTGCTCCTTAGTAGTAATGATTTTATGGTATTATCTTTAAATAAAATTGATTCTATTAAAAATAAAATCATTGGCACCCCTCTTACTATGATTATAGGGTTAGTTAATATAACCATTATCTTTATCTTAGACTTCAAATTGTATGTTAGTTCCAGTTCTAACCAAATAATTTTAGGAAGTATCCCCCTCTGATTTCCACCTCCATTTTAGATATGATAAATATATCCCTGTTGAAGGGAAAAGTACCTCAAGATGTTGACCCAGATGACTAGGTCAGTTATAGACCTAAATCTAATCTTTCATTCTTATCTAAAATTCTTGAGAAAATTATTGCTAAACAAGTTGGTGGCCACTGCTACCATTATGAACTTTTTAAAGAGTTTCAATCTTAGCACTGAAAAAGCACTGGTGAAAGTCACCAATTATTTCTCATGGCTTCACATAATGAACTGGTATTTGTAGTTGTCCCCTTAGATCTCAGTACTGCATTTGACGCAATCATCACAACATTCTTTTAGAAAGGCTGAAACATTTAGTGGTTATTAAGGGCCCAGCATGAGGTTAATTTGTTCATGTTAATGATAAATCTTCCTACAACACCAGGGTTACCTGTGGAGTATCACAGGGATCAATGCTAGGACCAATTCTCTTTACTATATACCTAAATGCTTCCAATAGGTATAATGATCTTGGTTCTGTTGCTTTTTCTCTAAGTTTTCAGTTTCAAGTTCATCCAGGTTTTTCCTTGTTTTCTAGCTTTATTGGTGTGTTCAAGATTCTTTTAAGTTTCTTAGGTTTTTCTTTGTCTGTCCTCTGTTGCCCCCTTGTGTTTTCTTTTCCCTTGTCTTCCTCATCAGCTCTACTCACACCTGCTTCTTATCAGCTTGTTAGTCCTTCCTTTGTTCAGTCAGCCATAAATACATTCCCTCTGCAGTCCCTCTGTTCTGGTTCCTCGTCTTACTGTACTTCATCCTACCCTGGCTCCTCATGATTGTTTCCCCTGATGTCTCCATGTTCCTGGTTTGTGTTTAATTCTTATGTTGGTTTTTTGGATTCCCGTTTTGATTTACATTTTTAAGTTGGATTTTTTTGTATTACTGTTTGGCTACCTGTCATCATTGGTTAAACCTTCAAAGATTTCACCCCTGCCTCTCAGCTTCTGCTTTTGGGTCCTCACAAAAACCTTAAAACCAAATCTTGACAATAGGTAGACTTATTAGACTGCATGGGAATAAAATCCACTGTTATGCTGATGATACTCAGCTATATCTCTTCATAAATCCACATGAAACTAACCCATTACATAGACTATAAGCATGTCTTGAAGATATAAAAACAACTTTTTGCTCTTGAATGCAAAAGAAACAGAAGTTATTGATTTTTGGACCCGAGTCTCTAAAAAAATCAGAGACCCGATTGTTCCTTATGTTCCCAGCAGAGCACACTGAGAAAAAAAATGAAGCAACTGTTTCTGACATTTACTTAAAGTTTTTGTGTTAGCATGGTAGGACATAAAACAATTGTGTTAAAGTAACTAAATTTGATTAAGTATATACCAAAAATGGTATCTGCAGGTTGTTGAATTTCTAGAATTTCCGAAAGTAGAATGCAAGACAGATTTTTTTTTTTTAGGCTACATTCACACTGCAGAAAAATGTTGCTCAAATATGATTTTTTTTTTTTTTTTTTTTTCTTTATGCCCTGAATCACTTGACAACAAATACACTGTGGTTAATTATGCAAATCAATGTACTAACAAAGATAAGTACAGAATTCTTCCTCTTTTCAGAACTATATTTTGTGTTATATTGGGTAAAGAGAAAATGATGTGTCTCTGCAAGTCATCTAGGAGTATTCAGTAAAATCATAGATAAATAACTATTTTAACAAAAACTTATTAAATAATCAATTTATGTAGATATCAGTAATTGTAAATATCAATTTTATGCAGAATGATTATTGATAAAAGTAGCTAGGTAATGATAATGGAAAAGATGTTAGCTATACTTTTTATCAAGATGGATCTGTAAATATATGCGTGTATTTTTAGCAAAAGCTGTAGGAATATATAATTTGTCTTTATTTAGAAAAAAATGGGCGTTGTGCTTATTAATATTCCTTTTGGAACAGTGTAGATTGACCCTGAGGTTCTGGCGCCTATCCACTTTCGGCCACCCCTAAGTGTACATTGGTTGTTGCCCAGCCACCCTCATAAAACATTTCTGGCTACGCCTCTGCTCTGTACTGACAGCGTGGAACAAAAACAACAAAAACCGACATGGAGCACAGGATAGATGGAGGTGTACAGTGGAGGGAGAAGTGCATTTTGGAGTAAAGTATTTGATCGGATACAACAAACTGAGGGGTCATACCGTATCAGGTCAGTTGACTACAATGCGGTATTCACAAATTTCCCTCTGAGATGTCTGCCACTACTCTTCCAAAAGCAGTAATTAATAGTTCTGCTCTCCTTCTCCTCTGTCTCCTTTTCAGCATTGTCTTCTGCATCATCCTGCTTCTTCTATTGTTTAACATCTTTAAATCTGTCCATAGACTCTGACTTCTGACTACTGTTCTTATGCTCATGCAGGTCACTACTGCTTCTAAGCATGGTTTGACATGACTTGTTATTATTTTTCTACACATGCGGGACACTTCAGTGTCACAATTTCAGAAATTCAATTAAACAGCCACAAAAAAAAAAAAAAAAAATCAGATTAGCCAAAAAATAGGAATTGAGCATTAAGACCTGCAGTGTGAATGTTAGTTATCTCCTATGAAACCAACTACCAGTTCTAGTATGTGAGGCAGACATCCTGTCTACTTTTAAGGCTAGATTTAAAACTTTCCAATTTGATTAAGCCTATGGTTAAAGGCTGAGTGATGTTTGCTCAGCCACTGGGTGAGTAGAGAAATAGTAGAAGGTAGAGTGAACAGCTCTATCCAATAGTTGAGAAATCAGTCCAGACAGATTCATACCTCATAACTCAGAATAGTTAAGCCATCCCAAGCTATTTTTTATATTTATACTGCTATATGTTTAGGCTGCTGGAGGATATTGGGGACCACTTTTCATCGTTCTTCGTCATTCTCTCTTATTGCATTCTACAATATTTGTTAAGTTCCACCTATAACTTTGTCCTCTCTGCTTTTTCTTGTCAATTTAGGTTCATCTGCTCTGTTCCTGTTCAGCTGTGACACCATCCCCATCAGCATATCTGTTTATAGATGTTGGAGCTTGGTCTATAGTTTTTGTGTTGTCCTGTTTATTTTACTGTGACTAACTACTGTATATTTATTCTCTTTTATCCTATGACATGAGAACTGGCTCAGAGCTCATCTGTTTGGCTATGTCTTTCCTGGGCAGCGCTACCTGTGGAAATAGTTACCTTTTGTATATCTGCTTCTGTCTTCTTGAACTCCCAGGTGGTCTCAGCAGAAGCCTACTTACACTGAACTGATTCTGCTCAAGGTTTTTCTTTCTGTTAATACCGAGTTTCCCTTTCCACTGTCACTGCATGCATGCTCAACATGAGGTATCGCTTCAGAGTTAATGACACCATACAATCAAATGTCTACTGTTGCTATATGCTGATCTAGGAAGAGGAAATTCTGCAGTGATTAACATCTTGCAGTCAGCTAGGTTTATACTTACATAACTTTTCACCAATCTTCATGATTTAATCAAGTTGTTATGTTTGATATGGCATGAGTTGTGAAAAAGTGTTAGATAAACTGAATTGAATCAAATTAGATATATACATACTGGAGAAATCTTTTGTCTTTGTGTCAGTAGATATCTTTACTTGATACAGGTACAGATTTTGTTCAAATTTGCATTTTCGCATTCTCTAGTTTTTTCTCAATTCAATTCAATTCAATTCAATTCAATTCAGTTTATTTATATAGCGCCAAATTCACAACACATGTCATCTCAAGGCACTTTACAGTTCAACCAGATCAAATTGATACAAAGTTTTCTATCTAAGGAAAACCAGTTGATTGCATTGACTCATTGACTCAAATACAATCCCCCACACTAAGCATGCTTGTAGCGACAGTGGAGAGGAAAAACTCCCTTTTAACAGGAAGAAACCTCCAGCAGAACCAGGCTCAGTGTGAGCGGCCATCTGCCGAGGCCGACTGGGGTTCAAGGAGACAGAAGCAGAGATACAAAAAGCAGCTGTAAAAGGCGGCCCCGTCCAGGAAACACACAGCCAGGCAGACGAGCTCCAAGGCAGCTCCCATGCCAGAGGACGAAGAAAGCACATCCACTCAGTCACGGTCAGAGAAACAGGACCACACTGGAAAACAGGCCGATCTCCAACATCTATAAACAAGGGTGTTGATAGAAGCAGCACAGCTGATGTTTCTTTCCAGGATGACGTCACAGCCAAACAGGAACAGACGAGGCAAAGCTACTCTGAGGAAAAGCAGAGAGAGCAGAAGGTTAGAGATTGAACTAACAGATTCTGCAGAATAGGAGAACAGAGAGAGAATGAAGCAGAATGATGAAATGGGGGTCCCTATGTCCTCCAGAAGTCTAAGCCTATAGCAGCATAACTATAGAGATAGCTCAGGATAACCTGAGCCACTCTAACTATAAGCTTTATCAAAAAGGAAAGTTTTAAGCCTAGCCTTAAAAGTAGACAGGGTGTCTGCCTCACGGACTAAAACTGGTAGTTGGTTCCACAGGAGAGGAGCCTGATAACTAAAAGATCTGCCTCCCATTCTACTTTTAGAAATTCTAGGAACCACTAGTAAACCTGCAGATTGAGAGCGAAGTGCTCTGTTAGGAACATAAGGAACAATCAGATCTCTGATATAAGATGGAGCTTGGCCATTTAAGGCTTTATATGTGAGAAGGAGGATTTTAAATTCTATTCTTGATTTAACAGGAAGCCAATGAAGAGAAGCCAGGATAGGCGAGATATGATCTCTCTTTTTAATTTTCATTAGAACTCTGGCTGCAGCATTTTGGATCAGCTGAAGGCTTTTAACTACAGTTTGTGGACTTCCTGATAGTAAAGAATTACAATAGTCCAGCCTTGAAGTAACAAATGCATGGACTAGTTTCTCAGCATCACCCCTGGACAGGATATTTCTAATTTTTGCAATGTTCCTCAGATGAAAGAAGGAAATTCTAGAAACCTCCTTGATATGGGACCTAAATGACAGGTCCTGATCAAAAACAACACCAAGATTTTTTACTTTATTATCTGAAATCAGTTTAATCCCATCCAAATGAAGTGACTGGCTAATCAGTTTCTTTTTCAGAGACTCTGGTCCAAAGACTATAACTTCTGTTTTGTCTGCATTCAGAAGCAGAAAGTTAAGAGTCATCCAGGTTTTTATGTCTTCAAGACATGCCTGTAATCTATGTAATGGGTTAGCTTCATCTGGATTTATAGACAGATATAGCTGGGTATCATCAGCATAACAGTGGAAATTAATCCCATGCTGTCTAATAATTCTACCAATTGGGAGCATGTATAAAGTAAAGAGAATTGGTCCTAGCACTGATCCCTGTGGTACTCCACAGGTAACCTTTGAGCGTGTTGAAGATCTATCATTAACATGAACAAACTGAATTCGATCAGATAGATAAGATTTAAACCAGTCTAGTGCTGTTCCTTTAATTCCAACAAAATATTCAAGTCTTTCTAAAAGAATATTATGGTCAACTGTATCAAATGCAGCACTAAGATCCAACAGGACGAGCACAGATACAAGTCCATTATCTGAGGCCATGAGAATATCATTAGTGACTTTCACCAGAGCTGTTTCAGTGCTATGATGAGCTCTAAAGCCAGACTGAAACTCTTCAAAAAGTTCATTATGGTGGAAGTGATCGCAAACTTGTTTCAGTCTCAGGCTTCTTGTCCAAACTTAGGGCTTTACGATTAACCAGAAGCAGTTCCACGCAAATATATCGCAATATAATATATCTGACGAAATTGTTTTTATTATTATTTTTTCTTTTTTTTAAATAAAGCATTTTAAATGCCACCGATAATCACATTTAATCAATTTTGATGTCAATTCAGGCCCTAATTTAAAAGATAATATTTTAATGACTTTTAAAGATTTTTAATGACCCGTGAAAACACTGTGATTTGTGAAAGCATCTGATGGTGGTCAGAGGTGGACAGCAGTCCTTTTTTTACGGTAAGTCCCAGGGCAGCTGAGGTTACCCTGCTATTATCAGTGTGTGAGTGAGTTCGTAAAGGACTTTCGAGTGCCTTGATGTGAGTATGTGCTATATAAGTACATGCAATCTAACCAACATTTCAGTTTTGTTAAGGCTGATGGTACTGTTTCTGTCATTTCAGAACACAAATCGAATTTAGAGTTCATGTATAGGCTGACTTTATCAAGCAACATAAAGATATTGCCTTTATAGATCATATAAGTAGTTTTAGAACTTTGTAATTCAATTTCAACATAATTACCCTTTATAAAAAGATGTTAAAACAGTGAGTTGCTTTGGGGTGTCTTCTCAATGTGTTTTCCATCTCTACATTACACAAAATTCCCTTTCCTGTCAGTATTCTGTTGAAATACAAGACGCTGGCGGAGGCTGCTTTGGGAAATTGTTATACAGAGTTTTCTCTAATTATACAAGAAAAGTGACAAAAGTTTGACAGTTAGTCATTTGACATGTTACATTGCTGTCATTACTGTAAGGAAAACGTTAAATATTTATCATATGCAAGCCTGTAGGGGGTATGATCATTTTGCTTAACTGTGTCATTAAGTTTTGGTTAATTATCATGGCCCATTTGGTCCAGCACCTCCTCCAATGTGCTACAATTCTCTGTCCATTATCCACTCTGTAATTATCAGCAAACAGTGTCTAGCCACCCCACAGCACTTTCTCTTGGAAACATGTTTATAATTACCTCAAGATGTTGATTTGTCAATTCCTGTTAATGGAAAGCTTCTGTTCGTTTCCTTGGTGTTAAAATCAAAAGGCTTTTACGGTTGCACTTGGGAGTGCTATCTGCAAATTACCTGTTCACAGCCTGTGTTTTCAAATTGGATTTTTTAAGCATGTTTTTAAATGACACAAGACTTGAAATTGAAAGCGCAATCATAATGTCCAATCCTGGTGGGGATGTCACACTTTCCAACACCACCTTTGTTTAAAAAAAGATCATCTATTATGGCACTACATTACTCAAACAAAGTAAGAAATGTGTGTATTTACCCTAAAGTCTAAACAGCTTTTTGAAAAATCACTTCTTTTTTTAAGCACATCTTATGCTAAAATAGTTAGAAAATATGGAGTACCTCAAATGGAGCAGAAACACAGAAAAAAAAATCCAGAACATTAAATTCCTGTGTATGAAAAATAGAAATAGTTATAAAGTATGGGTTATTATTTCTATGATATAATATTGAACTTTTAATAAATACATTCACCTTAGTCTGAAGCTACATTTTCTGAGCCAAAAATATTAAATAAGACCACGGTTACCTTGGATTACAAAAAATTATTTGGGATCATTCATTATTTATAGGTACTTACAACTGCAACTGCAGTGAATTTATTATGTAGTAAAGCTGTAAAAGTCTGTACAGAAGCAAAGCTGATACAAAAATATCTTGGTGGGGAAACTTGCTCACACAACAGATCTATCCCTAATGCATGATAAAAAAATATGGGAATGCTTTTATTTACATCAAAGAGGGGCATATTTGGACTCTGACAAGTCTCCATAACTTTTTTATTTCTGTTTTATTCCACTCCAAAAGGCATATTCTCTTAACTCTCAATAGTCTTGGTTGGCATAGCAGTTAGCTCACCTGAGGCTATTCTGTGTATTGGGAAGCATCTTTCTAAGGAACATATCTTAAAATTTTAGCTGTTATATATAGAATTTGTATGTTTCATTTTGTCCTCTTGAAACAAAAAACTCAACAAAATAATAAACATTTTGGAAATAAATCAAGATTTTTCATTAAAAAAAAATGAAACTCTAATTGACACATAAAGAACTATGTGAACCAAAAATCAAAAGCTCCGGATTCATGCCAATGGTTAGGGGATGTATGTGTCTGACCAGAACTGTAAGCCTTATACATTTTTTATTATAACCCCTTTAAGAGAGTTCCCATATCTCAGATCTGCATGCTTTTCCATGTTCAAACTGCTGCACAGTGAGAAAAATTCAACCGAGGCCAGGCAAAAAATCCAGAACTCAAAGAAAGCTCCTCGATGCCTGAGGCTATATAATATGCAAAATGTACTCCAGGAGCCTCCAGAAATGTCTGCTTGGTTTGTAAAATGAATTTAGTTTGGGTTTGGGTTTTTTGCATGTTTTTCCACTCACAGCTTCCCGATAATTTGCAATGTATTGTACTCTAATTTTCTTCATCTTTTTCTTCAGTGTAATATTTACCTCTTTTTTGGAATTTTGTATTTAATTCTTAACATATACTGTAATAGAAAATATTGGTATTCTTTAGATATTTAGAGTTTTTATAAGAAGTGTTTATATATCCATGCATCATTTTTATATCTTGGATATAAAGGGATTTAACTGCACTTGAAAACAAAAAAATTTATTATATTATTAATAAAGTTTTGTACATCTTCCCCCCTAATAGCAGCTCCCTATGACTCTATTAATCTGCTTTGGACCACTCTTTTTCATCAACTACCACTTTCTGAATCCTCACTTTCAACTGTATCGTGTTTTAAGTGGTTTCATGCCTGGTTAGCTTGTTTTTAATTCAACCAACAGATGTTAAAACTCCAAGTACTGCTGTACATAGGCTGAAGCAACAATCAGAGACCTCTCCCCTACACAAAGCAAAAGGGTCTCATCCACTTGGGTGGAGCCCAACCCTAGAAGAATCAACTATACAGCTATAAGAAATACTATCTCAGCCAGCTGCGTTTCCTAGAGTCTTGTTTCCAAGACGTTTTATTTCCAATTTATTATTTGTAATCCAGAAAATACATCATGTAAGCTGAAGGAGATCCACATGCTGTCAGCAGTTGTCCTAGAGACATACTACAGTATGTTCACTACTAAGATGGCTTGCTAAGTCCAAAGATAAGTGTAGTCTCTGTTAGGTCAGGTCAAGGCAAGTTTGTATTCAGACGACAATCAAATCAAACCAAATCTTTCTAAAGGCCAACCAAGAATGCCTCAAAAAGCTGGTCTCTCATCCAGTGGTTACTTAAATCTGTTCACACTCACATAAAAGGTTTTGAGACATACCCTAATATTGTTCACATAAGAGGGGAGAATTCACAGAGAGACTGAGCCATATCATTGTGTCTGGCTGAGTAAAGCCTATGCAGTCTATTGTGGTTAAGACAGTGATGAGCTCAAAAGCAGCAATCTCAATTTATTGGTCTTTTAACGTTCTTACCATCACCTCTGGTCTTGATATTTGTATCATGACCCAAGGAAATTACATCCTGTATACAATGGCTAAAATTAGTTTCTTCTACAGGATGACACACCCTGTAGGGTAAGGGGCTTAGCTATCTGGGGGTCTCAGAGAGGAGCTGCTACCCTGAGACCCCCACAGAGGACTCTCCACCCTGCCCTCACCCACCTTGAAAAGAACGACACTTATATGAGAAAACTGTTCATTGACTTCAGTTCAGCATTTAAAGGGGAACACCGTTTTTTTTTTTTACATTGGGCCCTTGATTTTACGTTATTACATCATGTTCTACTCACCCATACGAGTTTTGTCTCATTTGAAACTGTTTTGAAGATATTCGGTTTTGTTATATCCAAGTAATGTCTTCCTATGGGCAAAGGCTTGAAGGCACAAACTAAACTGTTCCTAATTTATTGGTATGCCAGCATTCATAACATGTAGGTGAATCACTGTCCCCCAGACATCCGCGGTTATATTTTTTATATTTTATAACATGATGTAATAACTTAAAATCAAGGGGCCAATGTAAAAACAAACAGCGTTCCTCTTTAACACCATTATACCACAACAACTCATCTGCAAACTGGACAAGCTGGGGGTCTGCAGTGTGCAGTAGACTTTGTCCTCAGTCCTTGCTCTTTACTCTGCTGACACACGACTGCACACCAACCAACAGCTGCAATCACATAGTGAGGCTTGCGGATGACACAACTTTGATGTGTCTCACCACCAAGAGCAATGAACCCACAACACAAAGATCAGCTTTCTGACCAAGTGTTGCAGCGACAACAATCTCCCGCTAAACATCAGCAAGACCAAGGAGATTGTTGTGGATTTCTGAAAGGATACACTGACCGCCCGTCACTGACCTGCAATAGTGCTGCAGTAGAGAAAGTGGGCAGTACCAAATTCTTAATGGTGCACATCAGCGAGTACCTCTCCTGGACAACCAACACCACAACACTTGTAAGAAGAAAACCCAGCATGCCTCTACTTTCTGCACAAGCTCAAGCACATTCTATAACATACACTAGTTGATTAATTTTTTTTATTGTACATACATAGACTTTTATATCACAGTGGTTGACAACTTATCTCTTTGGTTGACAACAGACAACCACAGTATCCATGTGTCAGAGTCAAAACCTATGGTGATTACGCAATATTAATCAGAGTGGTATATAGCTGTAGCTGCAGCTTAGTATTTGGCATTAGTCTGTATACCTGGAACCAAAAACATAAGCATACTTGTGTATAAAAGATTCACCAAGCTTCTTCAGAGGTAAGCTTAATAGCAGGTGTGGGTGGCCCCAGACTTCCCATACAGGGCACAGGAGGGCCAATCCCTCTAAGATGGTACCCACAAAACCACAGACCCTGGAGGAGATCCCCAGACCCCCCAGTGCAGGATGGGGCAGGCAAAAAAAAATGGGAGGAGTGGAAAAAGGCGCCACCATAGGGAGGAGAGCAACAGTGCAGCCCAGGACCTGTTATTGGTAATGGGGTTATCAACTGTTTCTTCTCTTTTTTCTGTATTTTTGCTTGTTATGTTGAGAACTGCCCCCTTGTGTTTTTTTTTTTTTGCACATACTGCACCTACATCCTTATCAACTATATTAGTGTGCATCCCTCATATGGGCTCGGGCACGATGCAAAAAGACAGATGCAGCAACCAAACACGCTAGTATATCTCGATCATTACTTAATCTTTAGTAAAAGGTGTCAAAGAAGGGCAGGATGTCTGCTGGACTTGGGGCAGAAGAGAAGGATGTTTAGGTTGTTCCTGAACTAAACGTATTGAAGAATATTTTCAATTATGGACAGGTTCCATCTGTCTGATCCTCCTTCTGCTTAAAACCTAAGATTTTCTTCAAGCCTAAGCAGACATATCTTCTTCCCATATACCTCCTTGCTTCTCTTATCTTGACTTTAAGGTGCTTCTGTATGCTTCTAAATAATTGTTTGACTTCCTGCCCTAAAGATGCATTTCACTGTTCTCATTGGGAAGTACCAACTTGAGTAATGGCATTTCAACATGGAGAGACTCATACAGAGAAAAGCTGCAATTATAAAAGCTTTATTGACATGAATGAAATAAGTTCTTTGGCGCACGGACCCTGGCAGAAGAAATTATGCTGTGAATCAACAGTCGCTTAGATGAATAACCTAGGAAAAGTATTAGTGTCCCCCCGGGGCCCAGAAACTGGTGACGGAATAAGCCAGAGGGTGAGTGCGGCTGAGAATAGTCTGAGAGTGAGAGAGGAGATGGGGAGGAGGTGGGTGAAAAGTCACTGGAGTGCTAGAGGGAGGTTAGTCCAGGAGCTAGATAAGGGGATCTTTAAAAATGATTGGCTTTGGAGAAGGTGCAGTCCCAACAATGGCTTTCTGAAGTTTGAACGAGGGACATCGCACAAGAGTCCAGGTAAAGTTGATAAGAGCCTTTCACATTGGGTTTTCAATTTTAGCTTCATCACAAACGACATTAGATGGAATTTATAAAATGACAGTGGTGACCTTTTTGTTAATGCTATGGATGAAAGCTAACTGCTAAAAATTCAACACCTGGGCTGCAGAAACCAAAATTTACAGTAATATGTCCTGGGTGAAACCAAAACATTGTTCTCCCTTTTTGTTTTGTTTTTTGTCTGAGATCATTATTGGGGATATGTCAGATCTGAGTCATTACAGTTGTTATTGTCCCTGATATATAGTAATAGTTTAACACACCTTTCTGCAGCTTCTCTACTGTTACCAAGTTATTACGCCATCCAGACAGTGTCTTGCTAACGACCAAAATCGAATAAATCAGAAAGGATTCCCATAGGAGTAAATCTAATTAAAATTAAAATAACGATTATATTTGGTTCATTTAACATAACATCTCTTTCTTCAAAAAGTCTGCTAGGTAATGACATGGCGCTATGTAAATAAACTGAATTGAATTAAATTTTGAACAACAGGCTGTTTAACAACTGTAGTTGTTAACTGGTGCTTTCGAAGTCAAGGTTGTCTACAAAAAAACTATAAAAGTGTATCATGGCTACAATCTCTTCTGTCTGAAAAGTTATGCAAAAATGGCAGGTAAATGAAAATGTGAAGAGCAAGGCAAGATCTGAAGTCACAACATTCTGGCAAAAATTGCACAATCACTAAACCAACACAAAGCCTCTGTATGATTACAAATGGCTGAAGGATTCACTGTGCTACAGTAAAAATTGGGGCAACCCATCTCACTACAAAAACCTTATCTACAAAGAGTAGTTATCAGAAGAAAAGACACAATGTGCCATTTTCAAAAGGATAAAAGCTACTGAGAGAAAAATAATGTCCCTGTTGTTAAAACACCGCTACAGTATTCATCCATCAGTTATGGCTAAAAATAATTATTGTATGCTCTCATGAGGCCTGCAGTAATAAAAGCACTGCAGAATCCACGTGGACAGGTTAGATATGAGGATTGCAGAGCACCAATAATCAATATCTTGTTTCAAAGGTCACAGATATGTACAATCAGTCAGACAGGTAGGCAACAAAATTCAAAATTATTATTAGATTACAAGGTCTTGTTTCAATTCACATTATGTTGTTATGTTGCTTTTAAACTTTATTGAATAATATATTTCCAAGTTTCACAAAATAGTTTTAAGCGTTTACTTAGATTTTTCTTAGTATTTTTATTTTAAGTCAAAAATCAGGCAATTTACAGAACAATAATGTTTTTAGTGTGATTGAATCATGTACTCCAAAAATAATGTAGCACAAGTAATTATCAGAAATCAATTTTATTATATACAGTATCGAAATGTCAATACAATTAAATTCAGTTTATTTGTATTGCGCCGATTCACAACACAAGTCATCTCAAGGCACTTTACACTTAACCAGCTCATACAGTCAGATTAGTTCAAAGGTTTTCTATCTAAGGAAAACCAGTTGATTGCATCAAGTCATTGACTTGGCAGCAATCCCTCAGAGAGGAAAAATTCCCTTTAAACAGGAAGAAACCCCTAGCAGAACCAGGCTCAGTGTGAAGGTTCAAGCAGGAGACAGAAGCAAAGATATAGAAATAAGCAAAGATATGTCAAAGATCATTAGCTGTATGTCACTGAATATTCATTTAATTCCTCTGGCACAGTAGTTGTCTTGTGATTAGAAGGTTGTTGGTTCGATTCCAGCCTCTCCCCTTTACATGTGGTGGGCAAGATGCTTAACCTACAGTTACATACTGATCTTCATTGGTATATGACTGTGTGTATGTTAGTAAATGTGATTGTTTAAGTGTTTGGGCCAAACTAAATAAACTCAGTTCATTCACCATTTAGAGACTTAGAGATAAGCAGGCTGCCACAAACTCTCGGTTTTTGCATATTTGTTGAATGTATGCAATAATTATATTAACAATACATTTTATTTGCCACCTTATGTGGTCACCACATAAAAGAAAAGATGAACCACAAAACTAAGATTAACAAAATAAAAACCTGTTGTTTATAAAGGTATGTGAAATGACATTACTTTGCACAAAAACATTTTTTATCACTAAGGTAAAACCAAAGGAGCTATCAGTTTAAAAAAAAAAAGTCATAGAGATAAAGGAAGGATTATGCATATCTCCTAGATCTTGTGACAGGTCTTTGCTGGATTCATTTATCGTGTATCTTTTAACTGTTTCTTAGACCTTGAGTTGTTTTATTTGTTGTCCTTCAGTTCTCCACTAGTATTATTTCTTGAGCTCACATCAAACATGCTGAAAAATATGCTGAAAGACCTCAAGGAACCCGGCAAGAATATTGTTCAAGGCCACTTGACAAGAAAGGATGTATCCTTGGAATCTTTAACTTAGAAAAAAAAAGCAGGTTTAAAAGTTTTCTTTAGAATTGTGCATGATAATTAGTCTCTCCTTTACATATTTTCAGCGTACTAAGTAAAACAAAAAGTGAATAAGGGCTAATTTATGATCTCTAAACTACAAGTTCCTCACTTCTGGAGACCAGTGTTGTTTTTGACAGCATCTTAGATTTAGTCTTAGTTTTCAGGTCGAAAACTATTATTAGTTTTATTCGCATTTTATTCATTAAAATGCGTTTAAAAAAAGAACAGGTTTTAGTCTAGCTTTAGTCGGTTTTATGCTGCAAAAAAAAGGTTAACCTCCACAATTTCCAATAACAACCAGATTCTTTACCAGACTAACAGCTCTGGCCTAGATACTACAATAGCTGGGTATAGAATGCTGCCATGCAGTTCATTAGTGCTGTTGAGCAGAAAACTTTGATTTATAGAATTCAAATAAACATTTTTATGAATTTTGACCTACTTTATAAAAAACTGATTCACAAAAGCTGTGAAAATAGCAGATCTATTTCAACACATCCTATTTGTTAATAAATCAGAACAGACAAGTTAACAAAATGTGCAATAAAAGAATGGTTTTAAACATTTAAGGTTTCCACCGATAAACAAACACTTCCTGATCAACTATGAATTATGCATCACACACAGAGCAATAAAATCTTCATTGCTCCAAAAAAGCAAAGAACAAAAGCGTTCTTCTCTCTACTTTTATTTGGCTTTATTTCTAATAATTTGCCCCTTTGCTACCACTGCTCAGGGGTCAAAGTAGATTTAAATTCACATGGTTTTGATATAATAAAAAAAAATACAGAGAGAACCTCCATAATTGCCTTGTAATGCCATGGCAATCTAGACCTAAATTGAATGAAGATGCTAACAAAATGCCATGACTGCATTTTTTGGTTCTGTTTAAGTTTTCTTTTTGAGTTTTCAGTTATATTTTTTAGTTGTGGCTCTCTGTATTTTCTAGTTTATTGGGTTTATTTCCATTTTGTGTAATTCTAGTTGTTTTTTGTTATATTTTTGAGTGCTTTTTTATTTCTTGAGTTACTCTCTGTTGCCCCCTTGTGTTTGTTTCCTTTCCCTTTGGATTTGTTCTAGACACTTCTACTGTATCCACACCTCTTCCTTGTCAACTAATTAGTCCATTCTTTGATCTGTCTCCCATATATACTCTCGCTGTGCAGTTCCTCGGTGCTGGTTCCTTGTTTTTTCCTGGCTCCTGATGTGTGTTTTCGCTGATGTCACCTAGATCCCGGCTTTCTGTATTTGTTATTTTGGATTTTTCGGTTTCTCATTCTCGTCTCATTAAACCAGCCTCCTGGACTCAGCATTTGGGTCCTCAACCAACATCCATACAAATTGTGACACTAACATGTTGAAATATATAAAGGAAACAGAGAAAATGTTTTAATGACAAGTCAAGGAAACATTTAAATCATATTTAAATAGATGGAAACGAAAATTATGAGAGAGAAATATTTAAAGATCTATGTACCTTTTCACCTGGCTCATTTTCCAAATATAAACAGTATGCAGTGAAATATTTGCTTTGGATATCATTTAGGGATTCGTTTTGGTAGGAATTAAAGAATGTTTAGTATCACCTCTTATTAGCTGGAAGTATAAAATCTTGATAGTGAGACAAAGGGAGTTTTTACGCTTGGCAGAGGATGATCAGCCCTATACAGTTTGCTGTATTCAGTAGCGAGAGCAGGGAGAGCCACACTGGTGAGAGTGATCCGTCACTGTGGAGCACATGCGCAGTGCACAGAAATGCATTTCTGCACAAGCACAGCTGGAAGGGTTTGTAGGAGTTCAGCGTGCAGTACAGTACCATTCTGGCAGTGTTGTGCCTGAACGCGTTCATTGAACGAAAGTTCATGAACTCGTTCATATTTTGGGCAAACGTGAACTGAACGTACTGTATTACTGCCTGATGAACGTTATTGTGAACTCGTTCATTCTGGTGTCTGTGAACGGCACGCTCTCTCAGTTCAACTCCGTTCAATAGGTTGCCAAATTTCTATAGAGCCCTCCAGGCGAAACCCCGGCTAAATCACACCGTAAACAGACCTTAATATGTAGCGGGAAAAACACCCAATCTGGCAACACCAGCTACCAGTGTCGTAGCCTACAGCCGCCTGCGTCATCAAAACAAAATGCAGCGTGGAAGCCACAGCAGCATGGAGGCGACCGTGGAGGCGACAAAGCAGCAGTATGATCACTTAAAACAGATATATGACCAGGTGGTCGGTGAGGATGATGGCAACAATCTTACATTTCTCTGCAAACTTTGCCCGCCGGCTTTCAGTAAAAAAATCTGCACTTCAGTAACCTTAAATTCCTACCTCAGCCTGGTCCCTCAGTTTGTGTTAGTACAATGTTCTTGAGGGTTTTACTATTCATGTAACTTGTTGGTTAAACCTGCCTGGTATAATTTTCCAGGATTCCAGTATTTCTTTTTAGTATGTACTGAAATGAAATTTCAAATTGAAAAAAATATTAAAATTAAAAAAAGATTTGCACCTTAAAGACTACTTTCCTGTTTTTCTTTTAATAATTCCTCATAAAAAAGACCATTCAAGCAGGACATTTTTACTGATGTTTTTTGAGAATATACTGTAGGGGTGAAAGCTGCAGCTGCTACTAGTGTGAAGTGAATGGACAGCAACAAAGCATTAAAGCAACAATGGGGAAATGCTGTCCCCTCAATGCTAATGTAAACCCTGGTTGGATAAGGATTCAAAACTGGATATGAAGATGAAATCTGACGCACAGTTTCAAAGTTACAACTGATAAAAAAAATTGCTGTCTGTGGTTCTACAGTAGGCTATGATGTAATTGAGCAATATATGAAAAAAAAAAGAACTATGAACTAGTTCATTTTTTGTAACTGTAAACTTAGTTCAAAATTATGAATTATGAACTATGAACTGAACTAGTTCATTTTAAAATGTGTGAACTGAACTTTGAAATAGTTCACGTAGAAAAAGAACTTTTCCAACACTGCATTCTTGATTATTTTCATGCCGCCGCTGCTGCAATGATCCATCTATGGTCATGCAGAAGGTGCACCATTGCACGGCAGGTGGGCTGCATGACCAAACAGGACGCAGCAGTATGGCGGATGCTGCTTAGCAGATTACAGTACAATGATGCATTTTAAACATCTGACCAACCACCAGATCGACCATTTTTATTTAGTCTTGTCGTGTTGATAAAAAACTCACACGCATAAGTCCCAATTTTTATATATCATTAAAGATGCATGTTTAGTTCATGAGTTCTCATTATCTTCATGAAAAAATGGAGCGTCAATGACATAGAGCCTAGGCGGAAGTTAAACTGAAGAAACTGCTCTTCTACATCCACCTACGACACAGCCAATCAGCTTTGAACCACACCTCCCCAAAAGCCAATCAGCATCCACAGCTCATCTTAAAAGGCCTCCGACCTGCAACTTGTCTGCTGCCTGGTTGCGCTGTGAAACTTCATTCAGATGAGCCCGTTCCTCCTGCCGAGGTCTGAGCGCCAAAGACAAAGTAATTGTATCAATAAATTTCTTCTTATTGTCTTTTCTCTTCGTGTAAGTTTTTCAGATTGAAATAATTTCATCATTGTCACCGTTGACGAAAACCACCCTGCTGGAGGCCGTCTGATTTCTCGGGGACATTCCTGGTATGGAGAGAGCAGTATCTATTAATCGTACGGTAAGTCTATGGGAGAATTGTCCTGAACTTAAAACCAGGCATCAGGCAGCTTGCGGTCATTGATACAATGATGCAGCAAACAATTACTTATTTATTTATTTATAGTGGAGTTCTCAGACTGTGAGATGTGTAACAAGATGAACACATTTTGCAAAAAGAGTGACGGATAAACAAAGATGAAATAACTTCCATCGCTGAGGTAATTGAAATGGGTTTTAGTCAAAGCTCTGTGTTATATTGATTTTCCCCTTGTAGGGAGATGACATAATTCTGGTCATGGGATTGTTAACCAGCCTAACATTTTATTTCTCTCAGGGCCAGTCAATCGAAAAAGATAAAGCGGAATACTAGAAATAATAAATCTTAACATAATGAAGATTCTTCCTTTGGAATAACAAGAAATAATCAAGAACAAAATTGTGGAAGATGTCATAAGACATGGCAGTAGCATGATAGTCCAAAATATACAGTAGATCTGCAGTTTTTATTATGAAAAAACTGTAAAGCCATTAAGAATATTCTTCTAATACAGATTTTGTTGCAGTGTCAAACTTTCATGATGAAATAAAAGCATTTTTTCTTGCTTTCCTAATGACTGTGGTCTATTTCATCAGGATAATGTATGGTGCCATCCGGCAAAAGGCCTCAGCAATTAAATTTTGTAACCACAACAACGACTCTAAAGAATCAAGGATCTAAAGTCTTTATTCTCATTTCGAAGCTATAATTAAATTTTGCTGAGAGTGCAGCCCTAAGTGCACATGTATTGTATATGACTGTGTATGAGAGGATGCAGTGACTGTCAGCTCTATTAGCTAAACCTTCTACCACTCGTTTGACCCCAGTTCTACCTTTACATCTCCTGTAATTCTTGATGGCATAGATTTAACTAGGTATCTGAAAGATTCCTCAGATAGTTGGCTCATATTTACATTGAAGCACACTTGAAGCACGCCATAAACCACCCAATTATAACCATAGTTATAGCCAGAAAATTTAGATAATGGTGGCCAGGCCAATGTACACTGAGGAGTTGCCAAAAGTGGATAGGTGCCAGAACCTCAGGGTCAATCTAGACTGTTCCAAAAGGAAAATGAACAACCACAACATCCACATTTTCTAAATAAAGACTATCTATACTTTCCTACAGCCTTTGCTAACAAATACATGAGTATAATTAAACATCCATGCTGTCTAAATTAAAGGTGTAGTGGACAACATTCTTTCACGTTTGAGTTCTGGGGTGAACGTCTTACTCAATGTCATTACTTACATAGTTTTAACAAAAATCGTTCTGCATATAATTAATATTTAAATGTACTAATATCTAAATTAAATTGATTACTTATTACTTAAGTAGTTATTTATCTCTGATTTCGCCAAAGACTCCTAAATGACTTCCAAAGGCCTTCATTTTACCTCTACCCCACAACACAAAATCTGGTTCTGAAAGAACATGAATTCTGTATCATTGCAGTATATTAGTATATTGATGTGTATAATTAACCACAATGTTTTTGTTGTGAAGTAAATGTTAATATAGGAAAAAATTAAAATTTTAGATAAGTTAGAACATTTCAATTGAGAGTATTGCTGCCACCACCATCTGTATTAGTGAAAAACAATGGTAGGGGGTGTCCACAGGGGTGGCCAATGATTGGCTAATGGTAGCCATAACCACACCTGGCCCCCCATCATTTTTCCACACAACCCTGTTTCACCTGATAGTCTTGCTTTTTCTGATCCTTCTCTGCAAACATTAAATATAGATGTGTGTAGTAATCACAAACATCCCTTTTCTTTCTCATTCTGTAGGTTTGTAAACAACAGTGAAGACGCATCTTGCCAGTATTTTACCAATTTTCATATTTTAAAACATTTAAAATAGGATTGTTTTTAGACAATCCATAGGAGACTAAGAACCAAGCATATGCGCCAACTCCTACGGAAAAGCTGCAATCAGATGATGAGGTGGATACTGCTGAAAAGATGTGTCTATTCGTCATTGTCTCAAGAGTGGATCCTGTATTGATGCCTTAGACTAACTACAGGGAAGCGTGGCCAGTTTGACAAAAATAGCAAGTAACCCAAACACCCACATGTTCTCATACCAGACCTAATCTTTTATTGAACAACTTGAAATACACAAATGAGTCTGAGCATCTTTATTTGTAACATTCAACGAGACCAATCATTATCTTTTAATAACTACTGCCCAATAGTGGGGCCCATTAAAGCAAAGTAATTAATCTAACACCTTGGCAAGGCGAGAAGATCAGCTATACTAACAACAAGTCCACTAAGTGGTTTTCCATTTTAATATTTGCATGGGAGGAGAGACACTGAATAACAAATGAATGGTGCATTCAGGTTTTACGGTGCAACAATAGAAAGAAAAGCAGTTTCTTAAGACATCTTTTTACATTTCCTTTTATTCCCATGTTCCTTTGCAGAGCCCAGTACGCTTGGCAAAAGGCCAGAGATAAAAGAGAAACGTAACTAAATAAATAAAGTGCAAACGCATTGCACTTGTGTTCTACACCTTGGTCTGCTTGCAATATAAGTCCTATTTATACCCCTTGTTAACATCTGTGTGTGTGTGCTCTAGCTATGTTGATGATTGATTAACATGTCAAATTAAATCACTGTCAAAGTAACACTGGCTAAGCTGACATTCCAAACAGTCCAATTACAGCCATTAATTGAGTGAACCCAATCAGTCCTCAAGGACAGAAGGAGGCTCCTGTCGACCACAAAGAGCACATTCCTTTTCCTTTGATCAGTTAGCAAATAGTAGCCGGTCAATTTTAAACAGACCTGGAAAAGAAAAACCTAACTGCTGCAGGTAAATCTGGATAAATTGGAATATCATTGAAAAGTTCATATATTTGAGTAATACAGTTCAAAAAGTGAAACCCTTGAAATTAATTAATTTGATTCATTACACAAACGGTGTTAGATTTCAAGTTCTTGTGTCTGTTAATTATGGTACTTGTGACTTAGAGCTAATTAAAATGGCCAAATTGGTTTCTTAGATAAAAGAATATGACATTAGACATCTAAAAGTTAAATTATTTTTTAATATACACATTTTATGTTGTTCATTAGACCATGACTCTGTATTTGAGTGGTTAATTTAAGTCATTCAAAATTTGTCAAGAAGATGGCTGTATTTTCACAAATACTAAATATTTATGTCTGATGAATCTCTATAATAAGTTTACAAAATGCAACTTTCTAAAATGTTTTAAATCTCTTCAGATAGATTCAGAACCCTAACATTTCATTTTCAGTCTTTTTTTTTTTTTTTTTACAGAACAGTACCTGAAAATGAGAAAGTAATATATATCTCTTTCATCTGATATAAAAAGAGAGAGGTGTAAAATTACTTGGTTTATTGCTTTTAGAATTTCCTGAATCTGCTGTGGGTCTTAAAAGAGATGTCATATTGTTGTTCCATTATTGATTCCTTTTACTGGAGGTGGATACTGCAGTATTGATCGGGCATTTGATATTGCACACATTCTTTTTCTTGATTAGTAATGGAAAATACGTAATATTTGATTATTCTATGATGCTATATAGACATGTGGTGCAAATTCAAAAACATTGTTAATCATGGGCACAGTGACAAAGATTCAAGCTGTTCTGCTGGTTCATATCGCAAAACAAAATTTTCTTTCACCTCAACCAGCCTTTTTTTTTTTAATCCAGAGAATACTGGAAACTTTGATATGAGTCCAAATAATGTAACATTTTGCAAACTCTTCATTTGTGCCTGATACAGAGCCTAGTACTACAGAAAAGAAAAGCATAGAAAAAGCTCATGGGGAAAATGCCTTAAAGATTTGACAGCCCCATGGCAATTTGTCTGGGTCATTCTCCAGGAACGTCCTCACGTCGTCCCCACGCCACATACAGGAAATGATTCATCTGCATGCTGGAGAGAAAAAAGCTAAGCACTATTTCAAAATTACCTGTGAGTTATCTCCTCAATAACTTCTAATCAGACAGCTGCCGTTTCCTCCACTGTAAACAAAAGTAATTACAGTAGATGTGATGGATGGAAAGAATAAGAGAGCGCCTGCACGCTCAGGACCAGTATGGTACTCTACAGAGCAGAACACTTTAATTAGGCACGGCCTTGCCCAGCACAACTGAATGAGTCTGACAAAGCACACGTTCCAGTTGCTAAAATAAGCCTCTGCCGATGCAGTGTCTTTTGTTTCCCCAAGACTTCACTTTAGCACCTATGAAGGAGTTGTTTTGGAAAGAGAATAAAATATAGCATGATATCACTTCATCCTTATTAGACCTAATGAGATATTAAATCAAATTTCGGTGGAAAATCAAATATGCCACCACAGTGTTGAGCAAACACGGTAGCGCTTTCTGGCATACCAGGAGTGTGTCATTATGTATTTGCTCCTAAGTGTACTCCATGATTGAGTTTTGTTTTAACTTTCAAGTCCAAAGGGGTTATAATGCACTATAACTCGGGGGCAAATATAATTTAGAGCTTGTGTATATCTAATATCCTATACATGAACACACATGTGGGAAATAGGTGTGTTTATGAGAGCAGTTATTGTTCAATATTGACCTTAGTTACTAAGTAAAGTAGCTGACAAGAAATAATAAACACCTTACAGTTTATTCAGCAGTAGCAGGGTCACCTTTGCATTATCCTGCATATTTTATTTTTTAACCCAGTACTTGTGTTTTGCTGGAACTGAGGTTAAATTTTTTTCTGTCTTGTTTTGCCAATGTAGCTCTAGGAAGTGATGTCCCAGAGGTAGATCATTGCTCAACAAATTTGCTTTCACAAGTAGACCATTATGATCACTGCCATAAAGTTCTGATTGGTAATTATCTATGAAGCTTTATTGGAAATGGTTTAGGGCAGGGGTCACCAACTGGCAGAGTCAGGGTTTTGACTCTTTGAAACTTTTACCTAGAGTATTGGACATTTTATGTGGTAACATGAATTTCCAGTTTGATTAGACCTTCGGTTTGTTTGCCCTCCAAGATGAAAGGCAAGTGATACCGAAGGTAAAGCTGCCATTAAATCTAGAGGATTTAAGATGGCATGTTAAACTTTATTAAACCTCTATTGCTCTAAACATACAAAGGTTGATGAAACTTACCCAGAGGGATCTGAGGTAAGAACCATGGGGAAAAAAAAAACTTATGCTATGTTCAGACCGCAAGCAGCAGAAGCAGCACAAACGTGCATGCTGCTTCCTTTTTGATGCTTGTACAAGTTTAGTTATAAAGCCCGGCTACAGCATCTTGCTGCGCGGTTGAAAAGTGGGTCTGATGCGTGTTGGGCGGAGTTACCCTATCCTTTCTTTGCCTGTAAAATTGGCAGCTATATTTTCTGTGATCAGCGGGTAGAAAGTAGTTGTAATGTTTTTAAGTGAGAAAGTCCACCTGAAAACCTCATCTGTGCAGTCAGTTCATCCAGATAACCATACTGCCTTCAAATATTATTTCACTCAGACCCCCAAACACCGGGGGTGCTCTGTCACTAGGGATCCCGTTCAACAGCAGACTCTGGGCCCAGTTGCCTCTTCACGGTTTTCCGCTACTGTTCGCAGCAGTTGGAAGGTGTTTTTCATGTCCGTAATCCGAACTGCAGGCACCAAAAGGTTTATTGTGTTACTTACAAGGGACAGAAGGGAGCTACGGAAACCTTGCAGAAAACTCTAAGAACCAAATTGGTATTTTCTTGGAATTTCCCAGGTGCTTTCCAGAACTTATCAGATGATTTCCAAAAGTCCTCCTGGACCATTGTACATATTTCCCAGAACACTACTGGTCTTTTTACTTCTAAGTACTATGATAAGATCCAGAAAAGTACCAGAATAGTACCAGGAAGGCTTAGAGGAAAGTGCCATGTACTGTAAATTCTTCTAAAGATTATATTATTTAAGGAAAAGTAAGGTCTAGGTTTTAAATAAGTAACTTCAACGTTTTGCAAAAAGGTATGAACTGTATACTGTAGTAAAAGAGTAATTATCTAAAGAACTACCCTCAGGTTCCAGGACCCTAAAATTTAATATGCTGCAAAGTTATCTCTAAATTACTGGACTGGAGGAGAACATGTGCACAACAATCGGAAATGGTCACTTTTAACATGTTTTAACTAGAAAACTGTGGATAATCTTGAGATCAGAAATAGTTTTCTGTGGTTTAACCCTCAAAAGTGTTTATACCTGTGAACAAAGAAAGTTTTTTTCACAGCTTTGTTTCTTCACAGTTTTCTCTCTGGCTAAACTCCGTCTTTCAGACTTAGGATTCGACATTTTCCTCTAGCATTCTCAGACAGCATGCAGCACCACTTATTGAGTCTGTGGTTTGAACTTGCCAAGTTGTAAGGTTATGAAACAGCCCCAAACAATCAGCCCTTCCTGAGTCCACCCTTTGTTCTTCACCAAATATTTTACTTGAGCTGCGATTGAACAGCTTACACCTTCTCTCTCAGAACATGATTTTGTTAGATCCAAGTCGTTCCTTGAAGGTCTTTGGCAAACTACATTTTTTTTCTTTGTTCTTTTCTTTGTTTTGTTTTTATCCAAAAAATAAACATATCAAAATCTTTCAGGTCAATTGTATAATCAATCAAGCAGCTGCTGATGCACTGCTAATCATCATACTTTTGCATCATAGGTTCTGGTACTAAGGTGCAAAGGGATAGGGATGGCATTGACATGTTATATTTCCAGGAAAGTTTTTAATTATATTTAATTCTTATTTCTTTTCTGAATTCATATGCACAGTCAATGTTGGATTATTCTTGAGACACTTCAATACTCACAACAGCCTCCTTTTGGCAAAAGGAGACAACAAAAAAGACAAGTATTGTTCTACCAAGGCATGATTCTTGTAGAAATTCACTTTGTTCTTAACAAATTTAAATAAAACATTGAAATATAAAAGTTATGTGATTTGTTTTTGTTGGTAAAAATGAAATTTAAAAACAATGTACATTTTAACGGTTAACACATACACGCACATGATAGCACAGTTAAAGGGATATAACAGCTGATTTTCTTTAGTTACACAGTGAAACACTGTATATAATCAGATATATGCCCTTGTCTATGCTCATAAGGTTTTTTTTTGGTGGCAAAATACCTCCTGCCGCTTTCAGTGCTGAAAGAGAACAACCATTTGGATCATGGATTCCTTTGCTGTGGTATAACACTTTATGGAGAAGAGAAGCACATTTTTAACAGCAGGGGTTTTCCATATGAGGTTGTCGAGGAATATCAATCTTGGTGAATAGAATTGGAATAAAGGCATACGTGCAAAGTTCTCCTAAAATGCCTCCCTTATTGTTGTGATATTTACCAACAGAAATGATTTAGTGAAGTGAAATTATATTGTACTTTCTTTATTTTTTTACCTTTTTAAACCTCATTTATCCGTATTGTATTCCTGTTTAATCCTGTCAGGTAACTTTAGGGTAAACCCTCGACAAAGTGAAAGACTGTTACGCTCTCATGGAGTAACACAGATATATAAAACAAAACATGCATTGCACACTTTGAGAAAGCAAGAAACCCTAAAACCCTTGACAGTTTTAGTGAAGGGAACAGTGTTAACAACTGCTCCACCGTGCAGCCCACTTTTAAATAGAGTGTAAACTGTACTGCAAAACATCAGTCACTCATCAAGATTATTGTATACTGAAGTGTTCCATTTGTGTCAATGGCCAAAGGTCTAGATATTCCAGCACACAGATATGCAAACTGTTGTAAAAGAACATCTCACTCTACTGTAAGTAGCTTGGTGGTTCCTCATAATACTGTGATAGGATTCTACATTTAAAAAATATATGTGATGTCTCAGAATCATGCAAAGTACCTTGCTACTAAATATTCGTCTTTTACTCAGAGGATGCTAAAGCACACAGGCTACATGTATCTAGTATCCTATATGTATATGTTGGTAAAATATTTAGTCATTCAACCATATGTTAAAATATTTTTTTACAAGTGTGTCATGTTTGAATGAGTTTGACTGTGTGATCTGGTGAACTGTAAAGTGCCTTGAGATGATGTGTTGTGAAATGGCGCTATAGAGATAAACTGAATTGAATTGAAATCATGCTTTAAGAAGAAAGACTCTGAATGTGCGCAATCACGGAGGCAAATGATAGGTTAAAGAGTTTTATTGAGGGTTTTGGTCTGGATTGAGAATAAATTAGCTGGCTGGGTAATCTGGGCTCTGCTGGAAAAGGTTAGGTCACAGGTGAGCAACTGGAAGGTGCTGGTTCAATGATGAGGAGTGCTGAAACTCATTGAGAAGGAGGCTTGGCAGAGAAGGGAACCGAGGCTTCATGGATTCCAGGAGGCAGACTGGGAGCGTCTCTGGCGAGTTTCCAGAGTCAAGTTCTGAGGAGTGGTTTCGGGCTTGGGATCCGGAGTTCTAGGAAGGAGGAAACAGAGAGCGGGGTTAGGTTCAGGTTTCACGTTGAAGCAATACTATGAAGAAGATCGGTCTGTACCAAGCAGAAGCGCTAATGAACAGATGCCCTCCTCCTGGTTCCAGCTCCTTATGAAGGGCGGTAATCAGCTCAGATCTAAAGCACCTGCCGGTCCAGCCCTGCTGATGATAGAGAAAAGAAAAACCAGACCTGCACCCAGACCTTGACAAACTGTCCTACTTTGTCTTTTGTACAATTGCAGCTTTCAGAACAAAATATTCTGGATGATTATGAATTGATGAAGAAAACTCACAGTATTTTAAATACACTTTGAAGACTGTAGAAATGTCTCTAAAGACCGGCATCAAACCTGCAGTAAAGTAAAAGTTAAAACTTAGCCAAGAATTTTATCTAATCATCAAATTATGACTGCATACTAACAAATCTCTTCTTATTGCACAACACAAGGTCTCTTCATTGCCTCTGATCCATAACTCCATTGACTTCGATTGGTATCTTTATCTAATAGAAGTGCCCATAACCTAAATTAAGGCTCTGTGATCTGTTTTCATAAGGTGAAGATGCAAAACTTATATCAATCACAACAACAAATCTTAGATGTTACAACTTAAAAATAAACCTCAACACTGTTACCTTTCTTTCACAGCTACTGCAGAGAGTCAGGGGCATCCATGCAGGTATGGCGCAATTTCACTGATCAGCACAGGCAATAGCTAGATGAAATTGCATGACTGAGTCAAGGCTGTGTTGTTGTGAGTCATTTATTTGGCAAATCATGGAATTTTGATGAAAAGCTCAACTATGTTTAGCAGGCAGATTTTTTTATGGATTTTTATTCAACAACTAAAATGTCCTTGTTTTTTTAGACCATGTTAGACAAGGCACTTAGAAAGAATGCAGTCAACCACAATAAAGTTTTATGTAAAATTATAGTTATCGATTTTGTCTTTAATTTACTAAGATGTATAAAATCGAAAATGTAAATTTTCCCTTTGATATTGATAGGCAATATAAATGCTATTTCTTTTTGGGAAAAAAAAGGATTTTTGCAGACTACTCACCTGTCTTTAACTTTATTGACATTATATAACTGTTATAACAACACAAACCTTTTCTGAGATGAATTTTGAAAGTTTGCCTGATCAAAAATAATATCTGGGTCTGTTCACATCATAAGCAATATAACACAACCACAGCAGACTTGCACCAATATCAAAAATGACTAAAAAATGAGGATTCTTTATGCATGATGCAATTTTAGTCTGAACCACAGTCAACCTGGAACACTGCTCTCAGTTGAGGATAGCACACATCGACAAATTGCACATACTATGTGGGCTGGTAGGAGTGAGTCTACAGATATTTAGAGGGAAATTCGCATGCAGAATGTATGTGTAATGAATTTAACTAGAATTCTTGGTATTGTATTTGGAAATAAAACATAAAGATGACAAAGTGAAGGAGTGGAAAAAAGTGCAATTAGCCACTGGCTGTTTCTCTAAAACAGGCAACTGTTTTATTTGACCTGCTTGATTGTTTAAATCCAGATCAATCTAGAACACAGTGGATCGTTCGGGCAAGAAGTCAGCTGATAAAAAGCAAAGTGGATCTGGTTGAGTTGACAAATAAAGACTATTTATACAGAATTTTGATCACCTGGATATTTACGTAATGAAAAAAAAACTGTTTGTTCAGTTAATCGATGGCTATGATAGATATAACCATTAAATCAGAACAATTATTTATAAAAATCAATATTTTAACTCACTTACTGATGATGGAAGGAAAAAATATGGTGATTAGTTAAAGATGAGGTGTGTAAAAAAAAAAAGTGGTAGAACTGATTAGATTAACATTTTGATGGTTCTATTAAAAGCCTAAACTTATGCCACAGTAGCAGGGTGATGCAATACTTGATCAATAGTCCAACCATGCAGAGACACTTCACTTTAAATCGCTCACAGTGAAATGGGGTGTCTGTGAAAATCTGTAGTATAGTTAAACCGCATAAGGTAAGAAAGATCCATATGCAGACAGAATTTCTCAATGCATAGGATGGACAAAAAACATGCCTACCAATATGGTCATGCAGGCCTGCAGACTTCAATCCGGCCCTCCAAATTTGCTGCCATTCTGTGATTAAGGAACAGAAATCCTAGTGGGCATAGGAAGGTCTTAATCTTATGCGATGAGGGCTGAAAAGGCAATGGTGTAACTTTTCCAGAAGTCCTTGGACTCTCCTGTATGACTTGTGTGGGCTTAATGGTGTCAAGCACATCCAAATTACATTAAGAACTCTTCCCCTAGGCTTATCTCCTTCTTTTTGATGAAAGCTTGGTAGAATGCTGATTCAGTCCTTGATCCTATCCTCCATCCAGCGCCTAAGAACTTGTTGTCTTTTTAATCTCAGATTTGACAGCCGCAGCTGTGTAAAAACCCCTATCAAGTAATTCTATGTATACAGTCAGAGCTGATATTCTTGAAAATTTAGTTTGAGGCTTAAACGCTTAGCATCTCAATTGTCTTTTTCTCCTTATTGCAGCTCAGCATGTCTGCCCCCACAACTAAAACATTCATTTCCCCAACTTTTTTAAATCCCTACGCCAACATCTTATACCCTGCAAAGCTTCTTGCAATTCAAAGAAGATGATGAAAGTGTTTCAAATTCATTTTCTCATCTAAATATTAAGACTGCATTATAATGGTTTAGCGGCCAGTATTTTAAAATGGCATGTAAATCCCACATGCCACTGGAGATGGAGCTCATTGTTTTGACTTCTGCCTGTTTTCAGAACACATCTGATCAGTTGCCAGTGTTTGTGTTTTATCAAGCAAAGGTTCACTGGTCAAGCATGTTTCTGCACAGGTTTTCATTGATGTGTTTTGGTTTATGGTGCATTCATCCATTAGTACACAAGAAAATCAATAATTAAATCAATATTGATTATTGATTTAATTTAAATTAATGATTAAATCAATAATCAAATATAATCAATAATTTAAAATGTAATAAAAATATAGTTTAATAACTGTTGACAAGAGTTTAATAAATACTTCCTTAATGAAAAAGCCTTAACCATGTGCAAATCAATAGGCTTTGCTGGTGGATTTTTTTGAGATTTTATTCTTCCTTGTTACAATAACTTAGTATATCTTAATCAAGAGACATAATGCATATATCTATCTAACTATCCTGATTTCCTGTGATGCTGCAGTCAAGTTCTTTTGCCTTTCATGTAAAATATGATGCTGCTGGAGAACATGTGAAAATCAAATAATGTCCTTTCTTGGTATTATTCTAAACAATAATTAATTTTTCATCAAGTGATTATAGTTTGTGGTGATTTAATGAATTTAGTGTTAATCGGTAAAAGAAATAAAAATAATAATTTTCGTTGTAATCACTGAGTCTGGGAGCGGCCATTTTTTTTACCCAAATATAGTAACACCTCACTCCTGACATCTTCCAGCAGTGACGTCACGGTGCGGTAAGCCTAGCGCCATTCTCCCCGCTTTACAAGCAAAATCAATGGGAGCTACTAGACACATCTGCAATCAACAACAGTTATTGAAGATTTCCAGAGGACTTCACCAGAAATTAAATGAAATTCACCAGAGCTATAGTTAAACTGACAATGCCCACGTGCATGGCAGTTGGATGTTGGAATACATCAGGTAAAACTGAAAAAATAATCAGTTATTTCACCTTTCTGTTTCCTGATCCTCCATGGACGGGTTCGTCGTTGGATTGCCAACTTGAAGAGGGAGGATTTGCCATTGAACTTCCGGCCACAGAAAAAACTCGTAATATGTAGCCAACATTTGGCAGAAAAATGTTTTCGAGATGACTTGGATAATAGCGCGTTTTGACTAACACCACATACAGCATTTGGACTTAATCAATAGCCAATACCGCACCGTGACGTCACAAACCGGTAGGTGGCTGTAGTGTTCTCTGACAAACATGGATGTAAAGCATATTAAAATGAAAATTACTCTTAATTAAAATCACTTCTAATTTATTGAACAGTATGTAATAATTTCATATATATAGTACATTCAGAAGTTTGAATTCTAAATGTGACCTGACTTCTCCTTTAACAAAGGGAGCCTTAGCAAGTCATTTATAGAATTTAATCCAACACTTAAATTTTATGGTTTTAATTCTTCAGCATTAAAGTGGATTGAAAGCTACCTGTCTTTTAAATCACAGAAGGTTTATCTGAATGGCAGCCTCTCCAGTAGAAGAAGTTTGGAGTGGGGAGTTCCACAGGGCAGCTGTTTAGGTCCTTTACTTTTTTCAATCTTTACTAATGATCTAGCTTGGGCTACAAAAAGTGCCAAAACTGTGCTGTACTCAGATGATACCACTTTGTATTATACTGCACCTTCATGTGGTGAATTAAATCAGGTTTTGAGCCGAGAACTGAATGTTGTATATGATTGGGTGGTGAGTAACAAACTGGCCTTCAACATCTCTAAGACTAAGTGCATGGTAATTGGTTCAAGGCACAAGCTGTCCGCAAGCCCAAAGCTTGACTTAAAGTTTTGTGACTTGACGGTTCAACAAGTTGAAAGTGCCAAACTCCTTGGTGTGATGGTAGACTGTTCTCTGTCTTGGTCTCGCCACATTAATTATATTATTGTGAAAATGGGAAGAGCAATTAGTTCCGCAAGGAAATGTTGCTCTTTTATGGCCCGTCCCCTTTTATGTCAAATAGTTCAGAGTCTAGTGTTGTGTCATCTTGACTATTGCTCTACAGTGTGGACATCTGCTGCCAGGGGTGAACTCAAAAAGCTACAGGTTGTTCAGAACAAGCAGCACGGTTGGTACTGGGCTGCCACATTAGATCTAATGTCAACCAGATGCATTCCTGCCTTTCCTGGCTTACGGTTAAGAAAAAGTTGCTTTTTAATACACTTATCCTGTTTAAGTCAGTCATGAACAGTAATGTTCCTGCTTTTATACATTCACAAATTGTTTATAGTAATTCTGTTCATGACCACAACACTAGAGGTTCTTGTAATGGGCAGCTTGTTTTACCAGGTCCAATAACCAATGCTCTAAAGAGATCCTTTATATATAGATCATTACACCTTTGGAATAATCTACCTCACTACATCCGCTACACTGAAAGTAAATTATCTTTTAAAAAGAATCTGAGACTCCATTTGATGCCCTGAAGTGTTTTTGTTTTATTGACTGTTTTATTATATTTGTTCTTGTTTTATTGGCTGTTTTATTTTACTTGTTCTTTTGTACTTCCTATAGTAATTTTAAGGAATTACATTTTTGGAAATTTTTATATTTGTAACTGTTTTTACTGTATGTTTTTAATGTGGACCCCAGGAAGACTAGCTGTTTGCCATGGCAACAGCTAATGGGGATCCTTAATAAAATTACAAAAAATTACAAATTACATATAAAGTGAAAATAAGTTTTCAGTAAAGCTTAAAAAAGTTGACTATTATTATTAATTTATTATCTCCGATACATTGGCTTATGCATTTTTCTTCAGTTTTGTTTATTTTAGAAGTGGAGATTTACAGCATATTTATTCTTGGCTCTCAGTTCAAACTCTACAGAGTTCCAGTCCAAACCTATTTTGCTGTTGAAATGCCTTGTCTTCCTTTTAACAATGACTGAAATGTAGGGAGTTCAATCTGTTGCAAAACTGGTCCTTTTTATCACACTCAAAACCATTTGGCTACCATGAAAAGTTAGCAAAAAAAAATTTATGGAGGTATACAGTAGCTCATTTCATTATTTGGTCACCTCAATTTAAGCTACTGTTTAACAAGTCTATAGGAAGAGTTGGAGTGGCTTGGGGTTTCTCTGGATTTTTCTAATTTATCCTTAGTCCTGCAAGGGCTCAATGATTCTGATATGCAGGGGGGGATTTGCAGTTGCCTAGGGCCCCAAGTTCCTGGGGGCCGCATAAAACCATGTTTACATGTAATACAAACATTGGTAATACAACTATTCCATATTAGTGCACATTATATTTTTCATAAAAATCCTTTCGTTAAAATGCCATCAGAACACTTAAAATATTAAGTGTGTCTCAGCCCACCCTCCCTTCAGTGTCCACCGTATTGGATCAGTCCATTTGCTGCACATGTTCAGAAAAGTCCAAACAGACAGCAGCAAAACATTTGAAAACAAACTATGCGAAGAGCAGTGTTGCCAACATAGTGCATTTGTCACTATATTAAGCGACTTTTCAGACACCTCTAGCTCTTTTATTTACAAAGAAATGCAAAATCTAGCAACTTTTTTCTGCTACTGGAGACTTTGGCAACAACATATAAAAGCAGCGAACTCTGCTCTCCAGAGCAAATGGATTGGTAACCCCGCCTCCTGCTCTCCTCTATCCTGTCTGCTGTCATGAGTCATGCAGCTATTATTTCATCCAAATAAAAAATGGAGAACAGATAAGCAGATCATGGCTTGTCTACAGTGAAAAGAAGGTCAGTTATTTACTTTTGCCGTCGCCTTTTTGGAAACACAGGAAGGAGCAATGAGCTAAGTGAGCCTAGTGCTTGGAATAAATCTTTATTTCATTTTGAGACAGCATTAAAAGTCAGCTGGGTACAAAACATAGGGAGGAAAACAACAAGACAAGGGACAAGAAGAGAGGGACAACATGTAGAACAAATAATGTATGTCTATTCAATAAAAATCTCTGTATCTGTATAATGGGTCTGTTTTATGTGTTGTCTTCTCAATTCAGAGGGCCTCCTGCCTGTCTTTGCCTAGGGCCCCAAATTTCCTAAATTCGCCCCTTCTGACATGATAGAGTGATATATAATAAAAATCCTTTTAATTTGTTACCTTTAGCAACAGGGAACTGGATGCAAGTATTTGCATAACATTTCTCTTCCAAGAGGAAAGGGAGATGCTGACCAGAGCGCATCAGGAAAAAATATTCTTGCCAAAACACGATTATACGGATCGATGATTTGTCTTCTGGACAGCTCTTCTCTCCCATAAAGAACAAAAGCCTTCCTGTAGGGATACAATAATATTTAAGCAAACCATAAACAATTGTATGTAAAACATTTTTGTCCTTGACATATATCTATTTTAAGCAAAACAGAAAAGGATATGTTAACAAGCTCTCATGAAGTCAAAGTTACATGTTGTAGATGTTGAGCCTTTAATAAGGAGGTTGACTTTGCTTAACAATACAGTTTATTCTTCCTCGACTGTGATTAAAAAAGTGTTGCCCAGTACTAGCATTTGTGTACTACTTGTATATTTTCTCACTATGGCAAAGTGTTAAATTTGTGTTGAAAAACGGGGGGTTAGAATTGTGTTAAAACTTAGCAACACCGTTTGGGGTAATGTTATTATCCAACAAATTAAAATTACAGGTTCACAAAAGCACAGGGACTACAGACTGAGTTCATTAAAGTTATTAATGATTCCACAAAAACAGATAATCTGTTTAAAAAGCACAGGGTTCAGACACTCTTCTCTGTCCCTACGGAAAAAAAGAGGAGTAGAGTTTAATTGGTCCACAAAACCAAAATATACAATGATACAAATATTGGGCAAATTAATAATAAACCAAAAAGAAAAACTATATTTGTGAACAAAATAAATGCAAAAAAAAAATCGATCTGAATGAAAGCAACTATGTCATATGCAAAAAAGAAACAATTAATCAAACAATAAATAACAACAGTGGGGGAAAAAACTGCAAATGCACATTCATGCACCCGGGTACAGCACGAGTGGAGACAGACACAAGTTCATTTTGAACATGATGGAAAAATAAGAGTAGTATACAAATATATATTAACTGCATTTATAATAAACTAAGCCTATACACTCTTTACACCCCCTAACAGCTTCATGTCATGTTCATTCCTCTATCCACTTAAAAAGATAAGAGGAATTCTATTTGTGGAAAAGTTTGAATAGAATATGTTTAAAATTCTACACTAATCTTATGATTGAGATATGTGGTTGCAAGTTGTCCAGCATGTGACTTGAGATGCTGAGGTGTTTAGACTGAAAAACATGCAACCACCTTCTGCTTATTCCGTCAGGGTCGTGGTGGGGCCAGGGCCTATCTCTGGCAGTCTATGGGCGAGAGGCGGGGTCCACCATGGACAGGTCGGCAGTTTATCGCAGGGCAACACAGTAACACACGAAGACATAGAACCATGCACACACACACAATCACACTTGAGGACAATTTAAAGATGCCAAATAACCTAACAGTCATGTTTTTGGACTGTGGGAGGGAGCTAGAGTACCCAGAGAGAACCTATGCAGAAAGACCCCAGGTTAAAATCAAACCTGGAACCTTCTAGCTGCAAGGCAACAGTACTACAAACTGTGCCACCGTGCTGCCCTTAGAATAAATTATTTAACATCATTTAATCTTTTCACAGTTCTGTAGACAACCTGTGGTCTTTCTAGTGTGCCACCAATTAATGTGATGATCTTTAGTATTTTTAAACCCCTTTGTCACTGAAGAGGAAAGTGGAAAGGTTCTAAAGTAGAGCTACTCAACTCAATTCATCAAGGGGCCGCAGTTACTGAAGGCCAACAGCTCAGGGGCCAGACATGTAGAAATTAAGGTTGTAAAATAAGAAACATAAAAATACAAATCAACTATACTAATTATCTGTTAAATTTTACATTTGTGTTCAGTTCAGTGATTTGATATAAAGGAAATGACAGTAACAAAACTCAATTGCTTTTCTAAATTTATTAATATTTTATTGTATTATGATATTAACGAAACAAAAAAAATAAACGTTTTCCTGATTAAACAAAACAACTAGTTTGCCAAATCTTTAAAATATTATATATTCACTTATCTTGTTTGGATGCTAATGTTTAATCTCTCAATTCTTTTAATGACAAAGGTGTTTAACATGAGCTCAATTGTAAGAGCATAATATTTCTGAAATTAACTAAATCCGTGGGGCACTTCTGGTTGTACTTGGGCACTTCTAGCCCAAGTACAACCAGTTAAATTGCTCCCCCCTGATGTTACATGTTATTAACCCCTTGATGACCATTGTAGTAAATATGCAACAAACCCTTTGTATTACATACACAGCCAAGATGGCGTGGGCATTCCCCCAGTGCCAGTTATTACACATTTAGTGTGGACCTAGGAACCTTTTGCAAGTTCTTGTTTCTGTTAAAACTGCTCCCTAATGCAGTATGGCCAGTTCTCAATACTGTATGTGTACTTGTGCATTCTTATGTGCTCATAAAAAGTCATCAGCCTCAGCCCTAGTACTGTTCCAATTCAAAAGAACACAAAACCGAGAACGGACAAAGTCCCAGGAAGTTGTTCTCACCCCTTCCTCTTTACCCAGCATGCATCAGGGCAAACTTGTCCAGTATGTAAAATGTCCAGTATTGTAGCTCAGCTTGCTGTTTGGCCTTTTAAGATTCAAGATTAACAGCATCACCAACAAAGACAATCAGAGGACATATGTTTACATTACAGTTTTCATCACAATGTTTTTATCACTGGTGCCTACCTTATCAAGGCGCACTTTAAAAAATGAGAGCTGTTCTTAACTAAATGTATTTTTGTGAAAAGAATACAACAAATATTCAAGAACTCTATGGACTGAACGAACAACTTGAAAAGATTTTCTCTGAAATAATCTCATACCCTGATGTGGAAAAACAAATGAAGGCTGAAACAACGTTAAGCAAAAAATATGAAAAAAGGATGAAGGAGCTTCAACTGGAGAAAGATACCCAGAAGGTTTTCATGGAGAAAATAACTGCAGATACCGAAAAAGTAAAAGCTTTGTCCTTGAAGAACAAGGAACTTCAGCATCAGTTGGAAAGTATGATAGAACAGATAATAAAATCAACAATATTGAAAAGTCAGTCCAAGCTTTCAAAAAAGCAGGAGAAAATGTTAAGAAAAAATAACAAGAATTTGGAAGAACAGGTTAAAAAGTTGACAAAAGATCTTTCATATCAAACTAATGTGGCTGATAGTTACAAAGAGGCTGAAGAGTCAATCACAGAGTTGGAGAATACTCAAAAAGGTTTATTACAAAAGATTAAGGATTTTGAACCTCAGACCTCTAGGTTTGCCACTTTCAAATGCATGCTAGCAAAAAACGATGGAAAGACTGCGACTAACTGCAAACAAGGTTGAACGGGACCATGAGCTTCTCGCTCAGCGACAAGAAAAAGAGTCACTAAAGCACACACTCAATAAGGTAGTGCGAAACCTCCTGTTCCTGGAAGATGACCTGACCAAAAGGACGAAGAAATGGCAAATTTGGTGGAGATACATCAGCAAGAACTGCAAAAGCAGGCAGGAACTAAAGAAATTAGAAGCTTAAAGAGCGCACCCAATTTGAAGTAATCCTCGCCTATTTTGCATACCCAAATGGAAATCATCCCAAGCAAAGGGCTGCGTCCTGAGCCCCCTGCTGTTCACCCTGATGACACATGACTACATCGCCAGGTTCACCACCAGTCACATCGTGGTCCAAAGATAACAGCCTGATCCTGAACGTGAAGAAGACGAATCACTGGTGCTTACCTTATCAAGGCTGCACTTTAAAAAATGAAATGGTCCAGAGAGCTGTTCTTAACAAAGTTTCTTTGTGTTTACACTTGTGTGTACAAAATGTCAAAATAAAATCTGTCTAAGTCTGTCTAAGTCTAAGTCTCTAAGTCTAAACATTTGAAACTTGTATAAGAGTTCTGCTTTTATTGTGTTCTGGTAACTAGAACGGTTTAACAGTTTCCTCAAATTGATTGAGTTAAAAAAAAGTTGGGACAACTAAAAAATATAAATTTTCGGGGAATTAAAGATATTAGAAGCTTAAAGAGCGCACCCAATTTGAAGTAATCCTCGCCTATTTTGCATACCCAAATGGAAATCATCCTAAGCAAAGGGCCGCGTCCTGAGCCCCCTGCTGTTCACCCTGATGACACGTGACTGCATCCCCAGGTTCACCTCCAATCACATCGTGAAGTTTGCAGACGACACCACAGTGGTGAACCTCATCAGAGACGACAACGACCAGAACTACAGAGAGGAGGTGGAGCAGCTGATGGACTGGTGCAAAGATAACAGCCTGATCTTGAACGTGGAGAAGACGAAGGAGATCATCTTGGACTTCAAGAAGAACCAGCCTAACCAGGCTCCCCTGGTCATCAACAGCTCAGCTATAGAGGAGGTCAGCAGCACCAAATTCCCGGGGGTGCACTTCACAGATACCCTCACCTGGAATGTAAACACCATCTCACTGACCAGAAGGGCACAAACGCACTGGTACTTCTTGCAGAGGATAAGAAGAACCCACCTGCCCCCACCCATCTTCACCACCTTCGACAGAAGAAAAAAATTTATGTTAGAACTGTAATCCAATCCAATCCAATCCACTTTATTTATATAGCACGATTTCAATAAACACAAGGTTTCCAAAGTGCTGCATAAAAAAGATAAAATAAATAAAAATAAATAAAAGTTAATAAAATAAAATAAAAGCACTTCCCGCACAGCATAAAAATATGCATGTGTATACATAAAATCAACATGTGTATACATAAAATCAACACTACATGGTGTCAAAAGCCAAAGAAAAGAGGTGGGTTTTAAGAAGAGTTTTAAAATGAGACAGAGAGGTGGCCTGTCTAATGTGCAGCGGCAATCCAATCCAAAGTTTTGGAGCTGCAACAGAAAACGCTCGATCCCCTCTGAGCTTAAGCCTTGCTTTAGGCACTGTCAGGAGCAGCTGATCAGCTTATCTGTAACTATACAGTCATATGTTTACATCACTGTTTTTCATCACAATGGGTTTATCACTGCTGCTTACCTTATCAAGGCTGCACTTTAAAAAATGAAATGGTCTAGAGCTGTTCTTAAGAAAGATTCTTTGTGTTTAAACTTGTGTCTACAAAATGTCAAAATAAAATCTGTCTAAGTCTGTCTAAGTCTAAGTCTCTAACTCCAAACATTTGAAACTTGTATAAGAGTTCTGCTTTTATTGTGTTCTGGTAACTTAAACGGTTTAACAGTTTACTCAAACTGATTGAGTGAAAAAAAAGTTGGGACAACTAAAAAATATACATTTTGGGGGATTAATAACAGGAGGTGAAATGCAGCTCCAGACGAGGCGGTGATGTGGCGACGTCACGAGTTAGGCTCTGTTCCTATCGACCCATATTTATGTTGCGTGCTCCCGAAAGTCTCCCCAAATCCAGACTTTCCTGTGTTCTTGAAAAACATACTTGGCGAGGTCACGAGTCCGTACTCGCGTTCTTGTGAATTACGAAACGGCCTGTTATCACTAAGCGCTATAAAGGCTGTAGCAAATTTGTAATAAATCTTTATTTCTATTTATTTTATAAACAGTATGTCTTTCTGGACGATCAAAAAATTTATAATTCTACAACTTTCTTACAAATGACCACTGATTTACCTGACTCTGTATAAATAATAAAATCAATAACATTTTGGGGTATTATAAATCCATTCTAAGGGTTAAGAGATATATTTAAGAAAAAGTCCTAAAATCCAATCCTTTTAAACCTAGCAAAAAATGTACATCACCCACCCGTTGCCTAGACGTAGGGGTCCACTGGTTAAAGAATGTAATTCATTTGATTCTTCTCCACAATGATGCTGCCACTGGAACAATGATTTTAAAAATATGTGGGGTTAGTCTTAGCCAATTTGTCTCTATTAATTTAATTTTGACGTCTCTTTGGACAACATTATGGAACATACACAAGAAGAAGAGGTCTTGTGTTAGATCAATGATATGTATGGAACTAATCGAAAAAGCTGTGTCAATCTGAGTAAGGAGATGCTATCCACTGACCATAGTTTGATAGCTGTCACAAGTTCTATGCATCTCACACCAGGTTCACGCTTTTGCATCTTATAATATATTTTATTATAAGCACCAAGAATGGTGTTTGCACTGATCTGTGTCCATCTCTTATGGATCAATAATTGTTTTCCCAAACTGTTATTTAGAGAAGGGGTGCATGTGACACACTGCTCATATGTTTGTACAGCAACTTAAATCTCCATGGATACATTTTGGAGCCTCTGTGGAAATCAGATTTAATCTATCATTACGTCAGCTCAGCTAAGCTGCTGCTGTCGTTCTGGCTTTTTGGTATATAATGCATACACAGCTGTATAAAACAGCTGCTGCAATTCGTGGGGTGAATAAAACAGAGACATTGTCAGCAGTTCAGTGTCTGGTGTGCATATTCTCTCTCTAATCACCTCAGTATTGCAGTGCATTTTGTTGACATGTAATCACACCCCACCTCCGCAGTTTTTTTTTTTTTTTTTGCAGTGATAGATGACTGCTCCAGCCATAAAGGGTTTCCAAACCCACTTATATTTAAATCATCCTTGCAGTACCTTTCGTTGAGCCAAGTTTGTATGAAGACAAGAAGAGCTTCTTTGACTTCGGGTTAACACCTTATCCAAGCTTAAAATCTTGTTTTTGATGGACTGAGTGATAAACAGGATACTAAGACAAGGATGAAGTCAGCAGTTATTCTTGAGCTTAAAACTCTTAAGCATCTAGATAAGTCCTCTCTTTCTTTCTTTTTCTGCAGCTTAATCCTTTTCGTTGTCCCACACATTTCAAAGATCTGTGGATACATTCTGGTTTTGTTTTTTCATCTTGTGTTCTGTTTCTTTTTGTGTGTCTTTTTTTGTATTCTGATAAATTCAATTTTCTTAGTTTTGTGAATTCTGTTAGATTTTTACCTCATTACCATTACTTGGTCACTTAGATGTTGTTCCTTATGGAATTCTTTAGTCTTACAGTGTTTTGTTTCCTGTCCCTTCATTGCATTTTCTAACAACAGAATTAAACAACATATTCTCATTATCAGTTTGTATGAAATCGTACGAAAAGTTATGCACACTATTTCGTACGTCTTGAACGTTTTTCCTCAAAAAACTAGATCAGTGCGCTTGCGCAGGCAGACAGACAAAAAAAGCAGATCCGCGGACGGACGTAAAACTGGGAAAAACAGTGCAATAATCACTTCTTCATGTCTCTAACTACATTGCTTGCTGTTTTATGTTTTAGGGTTAGGGTTAGGGTCAGGGTTAGGGCTAATTGTATTTTAAATTCTATGTTCTTGAATGGTGCGTAAGATGCGCATGCACATACGACGAAAAAAAAGCGTCCAAAACGTACGAAATTACGGTGCATAACTTTTCGTACGATTTCATACGAACTCATAATGAGAATACACTGAATTAAACTATGCACAATTAGTGAAACCTTCACAACATTTTAACGTGGGATAAGCAAGATTGATACCATGAAATTGAATTACACAGTATCAATCTGGGAAGCCTCCTATGGAATGGGGGGTGGCGGCCTAGTAGTTAGGGCAGTGGTCTCCAACCCTGGTCCTCAAGATCTACTATCCTACAGATTTTAGATGCATCCTTGCTTCAACACAGCTGAATCAAATGATTGATTACCTTTTCAAGCCATTCATTTGATTCAGCTGTGTTGAAGCAGGGATGCATCTAAAATCTGTAGGACAGTAGATCTTGAGGACCAGGGTTGGAGACCACTGAGTTAGGGCATTGTGCTTGGAATCCAGAGGTTCTTTGGGTTTGGCTTTCTTTGGGTCTCTGAGCAAGACCCTTAACCCCACACTGCTCCCCGGGTGCTGCACAATGGCAGCCCACTGCTCCCCAAGGGGATTGGTTAAATGCAGAGAGTTAATTTCGCTGCTCTGTACTTGTGACAGTGTAATGACTATAAAATCTGGGGGGAGAAAAAAAAGTTTCCTTTGTTGTCCTAACACACATTACCAATTGGGTGCGTGTTCATGGAACAATATATGACAATACAAAATGCATTAAATGAAGTAAATGCCCCCACCACAATTTCAAGTTATTGCATATCACCCTCAGACCTCCCAGCTTTTACTATGCCTATGAATATCTGCCTCCCTCTTAAAGGGGAACAGCGTTTTTTTTTTTTTACATTGGGCCCTTGATTTTACGTTATTACATCATGTTCTACTCACCCATATGGGTTTTGTGTCATTTGGAGCCGTTCTGAAGATATTCCATTAGGTTATATCCAAGTAACGTCTTCCTATGGGCGAACGACTTGAAGGCACAAACTAAACTGTTCATAATTTATTATTTATGGTACGCAAGCATTTGTAACATCTAGGCGAATCACTGTCCCCCCCGTGAGCGGGATGACATCATACACACTCCGCTTTGTTATATAAAAATATAATTATTAAAAATATAACTGTGGATGTCTGGGGGACACTGATTGGATTCTAATTGGACTCTGACTCCAGTCACCACCTGGATTCCCTATGTGTGTCTCCACCCTATTCAATAAGCCACCAGTCTGTTTACGATTTATCCATCTAAGAAAGAAAAACCATAAACAGAGGAGGTGGACTCAGATTTTAGCTTTAAAATCCTTGCAACAAACTAAATTATAATAAAACTAAAATGCTTTCTTTAAAACAAACTACAATGTTCTTCTAATATTTGGCGAATTTATGTTCGAATATTTTGCTAAAATATGTTGTGGTGCATGATGCGGTTTTGCATCTGTTTAAATTCATCCATTTCATTGCCCACATGCCACCTAGACTCGCAATGAATGCTTACACACCGCTGAGCTTTCATGTATTTATTCTTGAAGAACTGCCTGTCTGCCTCTCAGTGTTGGGCACGTTACTTTGAAAAAGTAATTAGTTATAGTTACTAGTTACTTCTCCCAAAAAGTAACTGAGTTACTAACTGAGTTACTCCACAATAAAAGTAACTAGTTACTAGTAAAAGTAACTATTGCGTTACTTTTGCGTTTCTCGCCCCCGTAACCCTCCCCACCCAGCCCCCACCTTCTCGCCGTGTGTTTCCAAAGCCAGCTGAATAGAGCGGACGACAAAGACAAGAACCTGCAGAGAGTTTAGCATTTATTGCAACTCAACGTAAATGACATCAGGGGGGAACGCCATGGGAAGGTTTTTAACAGGACATTCAGATCTGGTGAGTATATGAAATTAATAACTGGGGATGTCTCATTCTGAAATCCTGTGTGTTTGGGTTGTTATAGATACTGCAACATCTATCTATCCATCTATCTATCTAGATGTATACTCTGTGTGTGACATAAAATATGGATCTCCATCCCTGCCACAAAGGCCATCAAATAATGTTTAAAATAAAAAATACAGTAGGTTGAGAAGGCAGAGCATCCATCCATCCATCCATCCATCCATCTATCCATCCATCCATCCATCCAGATTTCTCCCTTTCATTTGATCGTTCACGCTCTCCATAGTTCTCCTGTGGCGCGAGCACAGGGCGACTGTTGCGCGCCTTTAGCGAGCATGCGCGTTTCCTGTCGCTTGCGCGGTGACTCTTGCCGCCTGCGCTGTGTGGAGATGCAGAGGAAACCGTATGTGATGGGGAAACGCAGCGCGACGTAACACCGGTATTTCCATGTGGAAAACGCTGTTTTGCTGCTGGAGTCATCCTCACTCTCCATCTCTCTGTGTGTGCTGTACGTTAACACCCACCAGCAGAAACACCCACCTATTCAACTGACAGACGGAATCTCATCCTCCCCTCTCTCATGACAAGGCGCGCACCTCTGGATGACCTAAAAAAATATCTTTAATATCTCTTAAACAAAAGTAGCACAAACAATATTTTTTTCTGCACAAATCTGCACTAACGTTGCACTAACCATTCAGTCTATTTGCAGAGTTTTTTGACGTGGGTGGGGTGTCAGCTTCACGCAGCTGCGCACGAGTCCCATCATGAAAAAAGGTTCATTGTGCGACCTGAGTAACGCGCAGTAACGGGGTGTCTGCAATGGTAACTGCGTTATAGTTACAGTCAAAGTAATTAGTTAGATTACTCATTACTAAAACAAGGTAACGGCGTTAGTAACGCCGTTAGTTTCAACGCCGTTAGTCCCATCACTGCTGCCTCTATATTGTATTGTTTTATTTTGATGTTTTTACAACATTCTGGCTTGTAGATCTAGTATGTGTGAGTGGGTGTCTGGCTAGCTTCGTGCAAGTGTTGACGTTACGAAGCAGCAGTCACTGTCGTGTCCATGTTAATAACCCAAGCCAGTAAAACCGCATTATAGAATATCTTGGTGATGGTTGTCGTGTGACGCTTGAAGATAGATCGGTTAATCCACAATGTGTATTTATATTGTGTTTCACATTTGAGATGCACAGGTTTGACTGTGCTTTTTTTTTTTTTTTTTAGGGGGGGTCTATAAGTAAACAAGGCTTTGATGGGCAACTGTATAAAACCTTGAACTCAGCGCTATTCCTGACATTTTTATTTGAAAAAGCTTCCTGGATGGGAAGCTAAATGTCTACAAACTTGGTAACAAAGTCCAGTGGATTGTTTTTTACCTTTTTTTTAACCCTGTATCCTCCTTCTCAAGTTTGCTAACAACCTGATCAGCTATTTTCCACCTTTCCAGTCTGCCCCCAGCTGGTTCCACTTACCAGCCTGTTATGCTCACAAAGTAACATTAAAACCTCTAAGTGCAACACAATGTCTGACTGAATATTGGGTTCTCTAAAGGTTCTTGTAACAGTATTAACTCAACAACAATGCTAAGGATCATTAAAAAAAGCACAAATTGCATTCAATTGTAAGCAGACTCCACTAACCGTTTATAGCAATGACTCATGGACAAATGGTTAATAAAATCTTTTTTTAATAGATATTTAAACTAATTATTACTTACTGAATTGATAGTATTTGTTGCCTTTTTTGAGCAGCTAAACATCAGTCGCCAAAGCAGCCAAAACTATTTACACGCATCTTGATAAGTTGTGAAAGCATAGCCCCATATTTCCTCTTGTAAAGCAATGGCACAGTGATCTTCAATGCTGATCCTGGGGCCAGTTTGCTTTACAACCATCTGCTTAATTGCATTCACTTGTGGTCTCCAGTGTGGATCAGTCTTTTATTGAACTGAAACAAACTACTTTCTCATTCTGGAGTAGTTGGCGAGAAACATACTGACCTCAGGTGGCCCATTGCAAGCTGAATGCAGGCCAGGTGTAAATACAAAAGGGAGAAGTTGGCATTTGTCTCCTCCTGTTTGATCATGTGGAACAGATATTGTTTATGAAGCAATAAAAGACTGCAGCAAAGTTGAGTATACATTAAATAAAATGAATGAAATAAAACAGATTTCCAACATAATATCATCACATACTAAAATTTAAAGAGCAAATCTGTCCTAATTTGAGAGACTACTTTCCATGAGGGGGTTATACTGTGATCAAGTTCATCGGTGCATGTGCTATGAGAAATACCCTGTATGTTTGAGCTGGATTTCAAGGCAGATTTTGTTATCTTCTAAAAAAAAATAGTGGAAAACCTAAATAGGGTTTAAAGATGAACTTTGTGGCATTTCAACTTGTTTATTTCCCAGGTATGACAAGTCAAGTTTGGTTGTTAAATGCTAAATTCAAATTAAGCATGTAAAGAGATACCTGCAAATCAAAAACTTAAATAAAGTTATTCCATTAACTTTCATTATTAAAGCTAGATGCTAATCCCCAACAGGCTCCAATTTCAAACCCAGTTGGATTGCGGTTTCATAGGAATTAACATCAGTTCAATCTGAAAAACTCAAACGGAGAGAAAAGACAATTCGAAGAAATGAATTGATACAATTACTTGGTCTTTGGCTTAGAACTCGGCAGGAAACATAGAGCTGAATTTTGATAGATATGCATGAACAGGAATAAAGAACAGGGCTGTTCCCCCCCAGGCATGAAACTGGCGGTGGAGTGGAGATAGATGAAGTTGGTCACATGTAGACTGCTGGTTAGCGAGACGGTATGCTGCGCTTAATGGAGAGATCTAGTGGACGGTGTGAGCTGATACTAGAGCTTCACTCAGCGACCTGGAAGATGGAAGTCCAGTTGGATAACACAGGTTGAGAGAACCTGTCCATGATGAGCAAGCATGAAGCGATGGTGGAGAGGAAAAACTCCCCATTAGGAAGAAAGCTCTGTCAGAACCAGGCTCAACATGGCGGTCTTCTGCTGGACTGGTTGAATTGAGACGCGGAATGCAGTAAGAGTCCAGGAGGAATGAAAATCTGATGAAGCTTTAACTATGTTGGTGGAGGAGGGGCTGGAGATGTGTTGAAAGGGGGTAATCTGAATGAAGTCACACGAGGCAACCACCGCCTGTGCAATAGGTAGCAGACAAGTGGCAGATCGGAGGCAGACCAAAAATCACACTGAGCAGAACAGACAAGGAAAAAGGCTAAAAACCGAAAATACATGGCGGCCTAGTGGTTAGAGCATTGTCCTTGGAATCCAGAGGTTCTGAGTTCAAGCCTGACTACCACATACTGCCACTCTGGGTCCCTGAGCAAAGACCCTTAACCCCACACTGCTCCTTGGGCATCACACAATGGCAGCCCACTGCTCGCTAAGGGGATGTATATAATGGAGAGAGTTGATTTCGTTGCTCTGTTCTTGTGACAGTGTAATGACAATAAAACGCTGGAAATAAAAAAGATGAATGATTAAAATTCCATAAAACAGCTTGTTTTAAAAGCTACCTAAAAACCTCTTAAGAACATTCCTAATTTCACCCTTGTCAAGATTATTTTCTCCATTTTCCATTTTGATTGAAAAAGCTCCATCTCCGCTGCTCTCCATTAAACTGTGCCACAACAATAACCACTCTCTGATTGGTTGGGACCACAACCACATCACCACATGGAATTCACCGTTGGCCACCTCACTGCTCTTGTCTGTGCTATTTATAAAGGGATACTATGTAAATCGATTCCTCTTTGGAGGCTTAGGGTTTTGCAGTGTTTGAATGCTGCATGTCTTCTATAAATCTGTTGGTAGAGTGTGATCTCTTCTGCCATCATCTTCTGGCATCAAAGCAAATTATTTAATAAGACTTAATAAATTGATGAAGCTTGGTTCTAGGAATAAACCTAGAACCTGGAGATGGTTTTACAAAGAATGTCTTATAAGATAAAGAGCATTATGGACAATCATGAGCATCCTCTTCAGAAGAATGTTTTAAAAAACAACAGTATCTTCAGTAAGAGGCTTAACCCCTTAAACCCAGAGGGTCTCAGGAACAAATTCAGCCTGAAATTACATATGTGAATTAAAGCAAGTGCAGCTCCCAAACTATAAATTGAAAATACAATGGTTTGTGTTTGTATGACAGAAAGGTATTAAGGAATATTTTTCAGGTGGAACCACTATTTTAAATGTCGCCATGTCTGATTTATAGGTAATTAAACAATGAAAAAAATAAAAAAATATTTAGCCTTGGCAGATTTCCTTCCAAGATAAACACCATGAAACCCCATGTTAAACTCTGGATCAACCCTCCGACTTTATATATCCACATTTTGATTATAAGTCAAGCAAATTTGGACTGAATAAGTTGAATGTTTGTTCCACAAAGGTTTTAGTGAGTAGCTGCTAGGCGGAAATGTGATTTTGGCACAGTAGTGCCAAAAGTAGCCAAATTGTTCCAAATGCATTTTTCCACTCACAAAAGGGAATCTGGCCAGACAAATATGTTTATTTACATTAGCCTTTTAGCCATTGTTACATTGAAATTTACCATTAAACAGACAATATCAAACTGAATAGAAAATCTGAATAACTGAGCAAGCTTATGTAACACATGCCAGTTACATCACCTGAAATGGTTCCATAATTACTTCTGACCCCTCTGTGGAAAGGTCTGAGCCTCTAGTTCCAAGTGATGCCAGCCATTGGGGGGTGTGGCTAAAAATGAATGCCTCCTGTTACTCCGGCAGAGTGAGACATGTTAGGTGGAATTTAAAATCTAATTTTATATGTTTACACAGCTATAAAACAAAGAGTATTTGTGAAAAAATTATTTTGAAACATGTTTTAGAAATTTTAAAGGTCCAATTTTGAAAGGCAAGTGGATGAAACACCACGTGACCATGTTTTGGCCATTTCTATGACTGGATTAACATGAGCAGGTGTCAGATGGTCCCAGTATTGGGCCCACCAGGCTAAACGGGTTAAGATGTTACAGAAGCTCCTTCTTGCCTTTTGCTTTTAACATACAAAAAAACAACAAAAAAAGTAGTTCAATTTTACCATGAAGTTTATTTTGGTATTATATCAGTAACAGTTCAGTGTAGTCTAGGAACTGGTCTGTCCCTTTGGAAGAGGCACATAGATTGTATGCTATCTACACAGGACAAGTTCTGATGCATTGTAACCTGCTGTTATTCCTCGCAGAAGTCATACCACCTTGGAAATACAGTATAGGCTTCTTTCAGCCCTCTTCTCAAAGAAATATTAATATTAAAGTTTTTTTTTCCGCTTTGACAAGGGTAGAAGAGGTTTATAGGTCCCCTCCCTTCAGAAAGAGTAGAATGTTACACCATAGTTTTAGTAGTACAATTGATGGGAATGCATTTCTTTTATTTGTAATTCACTTAAAGCACCACTAGATAGAGGTAAATCTTACACACTGTCTCTTTAACAGGAAGACAGTACAATATATTAGGATGTACTGTAGCATACATCAATACACCCATTTTCCAGTCTCTTTGGCTTAAAAAACCAACAACAAATGAAATTAAAAATTATAAAGTGATTTGCATATCAAGGTAACCAAAGTGCTGTACATGGTCTATAAGGGTAAGAAATAAATTGTTAAAAAAAAAAACAAATAAAATACAAAATCTAATATTATAATAGAAAATCCCTTTGTCACACAATAGGAAATTTTGGTGTTACAGCAGCATAAGCATTACAGCAATAGTGGTCATACATTTTGAACCTTAAAAAGTGTTTAAAAATAACAGAATAAGTGGCAGAGTAAAAAAAAAATATTATACTGTACAGTGTATAAATAATTGGATAAAATAATAATCAATATACATCTATGGACATTTTTACAGTAATAAATATGTGAAAATAGCAGAAACAGAGATGTGCAAAATGACAGCAGCATGTTATTTAAGTGACCAAGACAGAAACTGTGCAAAATCAGTATGAATGTAACAACTTATTGAGGTTGTTGGGAACAGTGGTGGTTATAAAGTCTTACAGCTCAGTTCTTTCTGCACAGCTCTCAGCCCCTCTGAGAGCTGTGAGCTCTTTAGATCCTTCCTGATCTAAAGGATGTCGTCCTCTCCTTCAGAAGAGCCTTTATCTCAGGGTTGATCCCTGGTCTGTTGTTGGAGAAGTGACAAATCTTTCTGAGAGGCACAGTTTTGTCCACACAAAAGTTAATGTAGTCGGTGATGCATTCTGTGATACTGTTGATGTCCTGTTGATTAGTTTTATTCATAGAATAAGAACAGTTAAAAACAATAAAATACAGCTACAGTAATATTAGAATGCGGTTAAAAACTCCAGCTCCACTAGAAATAAAAGCCAAGTGAAAAAAGATTAGCCTTTTTAAGAGACTGTATATCATTCATTGTAATGGCCATCCTTACAGTGAGTGGATTATCACTCACAGTTTAGGAGTTGCAACAGAAAAGACTCCTTGGCTCACATGATGGGTCCCAACCACAGAGTGCCGCTAAGAAAAGGCTTTTGTAAAACCCTGATAAGCAAGAAGGTAGATCGCTTAAGCATTTAAAACTGATATTAAAAACGAAACTAGGAGCTATTCAAAATTTCCCTTCCCAGTCAAACAACAGCTGAATGGCAGCCCACTTCCCTCCAACCTCCAGCGAAATCCCCTCCAACTTCCAGTCACTGGAGTGACCCCCCTCTTGCATATTTTTTCACTCTGACCCTTTCACTGAATAACAGGCTCTAAACCAGGAGATGACGCTTCTCTTTGGATCTTAATGTCCACAATTCGTGACAGAAAGAATATTTTAGTACAAAGATAGATCTTTAAAAAGGAATTGTAGGGGACCAGCCAAAGGCCCATCAAAGTAAATGGGGAAATTTTGAATAGCTACTACGGTACTCTTCTTTCACTGCTGACAGCAATGAGAATTTAAACTGCACTGCTACAGTCAGTTAAAAAGTCTGATTTAAATAGAGAAGTTTACAACCACATCATATGAAGTTAATGTTTGGTTACTCTTTGCTAACTCATACAGTATGAGAGCACTGATCCAACTAAAATCATCAATACTTGATAAATGGAAAAACTTCCTGCATGAACTCCAAGAAGAGGGTGGATTTCTTCTTACTTATCCAAACCAGTCTTCCTTTTGGAAACACTTTTCATCTCGAGATTAATTATAAACTGGAATTTTCACAAGGGAGAAGGAACAACCCATGCCTAAGGCAAGCAACACAACATGGGTTGTGCCAGATAACACCACCAGGGAGTTAACAGCCAGAATACTGAACTTTAAAATTTGCATGTGTCCCCTGTCAGTACATTCTGCAGTACATCTGCAACTGTCTGCTTTATTGAATGAACATACATTAGCTGTAGTGGCATTAATTTTATTCTTCATGTTTTGAGCCAAATAAAGGTAAGAACAGATTTTTCACAAATTCAGTGCAGCTATTTTAGCATACTCTCTTTGCAAAATGTGTTATTGGTAGCATAGTTGGGTTTTTAGGTAAAAGGAAAGTGAAGTTTGAGTCATTAATAGTCGTTAAAAAACAGCTAAATAACAATAGTGCAGTTACAACCTTACAAGGATAATTATGGGGAAAGTTATCAGTTAAGTATCTATATGTCATGGGTGTAGGTTTGAAGAAACGCAGAGATTGAAGCTGGGGTGGTTTCTTGGATTTAATTAACCAAAAAAGCCAAAAGAAGCAAAAATCCAAGAACATAAATCCACAAAATACTGAAAACCAGGAATACTCACAACAAGCGGGCAAAGAAATGACAACAAAGCAGCAACAGTGACTAAGCAGGAGGTGCCTATATGGGAGAGAGAAACAAAGAGCAGGCTAATCAGCAGATTGGGAGCAGGTGTGAACAGAGGAGTCTAGAAGGGAGCTACGGAAAAGGAGACTGACACATGAGGGCAACAGAGGGCAAACAAGAAATACCTATGAACTCAAATACATCCAGAAAACACAACAAAATAGGAATTAAACAAATTAAACCAGAAAACAAAGACAAACATTGATCAAAGTGAAACTGAAAACTCAAAAAGAAAGACCTAAACAGAACCGACACTGTGACAGTATATAAAAGTTGTGGAATACAAGAATCTCTTTCCTTAAATTTTAAATAAGTCAATACAATCGTCTCAATAAACTTTAGAATTCCTATAACATATATATAAATATATTTATTTATCTATATATCTATATATTTTTTTTTATTGCTGGTGGTTTCAACTCTGTGTTTTTTTTTTTGTGTGTTGGGGGGGGGGCATAACCACCATGTCCTTTCTTGGGTGACTTATCTTTGGATGCTTTCCAAATTAAATGCAATTTGGAATTTGAGGTTGCAAAAGGCTTGACCAACTTTTACAATAAAGTTGACTTTCCATTTTCTACTGCTTTATGAAAATTATTATTTTATTCTAAGAATGTGCATCCAGGGGCTAACATTTTGCTTCCTTTAAGGGTAGATGTTTGTCCTTTTTTGACAAGAAAGTAAAAACAATTTTACACAAATACTGACAAGTGTTATTACTACTTTCGAACACCCGGTTTATGCAACTCAAAAATCTATTTCCTCTGGTCATCTGTCCCCTCTTCCAATGAGATTTAGAAGTCTTTGCAGAGATTTCAGTATTTGGGCAACACTCGCTTGCAGAATACAAAAATATTTTCCAAGACTGGCACTTTCTTCCTTTATTCCCAGTATATTTTACCCCTTCCAAATTCTTGAATGAGAAAATGAGCGTTTCTAAGGAAAGAGCCAACCAAATAAACCCGTCTTTGGGCCTGGAGCCACTAATCTGTAATTTAATTTCACGCAGGCGTCTGGGGCGTGAGGACACAGACCAAGGTCAAGTACGACTGTACAGACTGCTCTGTATGTTTGGGCACAACCTGGGGTTTGATCAACACTTTCACAGAGCTTAAACAGAGGAGACGGTGTTGGGGTGTGTGTGTATGTGGGAGTGTGTGTGTCTATGCGTTTTATAGGTATTTCCATGATAGCTGCTGAAATCAGACTTGATGCAAGGTGGCTATTCAGCGTATGACAGCAACAAATATTCACAGAGAAAATCCATTATTCAAAACGAGTAAAATGTTTGCAGTGACTGAGCATCTGCAAACAGAGAGAGATTAGCCCCAAAATAGGACTGCGTCTAACTGGAAACAATTCAGCATGTCAAAATTGATCTGCATGTAAATGAAATATTTGTATTACTTTGACTGTAATTCACGCTTTACTCATTACGTAGTGTAGTCAGTGGATAAATCACCTAATGGAATGTGGAAGGGTGAATTTGAACAGCATGGCTAATCGTGTGGTAGAAGGGAAGAAACATCTGAAATAAACTCAACCATGTTCTGAATAAATGAAAACAGAGCTCCCACCCCGAAGAATAAAACCAATAACACCAGTGACAGTTTAAATATGTATCTTTAATGTCATTAGGCACTGTTTTTTTGTTCATTCTTTTTTTCAAACAAATGGCTTTGGTATTCATATATAGGCAATTGGTACCTAGGCTAGTTAAACTACTGTAAAAAAGAAACAATAAAACAAGATGTACGTTCCTGCAGCTTGGAACAGATAAAACATCCAACATCAGCTGACGAAAAAAGCTAAGATTGTTTTTCTTCATTAAAAACTATTTCTGTAAAGCTGTCAGGTCAGAGATTGGGACAAGAGTTTCACATGCGCCATTTGAGGTTTGTTAGAGCTTTGCTGGCATTCACTTTCAATTGCCTTGACTTACTGAATATAGGAGAGTGGTGCACACTGACAGGTACAAGTTACTCCAGCGACAGACGCTAATTAGCAAGTCCCGGAGTAGTAGGGAGAGCCAGGCTCTCTCTTTGGCAACTGAAGCAGGGTCATCTCTTTAAGTGTCTCATTTCTGATTAGACAGCACATCTCTGGCACACACCCCATCTCGGCGTATGCAGAGTGATGTCAGTGACAGACAAAGGATCCTGTCACATCCTGTAGTTTTCAAAGGCAGCTGTCGCTCTACGTGCCACAGACAACACAACTCACTCAACTGCATTTACTCACTGTTGTGCATCTCCGTCGAGAGAATGAAAAGAAGGCAATAGAAACTAATGGCACATGATATGTTTAAGTGTTTGGAGTGAAACTCGAGGGAAAGTCTTCGAAAGAAGATGATGGACTCATCTCCTGCTCAGCGAGGCTTTGACATTCTGCAGGGGATGCTGGAAAGTCTCCAGGTTGATGGATAGGTGGACTGGGATTACCCGCCAGACTCGTCCTCTTCTTCCCCACCCCGACCGTCTGGCCTCCAACTACTAAACAAGACACAAGAAACAAAACAGAGAAAAATTATGTTGCCGCGAACCTGAAAGCTTGTTTTAAATTTTTATGATGGTTACAAATAAAAAAAAAAGAAACACATCTACAGGGGTGTCACTAGAAATTTTGAGTCCCATTAAAATATTAGCCTGAAACTGACTCACACACTGACTATTAGTCTCGCCTCTAACATCAGGCTCTACCTACACCTTTTCTAAATGAATATGCCGTGTGCAACACCATATTGTACATGTGTCACATCATTAAGTAGTACATTTGTATAAGGGGAATCTTTCACCCTTCTGAGCACTCATGATCAGCCATACAATTATTATCATTCCCTTAATGTGTCAGAGGTGAGGTTAGTCTAAAGTCAATAGCTGACATTCAGTGGAAACAGTCTAGAACCAATTAGATAACGAAGGATACAAAGACATCTTTTTTTTTTTTTTTAAAGGGTCTAACGGCAGCCAATTGTTTAAATTTTAAAAATGGAAACATATCTTCAGAAAAACAATTAGTGGCATGGTATATTGTATTTATGAACTGAACGTAAAAGGGCCATAACAACAAGCAGACCGTTAGGACTGATGCAATAAGGTTCCGCTTGATACTCGTATCTATTTTTTTTTTATGTATTTATTTATTAATTAATTTGAGCAGTAAGTCTGCTGAAAAGGAGTGGACTGAAGCAAAGGCTTATAAACACCCACCCCTTAAATATGAAACTTTATTGAAAATGACTTAGAGGAAAAAAGCGTAAACAACGGACAACAGAGGCAATAATAAATAAGGGGTGAGTGAAAGAGATAGAGACAGGAAAAAGTGAATGAAAAGAGAGAAATCGCTATCGGAGCCACTCAGACCCCTGCACACCGTTGGTGCCCTATCCCTGGAAATCCCTTTCAACGGCAGCCTCTGCCTCAGTCGCCTCTTTGCGGTTTTCCGCTAATATTGGCGGTCGCTGGAAGGCGTTTTTCAGTTACATAATCGAAACTGTAGGCACCAGAATAATAAAATTCACATACTTTGCCGGCAGGTTTCGATATCTTAAGTTAAGTTAGGCGTTAATCAACTGCATCAACAGCGCTGTATCTGTCTCCCTGCCAGCTCTAAGATAAGCATCCCTAATTGGTTGATGTGGCATGTCGAGCAGCAAAAGTTGCTCAGAAGCTCATGAGGCGCTGCTTCAGCTGCTCAAAATGCGCTGCAGGACCTTTTGCTGCACCTTGATGCGTGTCAACCATTGACTTTGCATGTAAACTAGCTGCTTCTGCTGCCTCTGCTGCTTGCCATCTGAACATAGCGTTAGCAAAGATTAAAGATTGCTGAGTCAAGCTTCCTCATGCATCCCCATTTCCGATCACTAGCCCTTACTCAGCAAGAGAAAGATAATTTATAAAAAATGTAGACTCAAAGCTTACGGCATCATATCTGTGGTGAAAAAATACATATTTGAGGCTATGTAGTTGTTAGTATTTAATATTCTGATTTCCAGAAAATGCTCTCCTTGGCTTGAGAGCAGCCACACAGTGGGCTCATATTAGATATGGTCTCTGTTCCACTGCAAAACAGGAGGCTCACTGTCCCTAAATACTGACCAAACATTATATTTAAGTCCAAACTGATGCTTTTGAACCATTGAAATCGGAAATTGGAGTCTTTTTTAAAATTTCAAAGTATTCTCCATCATCTTTCATTACTTTAACACACACCTGCTTAGCTTCTTGCTCAGAAACCAGTCTACTTGTAGAGCAGGTCGAGCAGAGGGAGGCTTAAAGACCGCTGCTACTCTTAGCTTGCTAAATATTTCCTGTATCCATTAATTCACTACAGCTGTGAAATATATGAATCTGGAGGGGTTTTTTTCTTTAGAAATATGAGCTATATGGGGAGAAAAGTGAGCTATTTGTCTCCGCCTCCAATAGCTGTCTGTGAAAAAGTTGTCTGCTCTGCTATGGTAGATAGACTGAACCATTTTACATAAACAGAGAGGAAGGGTGGGCACTGAAAATATTCCTTTATTTTTCAAGTAATCCATCACCTCTTTCAGCCCTTTTCAGCACCCGCAATCAGGCACAAGATTACGACCACTCTCATGTGTCAGAGGTGAGCTTGTTCTAACGTGAATAACCATGAATACTGTATCTCTCTTTCATGGTACCTGTAAGGGGCCTCTTTTAAGAGGAACATTTATAATGCAAAAGGCAACAAAGATTCATGTGTTTGCTTTTCTGGCAACCAGATGCACTACAGATAAATGGTATTGTCATGATCTTGGCGCTGATGGTTTGTTTTTTTTCCCTTTGCTCCTTGCTTTCCTGTCTATTTGGTTCTGCGGCTGATTATCCCCGATCATTTCCACCTGGTTCCTCTACTATTTAGGTTGTGTGTTTGCCTCCCATCAGCGCCAGGTTATTCGTGTGTTTTGGTGAGACGTTTCCTAGCTTTCTTTAGTTTGTCTGTTTTCCTGTTTATGACCAGTTTTCTGCCCTGTGGATCTCTAATTTTGCCTTGCCCCTGTCTGCTCTGATCCTGGATTCTACCGTTTTGTGAACCTGGAACTGTCTTCTGACTTCGGCCTTGGATTTCCCTTCTGGACTCTGTTGCTGCTCTGCGTCTGCTGCCCGCTCTCTAGGAACTCTGGGGGCATCGCCTGCTGCAACTGCGGTCAAACCTCCGCGAACGGACTGAACTTTGAATCAGGTCAGTGACTTTGCTCCAAGTCGCATTCAGCTCCACATCCAGTCACTGACCTGTATTCCCCCATCCCTGCAGAGATCCGCCCCGCAGCAGACGAGCAGCCCTGCGCACCTGTTTGTTAATAAACGCTTTGAACTTTCCCACTGCCTGTCTCGCCTTGAATTCTGGGTCCAACATTCTGAGATCATTACAGATATTCTGGTAGAGGTAGTTCTATGCATTTGGAAACGTTCTCCTGGAAATCCTGGATCTTGCTAGTTATTGGAATGGTACTCTATCAAAACAGCTTCCCTGATTGAAACAGTTTTCCTTGTTGGCCTGTTTCCTACTCAGTCCTATTTTAACGGGTAATTGAAAATCTTCCCAAAGGTTAAGAATAGTGAGGAATTGCTAAAGAGTTTACTTGTCTTCCAAATTCCCCAAATCTCAATCCCTCTCCACCATCTTTGCAGGACAAACAGCTTCAGTCACATCACAGCTCATAGGAGTTAGAAGATCTGCTTCTAAAATGTTGCTACCACAAATCACACTCTCAGAGCTCACTGGAGTCCATGTCTCAAAATGTCAGGGGCTTTACTGACAGCAACACTTTTAGGTTAGTTATAATATTATGTCTAATTTGTGCATAAAATAATTTGACAAATAAACTCTGAACAGGTTATGCATTATGAAAATACAACTACAACATGGTTCCTCCTAACATTCCAGCAACCAACACGTCTCTTTAAATCAAGACATCCTCTCTGTGTGTCTCTCTGAACTTCTCCTCCCTCGAAGCCCCTGTGGACCAACCCACTGAGAGCAGAGCGAAAGAAATTGTTCTCCTTGCATCATTAAACAGTTTGAATTAACTCGGGTGGAATTTAATTATGTCACACATGACATTCCCCTACTTGAGGCTTTTAAAGGCAACAAAGATTAGCTAGCTATAGGCTTGGAAGTTTAGTGTTATTTAGTCCAGATCTAAATGTTTAGGGAAAAGCTGATTTTCTGTGTGTTTCTCAGATAGTGAACACATGTATTCTAAGATGACCCATAATCTCTGAATTAGGATAAACACTCTTTGTTCAGATTTCAACTGTCTTGTCCTAATTATTTTGTCTTGAACAAAATGAAATATAAATAATTGACTTTTCATAAGCCAATTACTTAGTTGTAAATGGTCACTTAATAACTTATTCCAGTTATAGTATAGAAGCTGTTTGCAGCACATAAGTGACACTAATTATAATCCCTTTAATATATTTTACACACCAGAGCCAGTGTGATGTGGTTTAGTCCTAAATAAAAAACCCTAAATGCACATCTAGCTACTTGAGAATATGTCAAAACACAAACTGATGTAGTTAAGGAGTCTGCTGCTCCAAATGATAGAAAATCCATTTGCCCAGATTCTCTACCTGTGCGAAAGAATCCAACCTGCCATCTTATCCATCACCCAAATGAAAACGCAAATCTCACACGTGCATTTTTTCATCACATTCAAATCCCTCAATATCCCTCCAGAGATCACTAAGGGGGAATGTCTCAAAGTGGATTGATCCAGTAAGAGGGTCAGAGGTGAAATAAAAAAATAAAAGCAATACAGAAACTGCCCTTTCATAAAGATCCGGAGCTATTTATAGTCTTCTGATATAACACGTCTGGACTTAAGAAATGAAAAACTAAAATCTGTCTTAATGGTACAAAAATGATTTTCTTAGTCAGGGAATTTAATGCGGTTGTTTAAAAAAAAAAAACTGCTCTTCCCGCTTAACAACTCAGAGACAAGTTGAAGAACAAATCCATTTAGTGGCGGTACACTGGATAGAAAACTAATCTATTTAGGCTATAGGAGGACGTTCACACAAATAAGATGCATTAGGTTTAATATAATATATGTTTGGCTGTGTCTCCATCCTGGAGAGAAATATCAGCTGAGCTGCTGCCATCAACACCTTTGTGTATAGATGTTGGAGCTTGGTCTGTTTTTCAGTTTAGTCCTGTTTCTCTGACTGTGACTAACTGGATGTGCTCTCTTCATCCTCTGACATGGGAGTTTGCTCGGAGCTCGTCTGCCTGGCTGTGTGTTTCCTGGACGGGGCCGCCTTTTACAGTTGCTTTTTGTATCTCTGTTTCTGTCTCATTGAACCCCATTCGGCCTCGACAGACGGCCGCTCACACTGAGCCTGGTTCTACTGGAGGTTTCTTCCTGTTAAAGGGGAGTTTTTCCTCTCCACTGTCGCTACAAGCACGCTCAGTGTGAGGGATTGCATTCAAATCAATGAGTCGATGCAATCAACTGGGTTTCCTTAGATGGAAAATTATGAATCAATTTGACTGTATGATCTGGTGAACTGTAAAGTGCCTTGAGATGACATGTTGTGAATTAGCACTAAACTGAATTTTAAACTGAATAACAAAGTTTTAGAATTGAAAAATGCTTTTACTGCCACAAGTTTCTTCAGTTTTAAAAAAAACATACTTGCAAAACACCTCCATATGACTTTGACAGAAACAACAACCAGAGCAACTATCAAAGCTTAACGTCAGTCATCTACTTTTTCTCTGAGAAGGTAAATTACTAAGAATAACCTTGAAGATGAAGTCAGCATAATGAGGAAACGGCTAAACTTTAGTGATACTTAAAGAGGATTACCTGATGATGAACAACACATCTTGGCAGTTTCTCTGCACACAATGGATAATTACAAAGTATAATGTATACTGCTCACAGAGGATATACAAGCGCTGCCTTTAAGGATACATTTACATTTAAGCAGATACCTTACAAGCCTGCAATGAAAATAAGATCCCAAGGGTCCTGCAGGACAGAAATAGATGGGTGCAGAATATATGTAAACAGTGGTTAGTCTCATCGGCGTGGGAGAAATATAATAAGCCATCATTATTAGACTTAACCAGGCATGGAGATGCCTTCTTCCAAGTAAACTATACGGCTCCCACCAACAATAGATATTGCCATACTTAAGTGATGACTTCTATATAAACAATGCCATCATAATTGTTTTGAAACCTCACATTTAGGATTCTAATTTCCATAATGGACCTAAGGGTAGAGAAAGAAATGCTTAGCCCTGATCTTTATGTGAAAGGTGGTCAGTAAAGAGGCTCTACTGACAAGAAGAACAGGATAGCAATACACTTTTTGTACAATAAACCTCTCGGTATAGCAGAGATACAGCAAAACAATATCTGCTAATGGAGTTAGCAGATATGTATTCAAATTTACTGAATTATATAGGCATAGACTGGGAAGATAAAACCCTGAAGAAGCCTGAAATGGTCATTTTAAACATACTCTGATTGGGGAAAATATAGTCTATTCATAAAATATAGTTTATTCAAGTATGAAACCTCCTGTTACTGTAGAGTTTTTTTCCCCCCAAGTTTCATTTCTTTTTTTGACATTGTATAGAGTCTAAAAGCCTCTCTAAGCCCTGTTCATAAAGTAGAGCATGGAGTTAAGGCACTTAAAGGAATAGTACACCCAAAACATGATTAGCCTTCATTTTCTACTCACCCCCATGCTGAACAACACTCTGGAGTACTTTTTTGATATCTCAAATGCATCTGGAGATCTGGGAGGCTTCTTGCTGTCTGCTGACATTCAAATAATGGAGGTCTGTGGCGCCCGAGGCAGAAAGGTCCATAAAAGTCCAAAAAAAACGTGTCAATATTCCTCCATACTGCTCGTCCAATGTATTCCAAGTGTCCTGAGTGGGTAGCGTCCATAATTTACTCGAAACGCAGTCATTTAGAATGTTTTTAGAGAATAAACAGTAGTGTATAGGGTTTCCTAAAAGCGCGCGCCTGCGAGTTCACGAGCCTACGGAAACCGCGGCAGACCAAACCAGAAGAAAGTGCGCATTCAGCTCGGCAAAGAACTCATGCTATTCCTCAACACTGACGTCCTCAGACATTTTTCTTTCGTTGTTTCTTTCTTTGCACAGGTAAACAGCACATTTCTTCTTCTACGCTTGCATTATCGGCAGAGCAGACACTGAATGCGCACTTTCATCTGGTTTGGTCTGCCGCGGTTTCCGTAGGCTCGCAGGCGCGCGCTTTTAGCAAATCCTATACACTACTGTTTATGCTCTAAAAACATTCTAAACGACTTAGTTTCGAGTAAATTATGGACGCTACCCACTCAGGACACTTGGAATACATTGGACGAGCAGTATGGAGGAATATTGACACGTTTTTTGTGGACTTTTATGGACCTTTCTGCCTCGGGCGCCATAAACCTCCATTATTTGAATGTCAGCAGACAGCAAGAAGCCTCCCAGATCTCCAGATGCATTTGAGATATCAAAAAAGTACTCCAGAGTGTTGTTCAGCATGGGGGTGAGTAGAAAATGAAGGCTGATCATGTTTTGGGTGTACTATTCCTTTAAGGTATGCATAGTGTAATATGGTATCCAACTAAAGATTGAGGAAAAGCATCCTTGAGACTGTGACAATTATGATATGATGGTGATGTGATCTGATTTATTACTAATAAATCTAATATCTATCCTGTTCTTTAATCACATACACCATGCTTACAGCAGGAGTACTGAGATCCTGCAAGTTCTGTTCATCACAAGCACAAACTTTTTATAGAACTATTGACTATTAAGGCCATATTTCACAAACTGGCAGAGAAGATTACGGAAACCACATATTTGAGCCCATGGATTATATAAAGGTAAGCAAATTTGGATAATATTAATGAGTAATTGTGTTTGATGTCCAAATAATGGCTTAATGGTTTTTTGATCAATTAATTTAGCTTAAGATAACTGATGGACAAAAAATATGTTTACATCTAAGCAATAGCTGACACTGTTTTCCCTCCAACTTACAGTCAACTTAGAATTTGAAGAATATTCATGGAAAGTTTCCAATTTGGAACATTTCCAAATTCCGCATCGTAATGTCTTCTGGAGAGGCTCCAAATATCTTTTTCCTAATCCATATGTCTTGAGTGACTGTGGCTATGAACCCTAAATTAACTGTAGAGACAGTAAAACCCCAAATTACTCATTCGAATGGGACAGTGGTCTGCACTTGAGATTTTCGCCAATTTGTCTGATAGTGGTTGCTTTCCAAAAGACTTGGCATGCAAAATGTTGGAACTCTGTTTCCCCAGTTAAAAACATAAATGCACAGTGTTGAGATCCAAACAACAGGAAGTTTATTCTGATGCCAGCTCTACTTGTGCTTGCAAACTAATGCCAGGTGGGATCTGAAATGTGTATCCTATATTTAAGGATCAGTTACAACAAACAAAATGTGTGTAAGAATAATTAGTTGCAGGCAACTTATTCTTGGTTAGTTAAGAGCCTCTTATGCCTAAATGTTTAACAGGTTAGAAGCACGTGGCTTACCACACTATGTAAAATATTAGTGAGACATTCAGAGGTGGATAATCCAGGTCCGGAAAGTAAAAGACCCGTACAGAGATCAGCTTCATGCATTTGAATTTCTGGCTCCATAAAGCAAACTAATCACCAGAGGAGCTAATCAGCTAATTGAGTGAAAAGGATGAAGAAAAACAAGGCAGGATTTTTACTTTTCACAACCTGGATTGTCCACCTCTGGTTAGATACCAGAGAAAAATTATACAGCCAAAACCCAAGAAAAAGTTTGAAATATGTTATGTAAGCCAACAAAACCTTGTTTAAGAGAGCAGGAATGTTTAAAAAATATGTAAAAAAAAAAAAAATATGTAGTTGGGTTTAAGGTATCTGATGTAGAAAAAAGTCAACTTGTCAGAAAAGATCAAGATATATCTTTTAGGCTTCTATGCAAAACTTTGAGTGGATGGAAACACTCTTAACACACCCTTATAGTGGAAAATGGTGGTAGTGGCGGCATACAGTCAGGAACTGAGGGGTTGAAAGAGATGCAACAGAGATGAGGCCTTCCCTTCCCTCACAATGCAGACATACAGCCAAAGCTGTTAAAGAGCTAATTAGATCAAACCATTACTTTGCTACATGGTTTTACGTCAATTTTTTATTCAGAATTTGTGCAAAGACTTTAAACTTTACAGCCAATGACCACTTCTAGTAAGATTTGTTTAAGAAAACTGTAATGAAGTCAGGGCAGTAGGTTTTGGTGTCTGGCTGTACAACCCATAGAGATGTCTCAAAAACTTGGAGCTGTAGTAAAAGTATTGAGATTGACTCAGGCAAATACATGCCAAACTTTTTCAATTTTATTTGGAAAAAATATTTAAAACCAAGTTTTATTTTCATCACTTTACATTGGTGAAAAAACTTTAATACCACAGTATGGAAAATGTTGGGATCCTCAGGCTTGCCCACCAGAGGGCGCCGAGGATCCTCTTCTGCTCTCTTTGTTTTTTCCCTTAGGTTTGGAGTTACTGTGGGGATCTGGAGATTACCCTCTGTCTCCAGCAGGATGCGCTGTGGGTCTTCTGGAGCTCATTAGAAGACCTCTCCTTTATAAGCTCCTGCCTGACCTTGATCCCACGCCGCAGTGTTGATCTTAGTTGGTTAGCAACCTGAGCCTCTGTTACTGGAAGAATCTTGGTTATCCCAAGTGAGAGATCTGATTCTAACTCTTCCCTGTTTCTGCCTCACAGGAATCCTGTCTCCTCGTGAAGCTCTGGATGAGCTTAACCTCCTGTCTCTTCGTGAAAGCTCTGGATGAGCTTAACCCCCTGTCTCATCGTGAAAGCTCTGGATGAGCTTAACCACCTGTCTCCTCGTGAAGGCTCTGGATGAGCTTAACCACCTGTTTCCCTGTGAAGCTCTGGAAGAACTGTCTCTCTGGCAACCTGTCTCTGGCCTGCAGCTCTGGGAGAGTTGCATTATAGGAAGCCAGTCCCAAGCCTGACGCTCAAGGAAAGCTAACCTGCTAATCTGCCCTGGTGAGCCAACCCAAGAAGTCTACGTGGATGCTACCTGTCGACTCCCCTGTGGAGTTTCCCTAAGAGGTTCCCATGTGGATTTCCCCTGTTGTTTCCCTGCAGTGAGCTGGAAGCTCAAATCTAGCCATCTCCCTTTCCCTGCACAGACCCCAGCAAATCAGTCCCCTGCCTGAACTGTGATTCATATGCTTGAGCCTTTAATAAACTCTTTGGACTTTTACCAGTGCTTCCGTGTGTGTTCTGCATCTTGGGCTTACTCTCTGTGACACCCATCATGACAGAAAAGTGTTTCCAAGTTCCCTTTCTTTCTTTTTTATGCATGTTTGTCATATGTATAAGAAAACCCAACAACTGTAATTATTAGTAAAAGAAGAGTTAAGCACAAGCAAAATGTATTTTTTGAAGGTTTTTGTTGTTAATGGGAAAAAAATCTGAGCTAGCAAGGGAAAGCATTATTTGGACTGATGAGCTGAAAGTATAATTTTTTTTGAAGGTGTCTCATTACATCTGGCAGAAAAGTAACACTGCATTTCAGCAAAATACCATCACACTAACAGTAAAAAATGGTGGAAGCAGTGTGAAGGACTGGTTGTTTTTGCTGCTTCAGGACCTGCAACTGTGATGAATGGAACCATGGATTCTGCTGTTTACCAAAAATATCCTGAAGGATAAAATCTGGCTACCTGTTGGTGACCTCAAGCTTTAAACAAACTTTAGTTCTACATGACAATGATCCAAAATACACCGGGATGCACAAAATAAAGAAAAATAAAATTAATGGTGTTGACTGACCTAATCAAATTCCTGGCTTGAATCCTGATTTAAAAAGGCTGTTTATGCTTTACAATACTCCAAGCTGATTGGATTACAGTTTAGCAAAGAATAGGCAAACATTTCTTTCACGGTGCTGTATCACATTTATCAGAAATATTTGATTATAGTTGTGGCTGCTAATGATGTCCTAAGCAGTTTTTAGATTTTTGACATTCAGAAACACTTAGGAGTGACAAATATGCAAAAACAGGGTCTAAAACTTGTCCACAAACACGGAAATGACCTTTGAGCTTGGTGCTGAAATGTGACAAAATGTAGTAAAATCCAATGAATTTGGCAGGAATGAAATTCCTACTATAATTTTAAATGCATCTTTGTTTAATGGAGTCTATAACATGGGAGCTTTCTATGGTTTTATTCTTTGGTTGATATTTTTACAGTAACATAAGAAAACATGACAGACAGTTACTAGAAACAGGAAACAGTGTTGAAATATGCTGCAGGAGCAGGTGTCTGCAGGGGTGAAAAAAGAAGTCCAAAGTAGTGATAACTCACATAGGTCAAAACACAAAACAGTGATCACTGTGAGTGATGGAGTAATGCAGCCGTTCCGGCTGTGGGCCTTTTCCACTGTATCCCAATAACGCTAAGCCAGAGTGAGCTGTCTGACAGTGCATTCGTTCAGTGTTATTCGAAAGCAGCAGCATGCATCATGCATGAGAAATCACTTCTTTATTGTTTTTTTTTTCTACATGGTATAGCCCAGCCTCTTCATAAAGCACTCTGCTGGCCCCCTGGTGTTAATTATGAGACCCCCACCCCCCGAGCGTGAAAGTGCATTAATCTTGATTTTTCACTTCAGACTACAGGATCATTTGAAGAGACTCCAGTGGTAAACCCCAAAGGCGAGGTGACTCAGTACCTGCAGGAAGATAGAGGGGTGAAAGCAGAAAGAGTCCCTGTTTGTTTCTAGCACACACATTGGGATGCTGTCAGGTACTCCAGGCAGTTCAATCACATACCTTATAGGCCTTATTTTGTCAGCATGTTAATCTAAATGAATATTTAGAGTCGCACAGGACGACACACCAGACATATCCCACCTGTGTTGTGATGGATTTTCATCCCAGATGCAGCATCAAGGTGAGTGTCACCTTTTAGGTTGAAATGAGCAGGAGCCAGGGGCTTTGAGCACTTCAGTCAAAGAGTTCACATTCAGGCTCAGCTCATAGTGCAGTTCACCCCAACATAAACACACAATTGCAAGCACTGAGGCTTTTGAGAGCACCTTCTGAGTTAAAAATAGTTTGCATGCTAGTTTTTTTAAATTATAAATTGTTTTATTCATTATGCTTCTCTTCAATCTTAAATGAGTATGTAGGTTCACTGTCATTTTGGTGAAAGAGGATAATATATATTTTTAAATCAATAAACGAGTTGAGTGTTATAATATTAGAATTTCTAAGTTAAGTTTTACAAATCCAATAAAATATTAACTGAACTCTAAAATTTTTAATTATCTTGGATGTAAACCTGATTAAAACAACCCTTAAAGGAGAAGTCGGATCACATTCACAATTCAAACTTCTGAAAGTACTTTAAATATGAAATGATTACATACTGTTCAATAAATGAAAAATTTTTTTAATTCAGTGTAATGTTCATATGAATGTCCTTTAGTGGAGACATCCATGTTTGTCAAAGAGCACTACTGCCACCTACTGGTTTGTGACGTCACGGTGCGGTATCGGCTGTTGATCTAGTCCCAGTGCTGTATCTGGTGTTTTTCACAACGCGCTATTATCCAAGTCAGCTTGAAAACATTCTTCTTCCAAATGTTGGCTACATATTACTTGTTTTTTCTCTGGACAGAAGTTCGATGGCAAATCCTCCCTCTTCAAGTTGGCAATCCAACGACAACCCGTCCGTTTTTTTTCACTTTTACCTGATGTATTACAACATCTAACTGCCATACACGTGGGCATTGTCAGTTAAACTATAGCTCTGGTGAATTTCAATGGTGAAGTCCTCTGAAAATCTTCAATAATTGTTGTTGATTGCAGATGTGTCTAGTAGTTCCCACTGATTTTGCTTGTAAAGCGAGGAGAATGGCACTAGGCTTACAGCACTGTGACGTCACTGCCAGAAGATGTCAGGTGTGAAGTGTTACTATATTTGCTCAAAAATGGCCGCTCCCAGACTCCGTTTTTGTTTTGATTTTTTTTTACTGATTAACGCTAAATTCATTAAATCACCGCAAACTTATGAGTTTTAGGTATAAACAATGATCCATTGGTTATTCCTTTCTGACCGGACTTTTCCTTTAAGTGTAGGTAATATTGGACCACAGGGCAGTTTTGATACTGCTTACCACCCTGGTTTAATCACATAAAAAGTTAGATTATATGATTAAGTTAAAGTTTTGCATGCATTATATAAAACTGCCTTCTTCTTTAGTTCATATTCCTCCCAAATCTATTTATCTATTAATGTGTTTGATTTTATTTTACTTTGTTTGATCATTTCTAATACATTTTATACGTTAGTATATCTGTTTTTAACCTATAATCACCTCTTTTTATGAAAATAGTTTATATAAAATGCGCCCCTCAAAAATAGATTAATTTGCTATATTTTATTACCACTGGGTGCAAAAATATCAGTGTCTCAGTCCTAATTCACAAGCTGCCATGAGCGCTATTAAAAAAATGTGCCTTTCGACCAGAGTTTTTATTAAACTGCAACATGTTTTTGATGTTTTTTTTCTTACTTAATTAGCTATTTTCTTCATCTGCTTTAAGAAAAAAAAAAGGCTGAGGCATACAGCCTGCATGTAGCAATGTGGCTTTTTAAGCTTGCATCTGAAAATGTGCAATTTGCTTTTTGATACTGTATAATGTTCCTACATTTCAGAGAGCTAAAAATGAAAGTTTGGGGCAATATGTTCTGCATATTCCCGTCACAGCGGGGGGCCTGCTCAGTGAAAAGGTTTTTTTTGCCATCTTTAAATTCTCCCGTGTCAAACAAATCTCTTTGATAAACCACAGCTTTGTAAACAATATGCTGATATCCATAAAAACAGTTTCTAACTAATAACAAGACTTCATTAGATTTAAAACCTGGCAGATACAAGTGCTTTATGAGAACAAAATATAAAGTGTGAAGTTTTCTACTCCCTAGAGAACACTGACTTTTATAGCTTGATAAAAAAAAAGGAAAACACACATGAATCAGGCAATTTATAATATCCCCTCTTCCATCATGCAGGCAGAGAAACAGACTATAGAGCTGTAAGAATATTATCACTGAAGTTAGAGATCCAAAGCAAAATTTAACTTCTGCACATATTCTTCCTGCAGATTGAAATGAGCAATGGACAATAATGGGAATTCTTTATTCCATATTGTCTCAGCCTTTTCTTTTGGTTTTGTGGTTTTTTTAAAGGATGCATATGCTTTAAAAGCCATCCTTTTCTTAATTTATCTATTCAGTAGAGAAAACTTTATTAATTCAAAGAAGTAACAGAAGCTGTAATCCTATTATTAATGTTACTGATAATATTTCAGCATAAATTACATGTAAACTGTCTTTTAAAACATAAATGTCACCAAAATATGAATAAACATGTCCTTATTTAAGGTCTCAACATGGTAAGAGTTAGCTAATTCTAGTGCCAACGTCACTGCATGTTGGATATGTTCCCAAATACAAAAAAGGCAACCAAAAATATGGAAAATCTGTTTATGTAATTAGGCTATTCAATAGAAACAGTAAACATGTATTCTTAAAGAATTTAAGAAGGTTATAGCACCAGAAGGCCCAATGCTCTGCATAGAAAAAGGTGTTATCAACAGTGAACCGCCTTGCTGGTTGCTGGAGCTTTCGTCCCCTGAAGTGATTTGCACAAACAAAGAAAGGTCTTATGCATCAACGTAAGTAATGTTTTATGAAAACTTATATTCAACCAGGCCCTTTAAAGATGTTCTGAGACTGAGGGACATTGTAATGAGTTGTGTGGGTTAACACCTTCAACAAATGAACAATTAGATTTGTCCACTTATTTTTCTGAAATCCTTCAGCTTGGACAAAAAAATTATAGTGTCAAATAAAAATGGCGTCTTCACTACATTGGTTAGTCATCAACCTTATGTAACAGCTCCACAGCATATATTGTGAAGCAATGGAGTGTAAAAAAGAGTGGAGAAAACTGACAGACAAAAAAGAAAACAATGACACAGACAAGCAAAGAGAAAACAAAATAAACGTTTGCGTACCTCAAGAGAGTCTAAGTACATACAGAAATATAATTTATAAAAGAGCTAAAAAAGTGGATTTTACATATGCCTGTAAAAAGCGCATGTACTTCTTGCAGAGGATGAGAAGAGCCCGCCTACCCCCACCCATCCTTACCACTTTCTACAGAAGCACCATAGAGAGCGTTCTGACCAGCTGTCTCACTGTGTGGCGTGGAGGCTGCAGCGCCTCAGACTGGAAGAAGATGAGGAGAGTGGTGAGAACAGCAGAGAAGATCATCGGGGCTCCTCTTCCCTCCATAAAAGACATTTTATCCCAGCGCTGCGTGTCCCGAGCTTGTAACATCATAAATGAGCCCTCACCCCCCCCACCATGGACTGTTCTCCCTGCTGCACTCTGGTAAGAGGCTTCGCAGCATTTAATAAAGGTGCAGCAGAAAACAGCTTCTTCCCCACTGCCACCTGACAGCTAAATGTTGAAAAAACTCCAAATCTTGTAACAGACTCTACAACAAACTGACCATCTCAATGTGTTTTACTTGCACCATGTGCACCAGTGCTACGCTTTACGAAATTGGAAATGTCATGAGAGCTATATAAATGAAATTTCTGCAGGCCTCGATGCTCAATTCCGATTTTTTTTGCGTTGCCGTTCACATTTCCAAATATATGCGACTTGTATGTGATCTCCTGTGTAAACTGCAGTCATACAACGCAAGTGTCCCGCATGCGCAGTAGAGGATGCAATGACGTCACATGCCAGTGTGCTCTGTGTTTACGGAAGTAAACATGGATGGTAGTGCCGGTGCGAATCTAGTGATCTTTCACAACCATAAAAACACAATCTTTTCAAGATGGTTAAACATAAATACTGCTCTCCGCATCATCGTCCACCACGGTTGTTGTTTTTCTTGCCGCTTCTTCATAGCAAGACCCAGATTAGTGGCTTTTGTTGAGTATTAATGACGTTCAGGTCGGATAATAGATTCGTATTTCAGCACCACATAGCCAACTGGCCTGGGTCGCAATGGAAAAAGTCAGATCTGTGTTGTTCATACTACCATTAAATGATCAGATCCAGGTTGCATATGGGCAAAAAAAATCGGATTTGGGTCACTTCAGGCTGCAGTGTGAATGTAGCTTAAGTCATTATCCGATCCGTCCCATCAGCTCATTAGCGCATGCGCATCCAGATACACACCCGGGTCGCCCTCAGTTTTATTTTGTAAAAAATACCTAAATTATGATTTTCCCTCCTAAAAAATTGTAAGCGTACTGAACTATAATGTGTTAAAGGTTCATGATGTATTTCCTGAGAAAATAAATGCCTTAAATTCCTTTCTATTCTATCACTCGTCTTTGGCCAATCTGTATAGGAAATGGGATCCTACGCTACTCCCAGGAGCTAACATTTTAGGCTTTGGATTTAAACATAAATCTAGTGTTTTTTTTTTGTTTCTCGCTTTCTTTCTTGTTAACCGTATTGTATATAACGGGTAATCTAAAGACAGAAACAACTAAAATGCAGAAAAACATGGTTTCAATCATATTTTGCTGGACTGCTCTGACCATGTGCGATGATGAGTTCACACATGCAGTTTAACAGAGAATATGTAAAAAGCATCAAAATTGTTTTTTGAAAGCCGTGTCTTGGCATTCTTTAGTGAGTTAAGGATATAAATAAGTAAATTTTAATGAATTATGGAAATGTACACCTGGTTGCACGCGTGCAAATGAGCTGATTGTACGGATCGTGTTCAGGACGAATAAGGTAGTGAAAATGCCCCCTTTAATAGTTTACATAATGCAGCTACCTGTTAAAATCTAGGCTTATATCTGTTTTCTAGTACCCCTGCACATAGCATTGTATACTGAGGTTTTTTTCAGCATCAATACACCTTTGATTTTGTATCCCCTGATATCATCTGCAATATGAGTAATATATAGTAGGTAATTGAGCCCACAGGCAGTTGGTTTCAGTGAAGGCTCCTGCGACTTTTTGGAAAAACAGGAGCTCTCTAGAGAAGTCAGCTCTCTGTCGAGAGGCAAACAGAGCAGAACTCTTGCTGTGTTCATTAGCTGTCATTGATCAGGGACTCAATCACTGTGCAACTGCTATCATAGCTCCCATATTACCTCTTTCATCCCCTAAAAATCCTACAAAGGCAAGAAACTGGATCCGGCATGAGATATTTTCTTTTTTTCCTTTTTTCACGAGTATTTGAGGTACAGTAAACGGATGTTCGCCAACTGTTTTCAGCAGAATGCACCTGCCCATTACTTTCCTGATTCCAACTGAAGCAGCTACATTTAGTTATCATCTCCACTAAAAGGTTATAATTAATAAGGTTATGATAACTTTACAAGAGATTAACCTTAACATTAAGTTTTGCATGGGATGAAAAGCTCAAAGAGGGACAAGAACATTAATTAATGTTAGATTTGACATACTTAGACATACATCATTTTACTAAAAATAATCTAAAATGCATTCAATTGAAATGCACATCCTTCGTTAGTTGCCATGCTACCATTTTTTATCTTCACCTTGTTATATTCTCTTTTTTCTGAATAGCTAATAATCATTCCCTAACCCACCTGTCATAATAAGGAAACATTTCAACACTTTTTTTTAATATTTATAGCCACACTTGTTTCTCACATGTTTCTTAAATCAATGTTTTTCAACTCTCCTCTTCAATCCACTTTCTCCTGCATGTCTTGGATATTTATCTGCTTTGGGACACCTGATTCAAATGATTGCAGTTCAGTTAAACCAGGCATTCACTGTGCGATATTTTTAATCATTGCTCGCAGCTACAGCTCAAAATGTATGACGAAACCAGAGGGTTTAAAAGTTCAAAGCTCACGATGTATGTTTTCACACTGTGCGCCCTGACACTATGATGCGATCTACCTGTTCACACTGTGCGTCTAAAAACCACACGTCTGACTCAGCGCTGAGAGATGGCGCTAGTTGGAATCGTCAATCTGGAAAAAGAAGAACACCCTTGTCTGCGCAGCACTCGAGGTTCTGGTATATCGGTACGTAGTGCTGCTTCAATAGCAGGATTTGCCCACGAACACCTTACCACGGTCAATTGAATTTCAAACGTGTTTGATTTTCTCCCGACCTCACGATTCCTAATCGGGAGATTGTCATGAGAGGCTGATCCCCCCTCGTTACCCCTTGTATACTACACGACGCAGAATGCACGTTGAGGCTGAAAGTCGGCCCGATCGAAAAAATTCATGCACGACTGTAGAATCGGCAAAAAAATCGTACAACGTATCCCTGGCTTTGGTAAATTAATCAGCTATCAATTGAAATCAGTTGTATGAAAACTGGGAAACATCTAAAAAAAAGCAGGGCAGTGTTCCTAGAGGAGGATCGATGGATTATATTTTTATAGTTTGGCTTTAAGTTGGTAGTAAATTCTCTTATTAGATACCTGGACCTCAGACTTTTTTTTCAATGCCATTTCTCCAAATTTTCAGATATCTTGGTCACCAACCTGAAGACTTCCTTGGTTTAGCACCATAAACTTAGATTCAACTATGTACAGAAATTCTAAGATAATAAGGGTGTTTATCCTAATTCTTTTTTATCTTTCATTCCTTTTCTCCTTTACCCAATTTTTTATTTGATTCTGCAAATGTGATTTTTTAATCCATGTTTTAGCTGTTTTGTTTTTTATCTGTACTATTTGATGTTCCGTTGTATTTAGTTTTTCTTTACAGCACTTTGGTCAGCTGTTTGATCAGTTGTTTTTTAAGTGCTTAACAAATAAAATTGAATTAGATTGGATATGTTGGCAAATCAAACATTACTGTTTGCACTGGTTTTGAATTTGAAAGAGAGCTTTAGTTATGTATGGTCTGTGTTTGGCCATTTAAATCATGAGTAGAGCACTTTGGACCAATCTCCAATGTAATTCCCCCCAGGTAGGCACAAGTGGCTTTCTCTACCGATGGATTTATTGAATCTTGCTTGTTCAGACTCATAAACCACACCATGAAAACTAAAAGGCACAAACAATACAATAATTAGCTTACAAAAAATAAAGACAATTAACAAATATGACGACTGCCACAAATAAACAGACTTAATACCTCGTTGGCTGAGTACCAGAATAGAGTGGAATTATTCTTGGTTTTCTTCTTTCTTGCTTTACTTAAACTTTGTGACCGACCTGTGACCGACACATGCATCAGCTCTCTCTGGAGATCGCTTCTTCTTAGAAAACTAACCTCTAATCTGCATACAAAGCCCCTCCATGCACCCCCTGGTGGCGCAAATCCACAACAGCAATGAAATACACACAAAACAGGCATAAATGAAAAAGTGGCAGCAACATCCAAAGAAATAAAAAAAAGTCGGTTGCGTCCGATTTAGGCTTGTTTCGTCGTCGCCACGACCAGTATAACTGAGAATTTCAAAGGCATAAATAAGTCATAGTGGAGATGTTTCCCTAATATCTAAGTAAATTCAGAGGTTAAAATACTAACACAGTATTTTTTTTAATGAAATATATTATAGACAAGCTAATTTATTGAGTAGCATCTACAAAGGTTTGTGAGTCAAAGTTGGGGTCCGGCGAATTTATCTGGCCTCCAAGAGCCAAAGGAGGCATATGATGTCATAGAGTAGAGAAATGTGTTCTTATAAAGTGCAAAAAATGGCTAAAATGGCTAAATTATTTGGACTAAAGATGCAATAACATATCAGTTTGCTTTATTTTTCCAATTCTGGTCTGTTTGTTTCATTTCACTTTGTCATATGTGTTAACATTCCCACAATGCCCCTAATGGCTCCTGATGGTTTGATCATTTAAAGTATTATTTTGTGTCAATATATTGTTTTATGTTTTTTATGATCTTATGCTTTAGCATGTCCTTATTCAGTCAGTCAGTAGACCAGATATATTACTTGAAATACAACAAACACTTTACAGAATAAATATGATGGGGCTAGTGGTAAATTTTGTTTGGGTTCCGGCACATAACGAGATAAAAGGAAATGAAAGGGCAGACAGGATGGCTAAGGAGAGTACCAATAAGTTAAGGGTAGACATTAATGTTAGTTTTGGTATAACAGAAATAAAGGGTATAATTAAACAAAAAGCAAAAGAGAGGTGGCAAAAGTTATGGAATGAAGAAAAGAAAGGAAGGTGGCTTTATAAAATACAAAAGAGAATTGGACCAATGAGAAGATCAGAAAGGAACAGGAGAGAAGAGATTATTATTTCTCGACTTAGAATAGGACACACTGGATTGAATAGATCGTTATTTTTGATAGGGAAACATCAGACAGGGAAATGTGACTGTGGGGAAGATGAGACTGTGGAACATGTCATTTTAAATTGTAGTAAATATTCGATACAGAGAAACAGGTTAATAAGGAAACTTAGTGACATGAAAATGAAACTTGACATTGTCGATTTATTGCAGAAGGAATCAGGAAGCAGAGGATATCGGGTTATATTTGAATTTTTGAAACAGATTAGGTTGTATAATAGGGTATAGTTTTATTGTTTTTTTTTTTTGTTTTTTTTGTTTTTTTTTTCTGCCATGTAGTCCACACCCCATACCAGTTGGTGGCGGTAATGCTCACCTAACGTTTTTTGCCAACCGCCAATAAAAATCAATAAGAAGAAGAAGAAGAAGAAGCACGTCCTTATCTCTTTTATTTGTTATTAGGTTTTCATTTCTGTGAAGCACATTTTGACTCTGTGTCTGTGAAAAACTATTCCAATAAAGTTTACTTAATTACTTTATGTTACGTTTATGACTTCCTCCAAAGGTAGTTCAGAAAACAGTGGGTGGGCTGAGTTCAATCTCCCTACCAAACCCAGTCACAAATTTGTTTTTTCTTACTCCTAGTTAATCAGGTATGCAGACCGTGGAACAAATAGTCTGATCTGAAAGGGGCTTCCTCTCTCTGTTATTCCAACAATAAAATCTTCCACCCCATTGGTTACTGTACATTTGGCAAGTGCAGGTTTTTAAAATACACTTAGGTTGTCTTTCCTTGCATTCTACCTTTTTTCATTTCTCTTGTCCCTGGAGATTAGAGTATTGAAGCAAGATACAGAATGTACTGAGGAAACTGTGACAGAGCAAAGCCTGAGCTGTGTCAGCAAAATAAAAGTAAAACAATGAGATGTGTTCTCAGTGTGACAGGCCAGAGTTAAGGTGCATATATAAAAGCAAAATGAATCAATACTTACAATATTTGCCAAAGAAGCTTCAAGAGGGCATTATGTAGTACTAATTATACCAATAGGGGACATTTTCTAATACCATCAGGAGTCTCATTGGAATTCACAGAAATTCTTCAGGTAGACAATCAGAATCACGCACGCTGCTCATTATTTCACTGGGCTTTCTTTATTCCCTTTATGTCAATGTTTGAATATGTCTTTTCTACTCATTTGCATTGATCCATGGGTACACCAAGTCTCAATACTATTCCATCTCCCTTATTATATAATTGGACTAAGGAGAGCTGAAAATGGATCTCTATGCAGCTCGTAGGAATACAGGAGTGAGGTTTCTCTGGAGCATGTTATCAGTGCCTTATATAAGTTATGTATTGAGTTCAGAGCTGAAAAACATTAAAGCGATATTCAACATATTATAACATTTGATAATGTTGGGTAAAAAGTTACATTATATCTGGCAAATGATGGAGCCTTTTCAATGTATTAAAATCATAGAAAATGTAAAGGATTCCACATGTCCTTTAATTCCCTAGTAACACAAGAAGAAAAACTCATAATTGGAACCTTGAAAACCATTGACATTAAGGAATAAAACACATTTGCTGACTAGTTGGATTAACAGAGGGAATATGCTTCAAATCTCCCACACTAAGGAATAAGTTGCTGCTACACATTCCTCCACCTGTAAGTTTAATTGCTTGCAGGACTTTGTCTGAAGTGTGCAAGAAATGGTGGAGCCTGCACAGACTGGTCGGCAATCAGTCGCAGACAACCATATTAAGACAGGATAGTGTAATTTACTGGACAAGTAAGAAACTGTAAAACATTCAACAAGCAGCTGACTTGCCACACACATCTGTTTGCCTCTATTACAACAGTACAATCAATGCAGCTGGTCAATATCGTCTTACTGATCTTGTAGCTTCTATACCAGGCTTTACTGGTTAAGAATCATTTCAATGTTGAAGACTGAAACAGAAAAGGGAAAGTGTAACCTCTTCACAAAGCTAAGGAGTCCGAACAACAAATGGTGGACAGGTTATATGCTAAAATGATGAATCATGTGTCTCTGTTTTACCATGAATTTGACAGAGGGTGTGACACTTAGCAGACAAACAGTTCCTTCAATAGATGGGTTGAAGTGTAAAGTGCAAAGGAAATTATGGTTTGGGTCTGTTTTTCAGGAGCCAGGCTCAGTTTCTTTATTCTAGAGAAAGAAACATTATAATAATTAGGAATGGCACTTAAGTCGATTGTGCAGTGGATTATTTTTTGCAGCAGCGTGAATGAATATTTCTCTTCTATGTCTAGTGGGTAAGATCTTAACATTATAGTTTTGATATCTAACATAACATAACATGGTATTTTTACATAAGGCTCACATACTGTGAGAATCTAGTACTAGCTGATGCCTATTAGAGAGTCATATTTATGCGAATAGACAGCATGGACTGAGTACTAATGTTAACACCACAATGAATGTAATATCAATTGTGCAATTTTTTATATGTCTGCATTTGTTGAGTAATTAAATAACATTTTGTATTCCTGAACGTTAGTTACATACAAACACACATCGGTAAGGCAAAAGTTTATATATAACCAAAGTGCTTCCTGACTCTGAAAGGACTTAATTAAATGCAGAGCCTTACTTTATTAAATAAGATATGCTGCACTCTGCATAAATGCATAAATCAATAGCAAAACTGCCACAGAAATATTAGAATAATTGATCTGGGGTGATTCAGCAGCAGGGAGGTCCAGGGGCTTGCAGGATATTAGCTCAACGTAATAATCTTGGGGAAGGTCAGTGGATACTCCAGTAATGACAAATGTCCTCTCTTTGACTTGTACTGGTCAGACTTTATTTTGGCTGGTTACAGGAAATTACTCTCTGCACCTTTCATCTTCTTCCACCGACTGTATAAGCTGCAGCTTTACGGCAATGACCAATCAGGGTATCATAAAAAGAAGCTGTAACTGTCCCACCTTGTCATAAAAAGCATTCACTCAACTGACATCAAACTGCTGGTTATTAAAGTAAGAAATAGTGGCTCAGTGAATACTACACAACAATGAGACAGGTGACCTTGCAAAACTTTTAAATGTCTGGCATGTTTCAAGTTGTTTGGAATGGTAAATTTATAGTTTCTTAAATAATGAAATTGCAAGGTGTAACATGAGTATCATTTAGTCTGTTTTGTGGAACTAAATCTGCACCGATTCTGTAAGGGTTGCTTAACAAGAATGCTGTTTCCATTTCTAAGTAAAACACTTAACACAATATATTAATACCAGTGTTGTTTTTGACAGCCATCTTAGATTTAGTCTTAGTCTTCTGGACGAAAACTGTTATTAGTTTTAGCCACATTTTAGTTATTACGATATGTGATAGTTTTAGTTGGTTTTAGTCGACTAAAACTTAAAAGGGTTTTAGTCAAGTTTTAGTCGGTTTTATGTAGCAAAAAAAAGTTAACCTTTAGAATTTCAACCAGATTCTTTACCAAACTCTAGCCTAGATACTACAATTGTTGGGTATAGAATGCTGCCATGCAGTTCATCATTGCTGTTGGGCAGAAAACTTTGATTTATAGAATTCAAATAAACTTGTTTATGAATTTATGCCCTACTTTATGAAAAAGTGTCTCACAAAAGTTGTGAAAATAGAAAATCTAGTTAAATACATCATATTGGCTAATATAACACACAGACAAGCTAAAAAAAAATGTGCAATAAAGGAACGGTTTTAGACATACAAGGTTTCCATCCCAAAGCAAACACTTCCTGATCTACTATGAATAATGAATTACACACAGATCAATAAAATCTTAATTGCATAAAAAAAAAACAAAAAAAAACATTCTTCTTTCTATTTTGGCAATTTTGGCTTTATTTCTAAGAATTTGCACCTTAGTTACTGCTGCTCAGGGGTCAAAGTAGATTGACAACATAAAATTTTGTGTTTTCTTTACAAGTTAAGAAAAGCTGGGCTTATCAGAGGACCATGAGTCACAGTGACAGGTAGAAATTAACACCTATCTGTTGTTTTGTTATTGAACAGACAGAATCCGACTGCACAGTTTCTAGATATCTGGAAAATTTGTTGTTGTTTTTTTTGGCATCATTATAATAGTAGACAGGTTCATAAATCTGTTTTTAAGCAGAGCACAGAGACACAAGTAGTCACAGCTGCAGATTTAAAGGTGAAACAGATTAGTGAGAAATGCAACATGCAATAAAACATAAGACAAGTTTACTAGAAAGTTTATATGACAAAAAAATGCTAAGCTACATTTAAAATGCAACATATCTTTTTGTGTTTTGTAGTTCAGCAAGACTCAGTAATAGTTGTGCCAGCAAACCCAGATACAGAGTCCGACTCACAGGTGAGCCAGACTAAAAACTGAAATATAAGAAACCTAACAGAATTAAAGCACAAATAATAGATTAAAAATCAGTTCATCAATAATCTTTGAAATATAACTGTGACGGAGGAGCCGTCATCAGCTGGGACTTAGGAATAAGTCAGTTTCAGCATGCGCACAAACATACACACACACACACACACGCATACATACACGTACGCAATCACTTACTTCTGTTGCAGGTTGGGCTGGCGCCGTTCATCGTGGGTGCACACGCGATGGTCCGGTTTTCATTTAACATTTATTCTAACCTGCTTATTTTCAGCCAAGTATATTTTCTGCATCTATTTTCAAACAGGTTTATTTCCGGATTGTAGCGCGCCGGGAGGGAGTCACGTGATGACGTAGTGATGTCATCAGAACGTACAGAGTGTGTTGTATTAAATTGAGTATTGTATTTTTGATTACAAGTTTATTTTTTTTTTTTCTCTCTTTAGCATGGTGTTGTTATTATTATTGTCATCATTATCAAAATCATTATTTTTGTTTACTTAGTGAATTAGAAGTAATTGTTTAGTTTTTATTTTATTTTTATTCATTTTTTTTTCTGTGGGTGGAGCCTATAGCTTTAAAAGCAGGCCTCTGTTCCACAGGGAGGCAGTCTGTGGCTGGACTCCTGAGATGTCACACTGAAGGTGATGGATTCTGATTTTTTTGAAGGTACTGCTCTTTTTCTGATTTTAACCTGCCTTGGATGTCCATGTAAATATTTTTGCACCAACCGTCTTTGTTCACCAGAAGAAAAGATCACTGAATAAAAAACAATCACTAAACTTATCTCCGGCATTGGCCAGTCATTTATGTGTTTGACCAAGTCATAATAGAACCCCGTCACATATGGTGTCAGAAGTGGGATTATGGCGAGCCGGAGAAGAGGATCTCGTCCATTGAAGCAACGATCTGGTCTTCGATCACAATCAAAGATGGAAGAAGAGGTGACTGACAGAGCATGGGAGAGTATGCCAACGACGGATGTGTCAGATGAGGATGGTGGACCAAAGCCTGACCCCACTGGACCAAGTGCATCTGGCCGTGAGTTTCTCACTTTGATGAAGGACTTTATGGCAGGTCAGCAAAAGCGAGAGAAAGGACTGCTAAAGGAACTGCGAAATCTTAGGATGTCCCTGCAGCAACCACAACAAGTACCACGTCCTCACATTCAGTCAGGAGGTGGCGCAGAACAAAATGACGATGATAATGGTGGTGATGATGATGATGATGATGACGACGACGGCAGTTATCACAGCCATCAACCTCAGTCAGTAAGTTACACCACTGATCCAAAGATTCCTCCTTATCAGTTAGGAGAAGACCTTGAAAACTATCTGCTGCGGTTTGAGCGCATTGCCAAGACCTGGAGGTGGCCACAGAGTGAATGGGCCTGCCGTCTCATTCCACTCCTTTCTGGGAAGGCGCTGGAGGCCTATGCGGCCATGGATGAGGAACGTGCTCACTGCTACAAAGACTTGAAGGCTGCTTTGTTAGCAAAGTTTGACATCTCACCTGAGACGTACAGACTGAAGTTCAGAGCAACAAGTGTACCTGCTGGTGAAACTCCTACTGAAACCTACCACCGCCTTAGAGGCCTCTACCGACGGTGGGTTCGTCCGGACCAGCATTCAAAGGAGGACGTCGGGGAGCTCATCATCCAGGAACAACTGTTAAGTGTTCTGCCCTCTGATGTACGGACCTGGGTGAAGGAACATGAACCGAAGGATGGTCTGACTGCTGCAAAGTTGGCTCTACAGTACATGAATGCACGACAAGGAGGAGCCACACGTTTCTCCAAACCTGTACTGCGACCGGTTCAACAGACTGGACATCAACGGTATGCCAGAGACCAAGGCCAGGAGGTCAGAGGTACCAGCGGTTCTCTCAATCCACCATCTCATGGTAAGACATTGATTTGCTATTACTGTCAGCAGCTGGGCCACAAGGCTTCGGTGTGCCCGTTAAAGAAGACTAAGTTTACTGGCTCCTGTTATGCTCCCAGAGTGGAAAGAACGGCTGGAGTCAAAAACTTTGAAACTAGAACTCATAAAACTGTGACTGTGAATGGACAGCAGGTGACTGCATTAATTGACAGTGGTAGTTCTACATCACTGGTTAAAAAAAGTTTTGTACCTGTTGGTTGTGTGAATTATGAAAAGAAAACTCAGATTTTGTGTGTGCATGGAGATTGTCATGTTTATCCAAAAGCCGAAGTGACTGTCATTATTGATGATCAACCTTATTTGCTAACTGTTGGTGTGGTGGAAAATCTACCTTTTGACATTATTTTAGGTACTGATTTACCTGTGCTGTTTCATCTGTTGGAAGAGATACAAACTGACGTGGGCGGAGTTGGCAATGTTTCCTGTCCTGTGGTTACTCGCTCTCAGGCCAAAGAACAAGTTGAATCTTTACCTGACTTTGATGAGAGCTTGTTTGAGGTTTCAAAGAACACTAGAAAATCCAGAAAGCAAAAAAAATTTGAGAAAAAGTTAATGCTGAGTGGAAATGTGTCAACAGATTTATTAGTGGATGACATTTGGAAAATACCTGAAAATATTGCTACTTTACAGAAACAGGATGTGTCTTTACAACCTTTGTTTGAACGGGTGGAAGAAAAAACTGATGCTAAGTGGAGAGGAAAAGAAACTTTTGTGTTAAAAGATGGTGTGTTGTATGCTTGTAATGAAAAGCAACGGTTGGTAGTTCCAACTAGCTGTAGAGCACTTGTCATGCATTTGGCGCACACCATTCCATGGGCAGGGCACTTGGGGCGTCACAAAACATTTATGCGAGTCAGCTCACGATTTTTTTGGCCATCAATGTACAATGACATTAATGCATTATGTGCTTCTTGTCCTATATGTCAGAAGACTCGTCCTGCTCGTAAATCAGATCGGGCGCTCCTCCAGCCACTACCTGTCATCTCCACTCCTTTCCGTAAGGTTGCAATGGACATTGTTGGACCCCTAGTGAAGAGTGGGCGTGGCCATCAGTACATCCTGGTAGTATGTGATTATGCCACCAGATTTCCAGAGGCTTTTCCACTGCATACTGTTACTGCTCCTGTGGTGGTTCGAGCTCTGGTCCAGCTATTTTCAAGAGTTGGAATCCCAGATCAGATTTTGACAGACCAGGGAACTAACTTCACTTCTAATCTGCTAAAACTCTTTCACAAACAGCTTGGGATCTCTGCCATCAGGACAACTCCTTACCATCCACAAACTGATGGACTGGTCGAAAGGTTCAACCAGACGCTGAAGAGGATGCTGCAGAAGTTTGTGAATGACACTGGCAGAGATTGGGACCGCTGGTTACCGTTCCTTCTCTTCGCCTATCGTGAGGTGCCGCAAGCATCAACTGGATTCTCCCCATTTGAACTCCTGTATGGGTGGGATGTTCAAGGACCGTTAGACCTGCTGAAGAAAAGCTGGGATGTATCAGAGACCCCATCCAGTGCCAAAGGTGTAGTCCAGTACGTGCTGCAGATGAGAAGTCGGCTTGCTGACTACCAGGAAGAGGCTGAGAAGAGCCTGCTTCGAGCTCAGCAGAAGCAAAAGCTGTGGTATGACCAGCAGGCCCGACAAAGAGTGTTAAGTCCTGGACAGAAGGTGTTGCTTCTCCTGCCTTCATCCACCAGCAAGCTTTTGGCAAAGTGGCAAGGACCCTATACCATCAGCCGACAGCTGGGACCTACTACCTATGAAGTCTACCACCCTGACAAAAAGAAAGCTACACAGGCTTATCATGTGAACTTGCTAAAGGAGTGGAAAGAACCATCACATCCAGCTCCAGAAACATCATGCCTGCTGAGGCCAATGGAGGAGGAAGAAGAGGTTCCTGGCATTGAAGTCATGAATGAACAGTCAACCCCTGAGCTCAGACACTTAACCCCACACCAAGCCTCACAACTTCAGCAGATCTTCCAGAAACTGTCTCCTCTCTTTTCTCCTAATCCAGGTCGGACCACTTTGATTGAGCATGCAATTCGACTAAAAGAGAAGCAGCCAATTCGTCAGCGGCCATATAGAGTTCCACAGCAGTTGGTGGGACAGCTGCAAGATGAAGTCAAGACCATGCTAAAATCAGGTATCATTGAACCTTCAAACTCTGAGTGGTGCAGTCCAGTGGTCATTGTGTGCAAGAAAGATGGCTCACTAAGGATTTGTATTGATTTCAGAAAGCTTAATGCAGTGTCAGAGTTTGATGCCTATCCCATGCCCAGGGTAGATGAGCTGCTGGAAAGGATTGGACAAGCAAAGTTCATTACCACCCTTGACCTGTGTAAAGGGTATTGGCAGGTTCCATTGGAGCCTTCAAGCAGACAGTACACAGCATTCCGTACTCCTTCTGGTCTTTTTCAGTTTACGGTTATGCCGTTTGGCCTCCATGGTGCTCCAGCCACCTTCCAACGGCTAATGGACAAAGTGCTGCAAGGAAGTGAAGACTACAGTGCTGCTTACCTTGATGATGTAGTCATTTACAGCAATAGCTGGGAGGAGCATGTGTCACATCTAGCAAGACTGTTGGAAAAGATTGCAGGAGCAGGGTTGACACTTAACATATCAAAGTGTGTTTGGGCACAACAGGAAACCAGATACCTGGGTTACCAGCTGGGGAGAGGAGAGGTGCGACCACAGATGGACAAAGTTGAAGCAATCCAAAAGTGCCCCCGCCCTCGAACCAAGAAGGAAGTGCGATCATTCTTGGGGCTAGCTGGTTGGTATCGAAGGTTTGTGCCTCATTTTGCTACACTTGCTTCTCCACTCACCAGTTTGACAGCTAAAGACCAGAAGAATCCTGTTGTGTGGTCCAAGGAGTGTGAAGACTCCTTTAACGCTCTGAAAGCTCATCTATGTTCATCTGCTGTCCTCCGAAGTCCTGATTTCAGCAGGAAATTTCTGGTCCAAGTAGATGCATCCACAGTTGGTTTAGGAGCTGTTTTGGCTCAAGGAGATCCTGGAGAGGAGCAACCCATACTCTACCTGAGTCGCAAGCTGCTACCTCGGGAGGTGAGATACTCTGTGGTGGAAAAAGAAGGACTGGCCATTAAGTGGGCTCTGGAAAGTCTCAAGTATTATCTTCTGGGCAGAGAATTTGATTTGGAGACAGACCATCGTGCCCTAACCTGGATCAACACCATGAAGGATAGTAACCATCGTCTAACTAGGTGGTATTTGTCCTTGCAACCTTACAAATTTAACATCTGTCATAGAAGTGGCAGACTTGATAAAGTGGCAGACTTTCTTTCTAGGTTGCCGAGTTTCGCCAACCTTGGAGAGGAGACGGGTGATGTGACGGAGGAGCCGTCATCAGCTGGGACTTAGGAATAAGTCAGTTTCAGCATGCGCACAAACATACACACACACACACACACGCATACATACACGTACGCAATCACTTACTTCTGTTGCAGGTTGGGCTGGCGCCGTTCATCGTGGGTGCACACGCGATGGTCCGGTTTTCATTTAACATTTATTCTAACCTGCTTATTTTCAGCCAAGTATATTTTCTGCATCTATTTTCAAACAGGTTTATTTCCGGATTGTAGCGCGCCGGGAGGGAGTCACGTGATGACGTAGTGATGTCATCAGAACGTACAGAGTGTGTTGTATTAAATTGAGTATTGTATTTTTGATTACAAGTTTATTTTTTTTTTTCTCTCTTTAGCATGGTGTTGTTATTATTATTGTCATCATTATCAAAATCATTATTTTTGTTTACTTAGTGAATTAGAAGTAATTGTTTAGTTTTTATTTTATTTTTATTCATTTTTTTTTCTGTGGGTGGAGCCTATAGCTTTAAAAGCAGGCCTCTGTTCCACAGGGAGGCAGTCTGTGGCTGGACTCCTGAGATGTCACACTGAAGGTGATGGATTCTGATTTTTTGAAGGTACTGCTCTTTTTCTGATTTTAACCTGCCTTGGATGTCCATGTAAATATTTTTGCACCAACCGTCTTTGTTCACCAGAAGAAAAGATCACTGAATAAAAAACAATCACTAAACTTATCTCCGGCATTGGCCAGTCATTTATGTGTTTGACCAAGTCATAATAGAACCCCGTCACAATAACTTTCAATATATAGACTGTCAATGATATATGGGACAAAATTCTGAAAAATATTTTGCTGCTTGTGAAGGTGGATAAACACTGATGCAGCTTAATGGGAAAATGTCCATCGATCCATCCATAGACTGACTTAGAGACAGACAGACAGACAGACAGACAGACAAAAACCTAAAGAAAAGCGTTTGGGTTGTGTAACTGCAGGTCCATCAGCCACCACTCGAGTGACCCCACCGACTTTCATCACAAAGTTACACCCTTGGTTCTATACCAAAGAATTATCAATGTCTATTTAAAACTAAAGCATAGCTCAACATAATTCAATTCAGTTCGGTTTATTTCTATAGCGCCAATTCACAACACATGTCATCTTGAGGCACTTTACAGTTCACCAGATCATACAGTCAGATTGATTCAAAGTTTTTTATCCAAGGAAAAGCAGTTGATCGCATTGACTCATTCACTCGAAGGCCCTCCCTCACACTAAGCATGCTTGTAGCGAGTGGAGAGGAAAAACTCCCTTTTAACAGGATGAAACCTCCAGCAGAACCAGGCTCAGTGTGAGCGGCCATCTGCTGAGGCCGACTAGGGTTCAAGGAGACGGAAGCTGAGATACAAAAGCAACTGTAACAGGCGGCCCCTTCCAGGAAACACACAGCCAGGCAGACGAGCTGAAAATGCTGAAGACATAATAACATGTCTTCAGCATTTTAGATACTTTGTATTGGCTATATAGATATAAATATTGTTTACACTTTGACCACTGCTGCACTTTTTGTATAACTCGTGCCATTTGAAATATCAATGCAATGTTCATAAGCTGTATGTAACGCATTTTCGTTCTGTATGAACTCTGCATACAAAATGATAAATAAAGGAGTCTCAGTCTAAGTCTAAATATAGATATATCAGAGGGCAGAAGTGCTAGATAAATCAAATTTTTTTGCCAGCCTCATTGTTTTTATAGAGGTAAATTGCACAGGGTCAGGGTTTCCATGATACATGCAATTAAAAGCAAAGTTAGTAATAGTTAATGAAAAAAACAAAAGTCACCAAACTCAAAAAATATACCTTCTAAGCCTTGTGTTTCAGCTCTGACCTGCTAGCGACCCGCTATAAAGAACTGGAAAGCCAAAAACAATCTGCCATTCTAATTGCAGTTGGGGAACAGAATTGGTCCCTCTATACTTTTCATTGCAGAGTTAGCTGAGTTGTTTCTGCAGCTGTAAGACTACAGAAAGTGCCATGTCTGTAGATGTTAGAGACAGTGAGAGAAGCATTGTTGCTAATAGGTCTCTTGAGCCTTTCCCAATATTACACTTTTATGCTAAGATGGAAAACATTAGAAAAAGAGGCCCCTAAGAACACTAAATCTAGTATAGAAAGTGAGTTTTGAGAGGCTTTCAGATTTTCACTTAAGATGGAAATTAAAAAATATTTAATTTTATAAATAAATATTTTTTTTTCACTTAAAATGTTTGTTAGTCTGTAAAAGGATACTGTTATATAATAGTTTAATTGAGTCTATATAATAGTTTTATTTCAGTCTTTGCATAGCTTGTGTTTATTTCAGACAGAATGCATTTACTTTCACAACTCACCAGGTTTCTGCTAATATGCTTATCTTGAAACCAAATTGTTGGTCCAAGGATTAACCACTCACTTTAAATGTTTCTCTTTTATGACTTATCAAAGAAAAAACATTTCCGTTCTAATTGAATGTTTGAAATTACATGAAAGATGATGGAATCAGACGACTTGATTGGTTTATCCCTTTATTTATCCCATTGTTTATTGAACAATCGGATTTAACAAAACAAAAGATGTGTAGTTTGATGCATCTTAATGCACTTTTTAAAGTGATGCCAAAGTAACTGTCTATGCAACGATCAAAAATTAATCTAAATAGGGTAACCTATTGTTATATATATATTACTTTATCACTAGTACATACAACTTAAATCATTTTATCTTACAAACTGCTGAGGTTTCTTTTCATATAAAAAAATGCATTCTTTCATCTCCAACACAAATACAGTTACCAAATAACTTATGAATAATTACAAAATGAAAACAAAGATCTGGAGGAAGGCAAGAACCACCCCCAACATCTGGAATTGTAACCTCTATAATTAAAGGAACTACAACTATTGGATACATGTCTTAAATTTATAAAATATTACAAGAGGAAGCCACAGAAGACACACTTGTGCTCAAGAGTAAAGACGTGGAAAATTTGATGTTTCAGGAATGACTTCAACTATAAATTAAATATCAAACCAAAGCAAGGTTTTTAAGGACTCTTTTTGTCACATCTACAGATGGCTATAGCTCAGAAAAATACGTGAGAAAATTTGCACTGCAAGGAGACTACACGCCTAGATTTTGAGACCATCCAAAATTAACTGATTATAAGGCATACACAGTTAAAATGATCACATGTTTGGGAATTAACACTCTTTTAAACACCTTATATTATAGTAGGAATCATTCAATTCAATTCAGTTTATTTCTATAGCGCCAATTCACAACACATGTCATCTAAAGGCACTTTAAAGTTCACCAGATCATACAGTCAAATTGATTTAAAGTTTTCTATCTAAGGAAAACCATCTGATTGCATCAACTCATTTACTCAAATGCAATCCCTCACACTAAGCATGCTTGTAGCGAGAGTGGAGAGGAAAAACTCCCTTTGAACAGGAAGAAACCTCCAGCAGAACCAGGCTCAGTGAGAGCGGCCATCTGGCGAGGCTGACTGGGGTTCAAGGAGACAGAATCAGAGATACAGAAAATCTCTGCTACAGAAAACTGCAAATTTTGTCCCCCAAAGAATGTTTGAATATGATGAAATTCTTTCCTTTCTACAGCCACACAACAGGGGCAGGAAAATGTGTGGCATTAAACAGTTTAGTGACAACCATAACTAGGTGAAGTCACAGTAATATTACCAAATGTCTACCTGAAACTCCTTGCAAATTAGCGTTTTTTTAAACTTCATGACTTTTCCAACAAACACACACAGCTTTTGTGTCCCAGACCCAAACTGTTTGCCAGTAATACAATTCAGATGTTGGCTTTGAGTGGACTAGGGAAAGCATAACAGATCAAATTAAATAGATATTTCATATCAGACTGTGACCTTCTGATTTCTGAAATGATAATGTCAAGACTTTTAATATTCTATACCTTCTGCCAAATTAATACAGCCTATCTTCATTACTGCAGCACTTACCAGTAACCTCCAAAGTGTCTGACACTGTGTCCTTCAGAGAATTCACAGACAATAATCACAAGGAGAGAAAAAAGGTCCTAGCAGTAAAACATGTGTGTGTATGTTTGAAGAAATATTTGAGGAAAAATGTTCACGCACCTTCATTTTGTTGGACTTAGCTCTTCAGTGGTGTCATAGCTGAAAAGAGAAAAAAAAACAGATGAAAAGATAAGGTCAAATATCTTATAATTACATGAAATACCTACATGTTTGCATTTGTGATAAATGAAGGGAGCAGTGAAACGCATATTTTAAGTCCACCATATTGTAGAGGAGGATTTCCTCCTCTTTTAAAAGCCCTTCTTTTCCACTTCTCCATGTCCGCTCACCAACATTGCCATGGCTAACAGGAAGCAGAGGGCACAACGGTTTATTTAATTAGTCACAGCAGCTGAGTGCTCATGTGGAACCAAACAGGGGAGGTAGATTGGGGTAGTGAGATGGATAGGCACACTCCCACCGGGCCTTGGCTGTGTTGTCAGAGGAGTGTAGATTGCATGACAAAACTGGGGGAGGGTGATGGTTGTGGTAGTCGGTATTACTTGGCAAGAAGATGTAAATGGAGCTGGCGTGGAGGGGAGTTCATCCCAGAAAATAAATTGCCCTCACTTCACAAGTATCTCTGTCCTCACTCAAAAGCACTGAGTGCTGCTTTGTTTTATATGCCAAGAAGCAGACATCTGACCTGGACTGTTGTTGTGATGTACAGCACAGACTGCTTTGACTTCTTTTATTATCTGTGACAATGATCATTATTCCAAATGATGAAGTGGAGGCCATTTTTCCTCTATCTTGTCTCTTGACTTTTCTTTGCAGACCAGAAAATAACCCTAACAAAGACGCAGAAGTAGCTTGATCAATAGTCACTGCACGAAAAAGGAAATAGTCTCCTAACAAATGCTCAAACTTATATAATAATAATAATTGAATAATAATTGAACTCTATTGATCTTAAATTTACCTCTGCATTTAACCCAACCCCTTGGCGAGCAGTGGGCTGCCATTGTGCGGCACCCGGGGAACAGTGTGAGGTTAAAGGCAGGTTTATGCTCAGAAATCAGGACGTCTGTGTGTGTGTGTGTGTGGGGGGGGGCGTTGCATTCAAAACACTGCTTTAACCCACTAGAACACTCCCCACTCCAAATATTGTGTTAAATACAATTATGCATCAAGAGATCGCAAGTATAGGAAATCAGTGGTAAAGTTCAAATATCATGTGATGCATTAGGACAGGCGTTTTTATATGCTTACTAACATCCAGGCATTAATAGAAAGCATCTGCAGGCTTGCAAGCCAGGAATGGGAATGTGAGCTTATTATATGTGCAACTGCTAAGCTGTGGTGTTCAGGGAACTCTTATAATTAGCACTCTTGAAGATATCCAGTGACCCACATCTGATAATGAAGGCAACACAAACGTTCTATTTACATATCTTTAGTCGGTAATGTGTGACAACTGGGAGAACCCACTGGTTCGGTTTATAGTGTCAATGAAGACTGAAAGGAAAGTTAAGATGAGCTACCTGGGATACTTTCAGGGGATTTTATGAGATAAACTGTAGTTAAATAGCTTTCAGTTGGTGTTTTTCTCCTCAACAAACAAAGGAGATTAGATTCCAAGGTTTTTTTCTTCTCTAGGCATATTTTATTACAACAATTTGAACAGTTTTTTTCTCTACGCAATAAAATAAAATGGAGCCTAGGCAGAGGTTCAACTGAAGAAACTCGTTGCTTTCCTACATCCACCTGTGACACAGCCAATAAACTTTGAACCACACCTCCATGAAAGCCAATCAGCATCCAAAGTTCATCTTAAAAAGCCTCCGATACGCACTTGTCTGATCCTGTGCACAGGCGTCGATGCGCTGTGTGACTTCATTCAGTTCAGATGACACTGTTTCAACCCAACTCCAGCCCCTCCTCCAGTGTCATTCCTCCCGGACTCTTACTGCATTCCCTGTCTCATCCTAACCAGTCCGGCAGAAGACCGCCGTGTTGAGTCTGATTCCGGGGAGTTTTTCCTCTCCACTGTCGCTTCATGCTTGCTCATGGACAGGTTCTCTCAACCTGTGTTCTCCAACTGGACTTCCATCTTCCAGGTCCCTGAGTGAAGCTCTAGTATCAGCTCACGCAATCCACTGGATCTCCCCATAAAGCTCAGCATACCGTCTCGCTAACCAGCAGTCTACAGACTAACCAACTTCATCTATCTCCATTCCACCACCAGTTTCAGGCCTGGGGGGAAACAGCCTTATTCTTTGCTCCTGTTCATGCATATCCATCAAAATTAAGTGCTATGTTTCCTGCCGAGGTCTGAGGGACCAAAGACAAAGTAATTGTATCAATTAATTTCTCCTAATTGTCTTTTCTCTTTGTGTGAGTTTTTCAGATTGAACTAAGAAAAATCCTCTGTGATGTCATATTTTTAAACTACTTTTGCAAAATAATTTTAAAGTAGATTTTTAAAAACAATGCTTATCTGTGAAGTAGGGATAAATCTTCAGAAATATTTGTTTTTAGAAGAACACAACTATTTGTATCCTTGCTATCAATATGTTTTTTGCCTCCCTTGTGCACGTTGTTTTGGTCTTTTATTTCACATGCTTGAGGGATACGGACCATTTCTTAGATATTGAGAAGTCGTGATTCCTCTCTTATGCTCTAAAAAGTTTTCTACAGGATTTATGTCTGGGTAGTTACATGTTGCAAGAGGTGGATTTTTGTCTGGTTAACCATTTCTCAGTTCTGCTGGCCATAATATATAAATTCCAAAAAAATGCTTCCAGGTTTTTTTATGTTTTTGTTTTATTGTTGTTGGGCTTTTTTTCTTTGAAGAAAAACAGGTCCACAGCTTGCCACCTTGGAGCTTTTTTATGACTTCAATGAATTTAGCCTACTTATTCTTATTCAGTTAAAGTTCATTCGTGTTTAGAGGTTGTTTTTTTCATCAGTTCGCTTTTTTATTTTTCAGACATCTATTTTTAAAAAAATCTGATCTGTAGGAGAAAAAAAATCCATTTCGCATTTACAAGGCTTATAAAGAGATTAGCGAACACAAAAATGAAGGGTATATGAAGGATATCTGTAGTTTTATTACTTTAATGAATGCACAACAGTTTGATACAGTTATATTCATAAGTTTCCCTTTTAATTACAGTTTCTGTTTATTTCAGTTAACAAAAAATGGTTTCTTAATTTCATTTTTTTTTTTTTATCATTACAGCAAAATCCCCTCCAACTTCCAGCCACTAGAGTGACCCCCTTCTCATGGGTGTGTATATTCTTATAATATAATGTAATATAATGTCCAAAAAACATGACAGAAAGAATATTTTAGTACAAAGTTTGGGACCAGCCAAGGACCCAGTAAGGAAAGTGCGGAAATTTTGAATGGCTACTAATGTAGGTTTAGTCAAAATATCCTGCCCCCATCACTAATGTAAACTGTGCCTGAGAAGTGCTGCTTCAATCTTCACAGGCAACACACATTTTACAACAATCGTTTTGAGGAAAGCCAAATTTCTTTACTTCTCCCAGGCCAGAGTTCTTGTGCAGCGCAGACCTTCAAGTCGTAGGGAAACGGCTGTTCCAACCGCTGCATTTCCAAACTCTCCAGAGTGGTGCACAACTTTACACGAGTGAATAAAGTGAATGTGGTTGGTCGTTTATCAAGAGGGTGGAATTGTTGTGGTGTTGCAAGCAAGTTTGATTGTGACCTGTTTCTTCAAAGCATCTTGCTAACCAGTTAGAAACTTAGTGCTAGTTTGTTTCCAATGGGAAATTCTATTGGGACCAAGTAGCACTAAATTGGTGACTTAGAAACGCCACTGCCAAGGAACGCTATGGACAGAGGAAACATGCAAGAGGAGGAGAGTTTTGTGTCGGAGGTCGTGGATGAGTCTCCCTTGTCATACACTTTTTATTTAGAGGAGGAAAGTGAGGACAAAGATGTTGTAGAAGAGGACGCCAGGGCGGCAGAAGCTTGGTTTGGTGTAGAAGGCTTACAGCCGTACATGTTTGAGCCCTTGCCTCGCAACGCTGCCAGTTCTGTTAGCTCTACGCCTGCTGAAGACACAGACGTCCATCCCCGTGAACACTGGGACGGAACTCAATGGGAAAGGAAACTATTTTTATTTCTTATTTATATTAGCTGTGACATATGAATTAGCTATGACTGAAAAAATTTGATTGACAGATGATCGTTGATATATGATTGGCCGAATTTAGGTGTACAGGCTGACGTACATATAACTAACTGGCCTGCATAAAATACCGAAATAAACCCCCCCACAGATTTTAAGACAGGATTTTTTATTTTAAATAGAAATTTTCCACATTTTGGGACATGATAAAGAATACATTTATATACATGTTTAAGACAGAATGATTTGACATTTAGATATGATTTCCCTATGACTTTAAGGCTGCAGCTAAGCATGGCTGCATCAACAATTCAGCTGGTAGGCCAGATGTAACCTTGCCTTCCTCTGGAATCTAAGAGAACCTCTCCCAGAGGTAGGAGTTAAAAATTTCACAAACTGAGGGCTCTGCAAGCAGCCAAGGCATCTGGCAAAAAGATGGAAACTAATTAAACAAAGTTGATCAATAACCTAGGATGGCATGTTGCCAAGTGCATCGATGAACACCTCAGTGTTTAAACATGGTGTTCATGATGGACAGTCTGCTGCTTGCACAGAGGTCCAATAATAATACAAACTCAGGTTCTAATGGGCCAATTCCTCTTAATCAGGCCACCCATGGTTTCACTGTCATTTGCCTCATAGGCACTGGATTTCCATAGCAGGATAATGTAATACCTGTGAGGGTTACTGTCCAGCATTCATGGAATTCTTAATAAAATAAATACCATTATGTAAAGACACTGAATATCTTTATGATCAGACAATCAGACAACAGAGTGACTTCAGTAGGATGCTTCTCAAAATCAACTCTAAGACTGAATTCGAGAGGAGATCCTTCCTGCCTACAGCCAACAGCATCTAAAATAACCCCTATGTTAGTAGTTATAATCCATTTTCTGTTTATTAAGGTATCTTTGAATTGAAAGGACTTGAATTTGTTTTGTCAATTAATTTACAAAGCACAGAGACTTGTCTAAAAAACAAAAAATCATCCAGCGACAAAAAAATGCAAACATGAACTCAAATACAAATTGGAAGTGACAGGCTACATGGAAAACAGGTGAGTGCAATCAACAGAAACACAGCTGTGGATCATGACATCATCAGATGTTTTTTTTTTTTTTTTATGCTTTTCCTTATTTTCCATGTTTTTGACAGAATAGGCAAAACAACGAGCCTGGAAATGACTAAGGCAGAGATGTTTGCTCCCTCGGTTATCGCTATCAAAAAATCTGCACAAAATTCAGTCTGATTACCTGCCAGTTCTCAGGCTTTAGAGCGATGTGAGCCCTGCCATGTGCCTTCCAGCAGTGGCCTTAACATTAAAGAGTCAGAAACGAGCACAGTCTGGGGCTTCTAATGCTGTAAGCTGTGTAACGTTTGACATTACATAACCTTCCACCTTCTCAGGGCTTTACCTCAGTTAAGATGGGTTAATAAAACTGGTTTTGCCACCCTGCTCCCTTTTCAGAGCGCATGCTAAATTGCTTTTTTACTGATGATTCTGTGTATGTGAAAGAACTGGGTCACTCGTGCTCCTTTCCGTGGGGAAGTGCACAAACACAATTCAGATTCTGAAAGCAACCTCATTTGCACGACTGCTGCCTTTTCTAAACGATGTATAATGCTTAGGCTGTTAGACATATCACTAAACTAAGTTGAGGGATGAAAACAGAAGCTGCCTAGTTCATGACTTTGAAAATTAGTGTATAAGAGTTTCTTTCCGGCTGCATATCCTAAGTGCCCTTTATGCAATTGACTGGGTGATTGTGAGATTGCGAAATGTTGTTGCTGGTTTTAGTACCTGAATATATATACAGAATTTATGCTACAATGTTTGGTAAACATTATTTGCTCTTGCTGTAAATGCAACAAAAGAATCCCATCCCACAGCAAATGGATGAGCACAGGTCCCTAGTTATCACTGGTTATTGTTCCAATCAGGGTGGCTTTGAAAGGGAAGGCGCACTCGTCTTTGGACAGCTCATTAAGATAACACACAAACGTGCTTTCCCATCATCCAGGGTTTATTAAAGTGAGGCTCATTTTAGCTCCTTTGTCTCATGCAGGAACCTCTGGCTTTGTCAGCGCAATTGAAGCCAGATGGTAAAACAAAGCTGCCTGTCTGGATCGCTTAGAGAGTGATCTCATAAGACAGAGCTATTAGCTTGACTTCACAAGCTCACCGCCCACAATATCCACCTGGTTTCAGCAGGTGTGTGAACAATGACGAGAAGCGGTGCGGGCAAGCATGGCTTCAGCTTTCAGTCATGTTAACGAAGTACAGGCTCCAGCACAGTCCCTTTAGCTACAGTTGAACTATATTAAGTCTTACTAGTTGTGGGAAGGCTGACCCTGCTGCTGGCTGCACAGACTTCCCTCTGAAACATTCATGAGAGAGGGAGCGGGGAATAAAAGCCATTGTCCCCCTTCACTCAGAGAATCTCCTTCACCCCTCAGCTTATTAAAATCACATGGTATTAACTTTGGCGTTCACTGAAAGGCTAAATAATTCAATCAGAATAAAAAAGAAAGTCAAATGAATAACTCTAATGACATTAATACTTGAGGGAGAACCGTTCAAGACTATGCAGGTTGGTCAATGAAGCTAGTAATGCAGAAGAGGTTTGCCCTGAGTGCTAATGGAAAAATTAATTCAGGACTCATAAGGTCATATTTCTGCCAAGCAAAATATCACAATCACCCTAATCACGCTAAAAGAAGCACACAAAGCAGTATTCTGTCTCGGTTCGGTTGCACTCCTAAAAGGTCAAATGTAAATACTCAGCAAATCAGAGATTTGAAAGGGGATTCTGTTTTGATGGTGTGATTAAAATAAGAAGTATTTTCTTTGGCCTAGAGGTAAACTGCTTGCAGGGGGAAAAAATGGAGTCTGATTCTGGGACAAAGGTGAAAAAGAGCTGGAACTTTTACTATCAACAATCCCCTGATTTATTGTTCAGTATTATATGGGCAAGTACAATGGGCAAGAGTTTTGTTTTATTTTATGTATAAGAGTTAATGTTTTTCAGTGAGATTCGGGCTCCAACTAATAATTCTTTTTTTATCGATATCGATAATCTGTTGATAATTTTTTTGATTAATGATCGGATAGACAAAGGTTCCTTTAAGATGGGTTTTTACAAAATTAAAGCAGGTGAAACTTAAACTTTTATACATGATGAGTGATTGATAACCCTAACACTGGCATATGATAATAGTTTTTTTTTTTATCTTGCATATTGAATATTATTTTACATTCTTGGTATAATTACTGCTCTAAGTAGGTTGCTCTGTGGGCTGAAGGCATGTTTTAGAGTCTCTATACTCCAGTTAGTGATTAATCAATTACTGAATTAGTTGACAATTATTTTAATAATGGATTAATCACGATTAATCCTATTAATTGTTTCAGCCCTAAGGGAGATTGTCACAACTTTGGTAGAGATTCAATTTTTGGCGACAATGCTGAAGAGCTAAGTGGATATTTCCTTTTTTGTCAGTAGCTTGTTGTATCCGTGGGCTATGGAGTTCTAGATAATTTGTGACAATACTTGAAGGTAAGAGACAGGAACAATAATATAATTGGGAAAATAAATAATTGTTTTTCCTTTTTAAAGCAACTTTGGTATCAAAATACATGTCTTGTTAAAATGTTTTTAAAATGTTTTCTCAGTCTTGATCTGCTAAGCATCGTTTGTTAGCAATTTGAAAGGATGAATTAGGCTCTTGCCTCAGAAGGTGTTTCTGCTGGAGGGAGAAAGAAATGAATGGAACTTAAAACTAAAGTAACTTTTATTTCTTTAGCTTACATTTTTTTTGTGGAAAGAATGCAGTTGTGTTAAGGGAACATATGTGTGGGTTACTGTTCAAACCATGTTCATCTGGTCAGATACAGAGAGACAGATACAGTGGTTAAAGCATAGAGCTTGAAATTCTGAGGTTCTGAGTTCGAGCTCCACTCCCACAGACTGCCACTCTGGGTCCCTGAGCAAAGACCCTTAAAGCCACACTGCTCCCCGGGCGCCACACGCTGGCAGCCCACTGCTCCCCAAGGGGATGAGAGGTGGTGAGGGGTGAGATCAAAAAAGTTCAATCAATTATTACAGCATAGTCAGTGTTAAAAAATAAGCACTTTTTTAGCAGCCAGCTAGTTGGTGAATCGCACCAACTAGCATCGCAGGGCTCTCTGTGTTGCCCTGCGATGGACTGGCCACCTGTCCAGGGTGTACCCCGCCTCTCATCCATACACAGCTGGAGATAGGCACCAGCACCCCTTGTGACCCGCTTGGGATAAGCGGGATGGATGGATGGATGGATGGATGGATGGATGGATGGATGGATGGATGGATGGATGGATGGATGGATGGATGGATGGATGGATGGATGGATGGATGGATGGATGGATGGATGGATGGATGGATGGATGTCAACAGGTAGTCCGGTCCTTGGCTGGACTTTATGTAAACAGAAGTCACTTTTCTGCTCTAAGTTTAAGTTTTAATATCAAGCAATCATTTTAAAAAGATGGCTTATTTTTTTAAGGTTCAACTGTGGAAGATAATGTTTGCCACTAGTTTCTATAAGGGTTTTTGTCTACCAAGCAAGAGGCGATCTCTGTATATCACTAGTTTGTTATTATGAAGGCTGTAACCTGACATGAGCTTTCTCCCGATAAAATGTTATTGTCACTATTTAGGTAACTTTGCCAAAGGAATATTTCATTTCTAATAATTTCCTTTTGCTGTTAATGAACTTAGTTAAACTAAATAGCACATTCTTGAACAGTGAGTACATTTTGGGTTTTTTTTCTTTCTCTTTATTTACACTTGTTTTAACCTTACATCAATAATTGATTCTATTGTTTGAATTGTTGAATAAAGTGGTGTTAAAATCCAAAAAAAAAAATTTTTCCAGCTTCTTTTTAAAGGCAGTGATTAGAACTTGTGCAGGAAACAGTCCTTTATGTATTGCAGTTTCTGGAAATATTAAGTACGGTAGAATTCTCACAAGCACATTTAAGGTGATAAAAGCATCTTTTATTCTCCTGCTCTTGCCTGATTTGACAATATGTGACATATGGCCTGGCAGAACTCATTCTGGGTCTTCTGGGACTGCAGCTCATCTTTTCCAAACCACAGGGCTGGCACCAGTCGATCAAAACACTCACAGTTGTATTCATATTTTCTGAATGCATTTTATTTTTTCATTTTTATATATAAATTATTAAATAACTTAGTGTTTTCGTTGTGTCCCATGGTGAAAAGAGGTAAAATGATGTGGCTTGCAACAATTATCACTGACTCCTACAGGTTGTTTTTGCATTTTTTTTGGTTTTGTTTTTTTCTATGTTTGTTTCGTAGACCACCATTCAGAGTTTGGATTGCCAAACAACAGCTACAGGAAAATAGGATTAAAGTTGTCGAAATTCAGCAGGTTACCTTCCAGCTGCAGCTCACATGAGAAAATAAGACTTGACTACGTAGGAAGTGACTGACCTGTCTTTGATTCCTCTTCTTCCAGCTCCTTGGCCTCTTCAGCTGTGGGAAGACAGAGGTTCTATTATCAGCAGGAGCCACAGCACCAAGGCAGGCACACAATGTCGTCACTTCATTGCAAGTCAACAGCGAGTGGATCCTTCACAGCTCGAAGGACAAGCTGTGATGAAAGAGCTTTATGAGGATGATGCTCCACACAACGCTTCCCAATCACCTCAAACACAGCCACACACACATCATGTCCGACACACACACACTGAGTCACATCCACCCTTTAACCTCCTATCCAGCACTTTCACAAAGACTCTAATCACATTAGACTTTTGCTGCTGGCTTTCAAAAAACCCACTATCAACACAGCACGGAGGGGGTAACCCAGTAGTGATGGCTGTCAAAGGACATGCATGTGAATATGGGCTAAAAATGGCTCACATGTATCCAAGACATGGATCTGAATTTTCTGTAGCTTTAGAATAAACATAACTTGTCTCTCATGCGGAGCAAGTAAGAAGCCTGATAAATCCCGTCCTAGACCAATTGTAGCTAAGTTTGAGCATTACAAGCAGAAAGAGCAGGTCAGGAGTCAGGGCAGAGAGCTGAGAGGAACAGATTTCAGCGTCAATGACCAGTATCCAAAGGAAATATTAGATCGCAGGCGAGCGTTATTCCCAATCAGGAAGAAATACATCAGTGAAGGCGTCAGAGCTACAGTAGCAGTTGACAAACTTTATATTAATGGTCAGTTGTTCAGGGATCAGAAGATCACTCCTTGGCTTTATTAGATGCACAACAGGCAGGTTTAAAAGCATGTGACACCTGATTAAAGTGTATAGAACATTTCACGGTGATAAATGAAATATATGCACAGCTCTAGAGCACGTTTGCACGGTATGACTGCTAGTTACAGCTGGGTACAGAATGCATGGGCTGGGGTTCTTTTTCTTTCACCTTTTCTCACTCATTGCACTCTCTTAATTTTCTGTCTTCCTTTTCCTTATTCGTCTGCTTCTTCCCTGTGGTCCACACAATCACAAGCACACGGTTTGATGCTACCTGGGTCTAGGTATAACTATTTATTCAGAGGCATGTACTTTTCATCTTCTCACTCACACCTATGGTGAATGTAAGGTTTGTGACATGGAATGTGCATGGGGCTGGCACCAGAGAGAAAAAGCTTAAGATTTTTAACCAGCTTAAAAGATTAAATGCAGATGTTGTCTTATTGCAAGAAACCCATAAATCAGCGGCATCTATAAGTGATCTTAACTCCCCTGAGTTCCCTGATGTGTTTGCAGCCTGCTATAACTCGAGACAGAGAGGGGTAGCTATTTTAATCCACAAAAACCTCAGTTTTACTTTATTAGACAAAATTATAGATCCTGAAGGCAGATTCATCATAATTAAAATATCTATTTATAACCAAAAGTTGTGTATTGTCAGCATATATGGTCCAAATGTTGACGACCCCTCATTCTTCCACAAAGTTTTTCATGCACTTTCAAAGCACGGGGATTGTTCTCTAATTATTGGGGGTGACCTCAACTTTGGTCTAAATGGAGAAATGGACAGGTTGAGTACAACAGGGACTCAGCGCAGTTGGCAATCATTAAATGTAGTCAAACAATACATGAGTGATTTTGGTCTTTGCGATGCATGGCGATCTCTTCATCCTAACAGTAAGGAATACACTTTCTTTTCCAATGTCCATCATTCCTACTCTCGTCTGGACTATTTCCTAATCAGCAGCTCACTGCTGTCTGACGTCTCAGATGCTGTAATCCATCCTATTGCTGTCAGTGATCATGCTCCTGTTACTTTAACCCTAATAAATAAAAAAATAGTCCCACAAAACAAGAGCTGGAGATTAAATACATCACTGCTTAAAGATGAAGAGTTTCTCAAATTTTTCAAGGAAGAGTGGGCATCATACTTGGTGTGCAATGATTTACCAGGAACATCAGCATCTATACTATGGGAGGCAGGGAAAGCAGTGATGAGAGGTAAAATTATTTCATTTTCATCTCATAAAAAAAAGTTAGAACAAAAAAAGATCCAGGAATTAGAGGGAAAAATAAAGTTACTAGAAAGCTCGCTAGATGAGGAAAAGTTAGGGGAAATCCGTAAAATAAAACTAGAACTAAACGAATTTATTGAAAAACAAAATAAATTTTTAATTCAAAGACTTCGAATTGACAACTTTGAACATAGCAATAAGTCAGGAAGCTTCTTAGCTAACCAGCTAAAAATAAACAAAGAAAAAACGACTATATTTGCAGTTACAGATTCAATTGGTAATACATTACAGGATCCGGAGGATATTAACAATGCCTTCCGAGATTTCTATAAATCTTTATACACATCACAGTTAAATCCATCAGATAATGATATCAAGCGATTTCTGGATAAAATAACTCTTCCTAAATTATCAGAGAGTCAAAGAGCGACCCTGGACTCACCGCTGTCTACAGCTGAAGTTCAGGAAGCATTAAAAAACATGCCAAATAATAAAGCGCCAGGTCCAGACGGGTTCCCTACTGAGTTCTATAAAGAGTTCTGGAACATTCTGGCCCCAACGTTCCACAGAATGCTGCAGGAAACTCTAGATAATGGCAAATTTCCAGTTAATATGAATTCTGCCACCATTAGTCTCCTGCTTAAGCCAGGCAAAGATCCTATGTTTCCGACCAGCTATCGTCCCATATCCTTAATTAATGTGGATATTAAAATAGTCTGTAAAGCTTTAGCAAAACGGTTAGATAAAGTCACTCCTCTCATAATCCACCCAGATCAAACTGGTTTCATTAAAGGGAGGCAGTCAGCTGCTAACACACGCAGACTGCTGAATTTAATAGATTATTCCTACAGCAAAAATCTTAAATCCTATATATTGTCCTTAGATGCAGAAAAAGCATTCGATAGAGTAAACTGGAAATTTTTATTTGCTACTCTACATAAATTTGGCTTTGGCAATTCCTTTATAAATTGGTTAAAAATATTATACAGCTTCCCAACAGCCTGTGTCAGGACAAACAATCAAACATCTTCCAGTTTTTGTCTCCAGAGGGGCACCAGACAGGGATGCCCACTCTCCCCCTCACTTTTTGCTATTTTTATTGAGCCTCTGGCTGCTACAATCAGACAAACAAATATGATTAAAGGTATAAAAGGCATGAAAATGGAGCATAAAATTAGTCTTTACGCAGATGATGTATTACTTTATCTCCAGCACTCAAACACTTGCCTCTCTCAAGTGATTAGTTTACTAGAATCTTTCTCAAAAGTCTCAGAATACTCTATAAATTGGTCTAAATCTGTAATACTACCAATTAATTGCTCTCTACAGAATCCCTCAGGTCTACAATTGCAATCAGGAAATATCAAATATTTGGGAATTACTGTGTCATCTAAACTAGCTGAGTTACCAAAACTCAACCACACCCCTCTTTTAATGAAAATAGAAGAGGACCTAGAAAGATGGAAATCGCTTCCGATCTCCCTTTTGGGTCGGGTAGCCTCAATTAAAATGATGGTCTTACCCAGAATTAACTACCTATTTTCAATGATCCCAAATAAACCATCAACCGAATGGTTTAAATCTCTAGATTCTTCCATCTCTAAATTTCTTTGGAAGGACAAACCCCCTCGTATCAGCTTAAAAACACTACAGAAAACTAAAGACAGAGGGGGACTAGATTTACCTAACTTCCAATACTACTATTTAGCAAATAGATTACAATACATCTCTAAATGGATAAAACATAATCCCTTAGATGAGCCCTGGATAGACACAGAACAGGATATATGCAGTAATATAATAATCTCAGATTTGCCGTTTATTAGCTCTAAGATCAAACGGCACCCATGTTTCAAAAATATTAACATCAGCTCTTCCCTGACAGCATGGTGGGAATTTCTAAAAATAACGAACTCATCACTTATCCCGTGCAGTCGTACACCCATCTGGAATAACCCTGACATTCTACAAAACAATAATGTGATAAACTTTCCGTACTGGAAGAATAAAGGTATTACATATCTGGATCATTTGTTTGAAGGTACGGAGTTTATCACATTCGCTAGATTAAATTTGCAATATGGCATTAACAAAAATAAATTCTTAGAATATGAGCAAATCAAAGCTATAATTAGAAATAAATTTAAGCATATTGATGGAGGTTTAATAATTCCAACTAAAATATCAGAGTTTCTAGAGTTAACCCCCCCCAAACTACTGTCTAAGTTATACAGGACACTGACTAAACTGGATGATACAATATCTCTTCCTATTACTAAATGGGAGGAGGATTTATCAGTCAGCTTTGAACAAAACATCTGGGCTCAGATATGTCTAAGAACTTTTAACATGACCAGAAACCCCAATTTACAATTAATACAATACAAAATCCTCCACAGAGTGCACTATACAGGTCAAAGATTATTCAAGATGGGTTTTGCGCAATCTAACATCTGTCCACAGTGCACAGGCAATCGACTTGATAATTATTTTCACGCGCTATGGTTATGCACGCCGGTTCAGAGATTCTGGGTACAGGTATGTAAGGATCTATCACTGTGCCTGGGTTGTAAAATCCTAATTTCCCCTTCAGTTTGCTTGCTGGGTGACTTTGAGGGAAGCTCTATGGGAAAAAAATCGGTTTGCTTGGCATTCACTGCATTATGTATCGCAAAGAAAACTATCCTCATGAATTGGAAGAGTAAGGATAAACTCAACATCAATCAGTACAGAGATCTGTTGTTGGATCATATTAATCTTGAGACAGCATCTGCATCCCCATCAGACCGATCTCTCTGGGCTCCCTTGATCGGCTCCATCACTTAGTGTAGTGGGGGGCTATGGGGTGCGTCTTGTGGGGCGCGGGGGCTAGTTTGGGGGTCCTTGGGTCCTGGGGGCTCGGGGGGGGTGCTCGGAGCGGGGTGCCTGGCGGGTCTGGCCCGGGGGACTGTTGCCCCCGTCGGGGCGGGGTCTGGGGCGCCGCGGGGGGGTCCTGCGGCGGCCGCGTGCGGTGCTCTTGGGGGGTTCCGTGGTGGCGGACGTGGGCTACTGGCCTGGTGGCTGTGCTGCTGCTGGGTGGGGCTGGGCGCCGGGCATCGGTTCTTTTGTGGTGCTGGCCGGGGTGCTTCTGCTCTGCGGGGCGTCGGGGCGTGCCTCGTCTTCCGGTGCCGGGTTTCGGTGGTTGGCCGTGGTGCTTGCCGTGGTTGCGTCGTCCGGGGGGGGGCGTGGGTGGTCGCGCCTGTGGCCGGGGTTCGTGTGTGTCTGTTGTGGGCGGGTTGCGGGCGTCGGGGGTCCCTTTGGAGTGCCCCCGGGTCGGGGTGTGGCTTCGCTCTGTTGGGGCGGGTGCCGGTGACGCGTGGTGCGGTGCATCGTGCGCGGCTTGGGAGTGGAGGGTTGCTCGGTGTTTGGCGGCGGGGGGGGGACGGGCCGTGGCCGGCGTGGCCGTCCTCCTCTCGGCGGCCTGTGGGCGGTGCGGGGCCGGAGCGGGGTGGGTCGTGCTGCTTTCGCGCCGGGCGCGGCGGGGGTGGTGGGGTCGCGTCTGCTGCTTTCTTTTTGCTGCTTGTGCCGGCTTTGGCGGCTGGGGCGGCCTTGCTGCTCTGGCTCTCTGGCGTGCGCCGGGTGGGGCTGCTCTGTCCTTTGCTTTGCCTTGCGGCTGTGTTTGCTGTGGTCGGTGGGGGCGGGGTGGTTTCGTTGTGTTTTTGGGTGGGGGAGTCCGCCTGGGGGCTTGGTTGGTGCCGTCGGTTCGTCCTTGTCGGCCTTCCGGTGTTGTTTCTGTTGGGGCTGCTCGGGCCCCCGCATGCCGGCGGTGCGCTGCCGGGGGGATTCCTGTTCGGCGGGCTTGCCTGTCTCCTGGGAGGGCAGGCATGTTGACTTTTCTGGGGAGGAGCATCTGGGTGGAGGGGTCCTCGTGGTGTGGCGGTGGGTGTTGGGCACTGGCTTGTTTGCGGCCGTTCGTCTCCGGTGAGGGGGAGAATATTATAATTTTTTTGTTTTTGTTTTTGTTTGTTTTTTGTGTGGGAGGGGGTGTGTGGGCGGGGGGATCGGGGCTTGGAGTGGGGCTCGGGATTTGCGCTTAGCTGTGTTGTGTGGCTTTCTTCTTCTTCGGATTGGTGCTGTGGGACCGGTGTTGGGGGGAGTCGTTCGGGGGCCGG